>NC_090388.1:57290088-57609841 GCF_036365525.1 Heterodontus francisci | reverse complement strand
TTGCAGCCTGGAGGACAATCTGCAGGGAGGCATTACTGAAGCGTGGGGCCACCCTTGGTCTAACCTCTGCTATCGGCTCCACTCTTCCGAGGGGGATTGAGTGTTGTGGAAACAGTGCTGTGCCCCACAGTAAACTGACCTTCTATAGACTGCAAGGCAAGAGTGAATGTCGGGCTGGCAGGCTTTTAAAGATAGTGCCAGCACCTGATCAGCTGTTAGCTGACACCATAATTGGCGTCTTGCCTCCAGCCCCCGCCACATGATTGGGGGTGACTGGCGTCTCCATTATGTTAAATGGCCACCTGCCACGTAATCGCGGTGGCGCTGCTGCACACATGACACACGGAAACGATGCACTTGGGCTGATGTGCAGCTTTGGATAGCACATTATGGGCATACAATGTAAATTTACCATGGTTACGATGGAAAATATTGTTATGAGGAAAAGCTTGAGATACTAGGACAATTTCCATTGGAGCAGCGACTAAAAGAAAATTTAATCAAGGTTTTTAAATTACGAAGGGTTTTGATAGAGTTAATAGGAAACCTCTGGTTGAGAGGTTGTCAATTTATAATTGTCACTTGAGAGTGATAAGAGGTTGGAAAAGTTTTTGTATGTAATAGGTTATTGGAGCATGAAATCCTTTGCCACAGAAAGTAATTGAGTTGGATACCATTGCATCTTTTAAGAGAAATTTGGGGAAATATTTGAAGCAGAGAAAGATGCAGGGCTATGGGAAGGAAGTAGTATGATTAGTTTTGGATAGCTCTAACAAAGAACTGGCACAGCTACAGTAGGTGAATTGCCTCCTTCTGTGCTGTGGAAAAGAAACAATGTTAAGCCTTGAGATAATCAGGCCACTCTTGCTAGCTCAGTACACTCCAGCTTCTGGGAAAAAGTATAATGTAATGAAATAGTGAGTTAAAAACTAACCCAGGTGGTAAAGTGTAATAAGATTTCTGTGTTGGTATGGGGAAGGTATGCCACAGCAAAATATTTCACTAAAAGCAGTCATTGAAAGCATTTATTTTACAAGTCTGCTTCTCTTTTCACAGATGCTGCCAGACCTGCTGAGTGGTTCCAACATTTCTTGTTTTTATTTTAGATTTCCAGCATCCGCAGTATTTTGCTTTTATTTCACAAGTATTTTGTTGGATATTTGTATTATTCATTAATAGCCACAGTGAAGTTCTAACACAATATTTTATATTGTAGGGTGCTGTGGAAAACATAGCAATGAAGAAACCCAAAGAGAGAACTCAACTTTTTGAGCAAGTTAGCAACTCAGGGGAACTGTCCAATGAATATGACAAGAAGAAGAAAGAAATGATGAATGCAGAAGAAGAAGCTCGATTCAACTACAACAAAAAGAAAAATGTGGCAGTTGAGCGCAAACATGCAAAGCATGAGAAGGAAGAGGTAATTGAGAGTAACATTGACTATTTTTCTGTTTAAAAGTTAACAGCTTGTGCACAAATGTTCAGATATGGAAATAGTAACTTCCTGTTAGTTCAGAAGTTAATGTTGCATACAAAGCAGGAAGCTGCAGATTTAATTCCCAATCTGCTTAGTTAGCTGATCATAGCCAGGGTCATAGTAGGGGCATTGCAGTTGACTGAGGCGCCCTATGTAAGAGAATTGAAGATCAGCTGGATACTAGTTAGGCCACGGCTGGAGTATTGTGTGCAGTTCTGGTCACTGCACTATAGGAAAGATGGGATTGCACTAGAAAGGGTACAGAGAAGATTTATGAGGATATTGCCTGGACTGGAGAATTTTAGTTATGAAGAAAGATTGGATAGGCTAGGATTGTTTTCTTTGGAACAGAGGAGGCTGAGGGGAGACCTAATTGAAGTGTATAAAATTATGAGGGGTCTAGATAGAGTGGATAGGAAGACCCTAAGGCCCTATTCCCTTTGGTTGAGGGGTCCATACCCAGGGGACAAAGACTTATGGTAAGATGTAGGAGGTTTAGAGGGATTCGAGTGGAAATCTTATTACCCAGAGGCTGGTGGGGATCTGGAACTCACTGCCTGAAAGAATGGTAGAGGCAGAAACCCTCACAACCTGGGAACACCACCACCTGCAAGTTCCCCTTGACCTCGTCTTCACCAGTCTGCCTGCTGCAGATGCTTCTGTCCATGACTGTATTGTTAGGAGTGACCACCACACAGTCCTTGTGGAGACGAAGTCTCGCCTTCACATTGAGGATACCGTCCATCGTGTTGTGTGGCACTATCACCGTGTTAAATGGGATAGATTTCGAACAGATCTAGCAATGGGAAACTGGGCATCCATGAGGCGCTGTGGGCCATCAGCAGCAGCAGAATTGTACTCAACCACAATCTGTAACCTCATGGCCTGGCATATCCCCCACTCTACCATTACCATCAAGCCAGGAGACCAACCCTGGTTCAATGAAGAGTGCAGGAGGGCATGCCAGGAGCAGCACCAGACATACCTCAAAAAAATGAGGTGTCAACTTGGTGAAGCTACAACACAGGACTATCTGTGTGCCAAACTGCATAAGCAGCATGCAATAGACAGGGCTAAGCGATCCCATAACCAACGGATCAGACCTAAGCTCTGCGTTCCTGCCACATCCAGCCGTGAATGGTGGTGGACAATTAAACAACTAACTGGAGGAGGTGGCTCCACAAATATCCCCATCCTCAATGATGGCGGAGTCCAGCACATCAGTGCGAAAGATAAGGCTGAAGCATTTGCAACAATCTTCAGCCAGAAGTGCCGAGTTGATGATCCAACTCTGCCTCCTCCTGAAGTCCCCAGCATCACAGATGCCAGACTTCAGCCAATTCGATTCACTCCACGTGATATCAAGAAATGACTGAAGGCACTGAATACTGCAAAGGCTATGGACCCTGACAATATTCCAGCAACAGTACTGAAGACCTGTGCTCCAGAACGTGCTGCGCCCCTAGCCAAGCTGTTCCAGTACAGCTACAACACTGGCATCTACCCTGCAATGTGGAAAATTGCCCAGGTATGTCCTGTACACAAAAAGCAGGATAAGTCCAACCCAGCCAATTACCGCCCCATCAGCCTACTCTCAATCATTAGTCGAGTGATGGAAGGTGTCATCAACAGTGCCATCAAGCGACACTTGCTTAGCAATAACCTACTCAATGACGCTCAGTTTGGGTTCCGCCAGGGCCACTCAGCTCCTGCCCTCATTACAGCCTTGGTTCAAACATGGACAAAAGACCTGAACTCAAGAGGTGAGGTGAGAGTGACTGCCCTTGACATCAAGGCAGCATTTGACCGAGTATGGCATCAAGGAGCCCTAGCAAAACTGAGGTCAATGGGAATCAGGGGAAAAACCTTCTGCTGGCTGGAGTCATATCTAGTGCAAAGGAAGATGGTTGTGGTTGTTGGAGGTCAATCATCTGAGCTCCAAGGCATCACTGCAGGAGTTCCTCAGGGTAGTGTCCTCGGCTCAACCATCTTCAGCTGCTTCATCAATGACCTTCCTTCAATCATAAGGTCAGAAGTGGGGATGTTCGCGGATGATTGCACAATGTTCAGCACCATTCGTGATTCCTCAGATACTGAAGCAGTCCGTGTAGAAATGCAGCAAGACCTGGACTATATCCAGGCTTGGGCTGATAAGTGGCAAGTAACATTCACGCCACACAAGTGCCAGGCAATGACCATCTCCAACAAGAGAGAATTTAACCATCTCTCCTTGACATTCAACAGCATTACCATCGCTGAATGCCCCACTATCAACATCCTAGGGGTTACCATTGACCAGAAACTGAACTGGAGTCTTCTTCTTCTTTGACCTCCTTGTCTCGGGAGACAATGGGTAAGCGTCTAGAGGTGGTCAGTGGTTTGTGGAGCAGTGCCTGGAGTGGCTATAAAGGCCAATTCTAGAGTGACAGGCTCTTCCACAGGTGCTGCAGAAAAATTTGATTGTCGGGGCTGTTACACAGTTGGCTCTCCCCTTGCGCTTTTGTCTTTATTCCTGCCAACTGCTAAGTCTCTTCGACTCGCCGCACTTTAGCCCCGCCTTAATGACTGCCCGCCAGCTCTGGCGAACGCTGGCAACTGACTCCCACGACTTGTGATCAATGTCACAGGACTTCATGTCGCGTTTGCAGACGTCTTTGAAGCGGAGACATGGACGGCCGGTAGGTCTGATACCAGTGGCGAGCTCGCTGTACAATGTATCTTTGGGGATCCTGCCATCTTCCATGCGGCTCACATGGCCAAGCCATCTCAAGCGCCGCTGACTCAGTAGTGTGTATAAGCTGAGGATGTTGGCCGCCTCGAGGACTTCTGTGTTGGAGATATGGTCCTGCCACCTGATGCCAAGTATTTTCCGGAGGCAGCGAAGATGGAATGAATTGAGACGTCGCTCTTGGCTGACATACGTTGTCCAGGCCTCGCTGCCATAGAGCAAGGTACTGAGGACACAGGCTTGATACACTCGGACCTTTGTGTTCCGTGTCAGTGCGCCATTTTCCCACACTCTCTTGGCCAGTCTGGACATAGCAGTGGAAGCCTTTCCCATGCGCTTGTTGATTTCTGTATCTAGAGACAGGTTACTGGTGATAGTTGAGCCTAGGTAGGTGAACTCTTGAACCACTTCCAGAGCGTGGTCACCAATATTGATGGATGGAGCATTTCTGACGTCCTGCCCCATGATGTTCGTTTTCCTGAGGCTGATGGTTAGGCCAAATTCATTGCAGGCAGCCGCAAACCTGTCAATGAGACTCTGCAGGCACTCTTCTGTGTGAGATGTTAAAGCAGCATCGTCAGCAAAGAGGAGTTCCCTAATGAGGACTTTCCGTTCTTTGGACTTTGCTCTTAGACGTGCAAGGTTGAACAACCTGCCCCCAGGAAAACTCCTCCTTCAGAAGACCTGAACGCATGTGAAAGCAGCAACAAGAAGAAAATCCCAAAAAGTGTGGGTGCAAGAACACAGCCCTGTTTCACGCCACTCAGGATAGGAAAGGGGTCTGATGAGGTGCCGCCATGTTGAATTGTGCCTTTCATATTGTCATGGAATGAGGTGATGATACTTAGTAGCTTTGGTGGACATCCAATCTTTTCTAGTAGACTGAAGAGACCATGTCTGCTGACGAGGTCAAAGGCTTTGGTGAGGTCAATGAAAGCAATGTAGAGGGGCATCTGTTGTTCGCGGCATTTCTCCTGTATCTGACGAAGGGAGAACAGCATGTCAACGGTCGATCTCTCTGCACTGAAGCCACACTGTGCCTCAGGGTAGACGCGCTCAGCCAGCTTCTGGAGCCTGTTTAGAGCGACTCGAGCAAAGACTTTCCCCACTATGCTGAGTAGCCATATAAATACAGTGGAAACAAGAGCAGGTCAGAGGCTAGGAATCCTGAGGCGAGTAACTCACCTCCTGACTCCCCAAAGCCTGTCCACAATCTACAAGGCACAAGTCATGAGTGTGATGGAATACTCTCCACTTGCCTGGATGGGTGCAGCTCCAACAAGACTCAAGAAGGTCGACACCATCCAGGACAAAACAGCCGGCTTGATTGGCACCCCATTTACAAACATTCACTTCCTCCACTACCGACACACAGTGGCTGCAGTGTGTACCATCTCCAAGATGCACTGCAGCAATGCACCAAGGCTCCTTAGACAGCACCTTCCAAACCCGCGACCTCTACCAACTAGAAGGACAAGGGCAGCAAATACATGGGAACACCACCACCTGCAAGTTCCCCTCCAAGCCACACACCATCCTGACTTGGAACTATAACGTCGTTCCTTCACTGTCGCTGGGTCAAAATCCTGGAACTCCCTTCCTAACAGCACTGTGGGTATACCTTCCCCAAATGGACTGCAGCGGTTGAAGAAGGCAGCTCACCACCACCTTCTCAAGGTTAATTAGGGATGGGCAATAAATGCTGGTCTGGCCAGCACCGCCCACATCCCATGAATGAATAATAAAAAAAAAAGATATAGATCTGTTGTACTGAATGGCCCCTTTTTTGATGGAAATTCATTGTTGTCTGCTTCAAGCACAAAGATGATAATATGAGAGCATTCGGACCTTATCTAAATACTGTGCCAGCACCTGTCCTTTTGCAGCAACTAATTTCATGCCACCTACCTCACTAACAGTGACCTCAGATAAATGCTGGGGGAGAGAAGGCAGGAGAGAGGGAGGGAGTCAGTCGTGTCAGGAATCAACTGTTATGAATCTGCAGAGCTGGAATGAGCACACCCGCGGCTCCTAACTCTGGAGCAAGGTCTTTTAAATATATTTTTAATGCGCATTTAATTGGTAGCTGCTGAAGTATCCTGAGTGGGGAAGGCCCCAAAGCCTGCTCTGCTCATTGCAGACCAATTTCTGTAAAGGGACCTAAAACAGACGTTAGTCCTCTCTGTTAATATGTAAAGAACAAATGCCTGTTTTACATGGCCCCCAGGAATTCCTGTAAAATGGCCCGACCTAATCTGGGTCAGACATTTTTCAGGTGATTTTGGGGTGCAGGACTTTGATCCCTGAAATTGGGACAGTAATGTCCAATTCTACCCCACTGCATTATTTTAAAAGAAAAATCCAATCCTTTATGCTAAACTGACAGTTTAACATGAAATGAGCAATTACTTATACACATGCATTGCTCTCCAGAAACCCTGGCTGTTTTTAAACCATGTTCTTCTACCATGCTGGGTTCCTGACACACACTTCTTTTCTCCCATGTTGAGAGAATGCTTAAGCCCTGTTTTCCTCAGCTCCATGATAATAGCTTCTGCAATACTGGCTGCTTCTTATTTTCCTTGCTCAGATGAGTGCACTGACTTTTAATTTTGGGCCCCTGCGCTTTGAGAAGCAACGTTCTTGGCACTGCTCTGGCAAAGAAAGAGCAGCACAGAAAGGGCGGCACAGTGGCGCAGTGGTTAGCACCGCAGCCTCACAGCTCCAGCGACTTGGGTTCAATTCTGGGTACTGCCTGTGTGGAGTTTGCAAGTTTTCCCTGTGTTTGCGTGGGTTTCCTCCGGGTGCTCCGGTTTCCTCCCACATGCCAAAGACTTGCAGGTTGATAGGTAAATTGGCCATTATAAAATTGCCCCTAGTATAGGTAGGGAAATATAGGGACAGGTGGGGATGTGGTAGGAATATGGAATTAGTGTAGGATTAGTCTAAATGGGTGGTTGATGGTCGGCACAGACTCGGTGGGCCGAAGGGCCTGTTTCAGTGCTGTATCTCTAAATAAGTAACTAAAAAAATAAGAAATCGACTTCTCCAAGCCCGTGAAAGTTAAACAAATAAAACAAGCAGAGGAAAGAATGTAAGCAGCGATGATCAGAAGTGCTGCACTTTTCCTGATGGAAAGTGAATGCAAAATTATAATTATCCCTCCAGAAGACTTCCATAACCAACTGGGTAGATCCAGTTCAAATTTAAGGGGACCATAGATTTCTTCGCAAATTCCTGCATCTTTATAATCTTGAATGTACAGCAAGATGCCCACCCCTGTTTATGCGTGTGTGTGAAATGATCTCATGCATACTCCTGATGAGCATTTATTGTTTGCAATGGGAAAAAGTCATCTGGGCACCTTAGTCAAAGATGGTACAAGGCACAGAGAATAAGAATCAATATACTAAAAATGTGATTGAAAAATAATAGTGGAAGTTAAAAGATTTATTATATTGTTTTAAAACTACTTCAGCTACTGTTGAATGATGCCATTGAATCACAGAATAATACAGTGCAGAAGAGGCCCTTCGGCCCATCGAGTCTGCACCAATGCAATAAAGACACCTGACCTGTCTACCTAATCCCATTTGCCAGCACTTGGCCCATAGCCTTGAATGTTCTAACGTGCCAATGCTCATCCAGGTACTTCTCAAAGGGTGTGAGGCAACCCGCCTCTACCACCCTCCCAGGCAGTGCATTCCAGACGGTCACCACCCTCTGGGTAAAAAAGTTCTTCCTCAAATCCCCCTTAAACCTCCTGCCCCTCACCTTAAACTTGTGTCCCCTCATAACTGAATTGAGTTCCTGGTGTTAGTAACGCTGGACTTTATAATATGATCTTTTTAAAATTGTAATCTTTAATGCAGTATCCTCACACCAAGTCTGCCCGGAAACAAACCAGGGATCTTGGTTACCATACAAACAAGGAACCCACACCAAAGACCCTTTTGAAAGCAGAATGCAAGGTTGAAACACATGACAGACAATGGGTTTTGCTTTCTCAGACTCTCAGATCGTAAACAGGGAGCCAGGGACTCAATTTGCAAATGTGAGTTGCAATTGCTAACAACTAGAAACAAAGGAAGGCCCAGGTGGTTTTGAGATAGCCAGACCTATGGACTCTGAATATTGTAAAAGGAAAATGACTATTGACTTTTGATTCTGGATAAATTCGACAGACTTTCAGAAGTCTGAAGGTTGTAAGAAAGACCCATAGGCCAGCAGTGGCAGCCTCAAAAGAGACCGAGAGAAGACATCATCTCTCAAAACACTAATACAGCAAAAAGCTGCTGAAGCTTGAACCCATTTTGAAAGCTTAGGTTTGTGGAGGAAAAAGACCAACAGGGTCAGCAGAGATCGCCTTATTCACAGAAGTCCAGGTCAAAAGTGCTTGGAATAAGTGAGCGAAGAGGACATTGACTTTGAGAAGAACTGGGAGATCCAACCCATTGCAATTGGGAGAAGTTTGGGAACTTTAACTGCAAAAATATTGCCTCAATAAGGGCACTATAATGTATAAATGTGATGTGGGGTTTTCAAGTATTTTAATAAGTTAAAGATGTCATGCAGGCCCCCACCTGCCAAGAATGAGACACCTTAATTTCACCACATGAACATTGATTTTCAAACTGTTACTGGAGTAAAGATAGAACTTGTTTTTTTTTTAAAGAGAACACCAGACCCTTGACTGGAAAGACATTTGCAAAGTAACAGACAGTAGTTGGAGAGGACAAAGGGGCCACTCCCTGCTCCAATTTAATTCACAATGGACTTTTGATTACCAGACGTTGAGGGTGGGGAGGCTAGCATTCCAGGTTAACTGTTAAAGTAGCTGAATACACAAACAGACCTGGTCTGTTAGTCATGTGACTAACTGGCTGTTGGTGTTTTTAAAATTTGAACTTGCCACAGAGAATTTGAACTCAGAAAGCTGTTTGCTCCTGGACAGGAAAAGACCTCTCTCCTGTCTGCTCTCACCTCGCTCTCACCAACTTTGGAATTCATTGAAGACACAGGAACCCCTCTTACAGTGAACAAGGTTTAAGAAGAATACTGGGCCCCAACGAAAAGCAAGAATTACCTACAAGCAAGAACTACCTACAAAAGGACTACAGTGATCTCGAACCACAGTAACAAGGAACTCTTCTGATTGCCTCAAACCGCTCTCCTTATTTTTCTTCTCTTTTCTGTCTCTATTTGTATGTGCGTATCACGTACGTATGTTAGTGTGGGGCGCGGCGTGTATTCGTAGACGTTAACCGAATTAGAGTTTAAGTTTAATAAAATTTCACTTTTCTTCTTTAAACCTAAGAAAGCCCATTTATGCTCATTTCTTTGCCTTATAATTGGAAAGTGGTGAACAATGATTCACCAAGAGGGAGCTCAAAACACAGTGTGTTTAAAATGAAAACCCTGTTAAAATAAGACCAGGTGAAGGCTGAAAGAGTCCCCGAGTCACCTTTCTCACCAGGTCATAATAAAGGGAAATACCTTTCTCTATAATTTAGTATATTCGCTACTTCCAAAGTACAATTAAGTGAATGTTGAATTTTAGCTTAGTTTAGTTAAGTTTTAAAATGTGAATTCTTATTGTGTTTTTTTTTCAATTGGTCTGGTGAGTTCATATCTCGTGTTTTAATGCTAGCAGTTTCACTGAGGTCATAATACTGGATTTATTTGCTATTTTAATTGCCTACTGAGCAAGTGTGCTGTGAGTGCTCCACTCAGTAAAACCTTGTGGAACAGAAGAGGCTCGAAAAGATAAGTGCTTGCAGAAAAGTAATGTGGGCTCCTGCCAGCCTAGGCTCCAGCTGCTCTAAAATTGCAAACGTCCCCTCCCCAGTCCCAGACCAACATTTTACCCAGCCAGGTCAGCCTCAGAATCATCCCTTTTTGTGTTGGCCTGGAACCAGCATATCAGGAGGCTTGTTTGGTGCTGCAGACATTTGCATACGTTAATGAGACCCAGGCCTCCTGCTGGCACTGTTGGGCTTCCTGCTGGCACGCTCTGCTGGTCAGATGCTAGATAGTTAAAATCTACCCTCGTTATAAATGTTTGATGTCTAACCAAATGCATGACACTACATTACATAAAAATGTTTTGCTCTCATATGTCAGTTGTCTTGCTACTTTGCAGATATGTTTAGAGCTGAGTGTTAACATTGATGATTATTGTATTTTATTTTTGATATTTAATGGTGAATACATACAATCTTGCTAAATATTGCATTTTTCTTATGATTATACACTTAGGCAGATCGTTACCAAATGTTGATAGAAGAGCTGAAAGCAAGCAGGACTCAATTGCATCTCTTCCTTTTGTATTATAATGAGATGTTTATAGAAAATTTTAGCAATGATCTACAAGCAAACAATAAAGCTTTAAATAGTCAGAAAATAAGGCAGGCCACAGCAGAGGAAGAAGTGAGAGCCATGAAAAAAGAGTTGGGTAAACTGAACAGAGAGCTGCAGCAAATAGAGAAGGAGATAAAGTAAGTTGCTGTTGTACCTTAATGCAGTCAGAATATGCTTTTGAATATTGAGCTGCTAATCATAATTACTGCATGGATTTTTATAGAAAAAAATGGTTCTGAGATAGCAGACGCGTTTTTCATATGATAACTGACGATGTGACATTGGATCATGTGACTTCACCTGTTACTGGATTGACCTTATATAGGTTGGGTCCCTGTAGTTGAGATTCTTAGTTGTCGTTTTGCGCCAGTAGCTGTTATGTGAGGTTTCAAGAACCTGGAGGTCACCCATGAACAGGTGTAGAGGGGAAACCAAAGGCGGGGCTAAAGGGAAACTATTTTCTCCATCTCTCTCTGCAGCCGTCATATCCAGTCTCCATCTTTTCCCTGAGCCCTCGTTGCTTAGTGTCCCTCTCTCTTTGAGTACCCAGTTATCCCAACCCCCAACTCGTGAGTCTCCTGCAATTTTAGGCCCCTGACACCCACCTCCCGACCAGCAGTTCCTGACCCATGGAATGGGGAGTTCTTTGTTCAACATCCAAAGCAGCAAAGAAACCCTCTATCCTTGGGATAAAGCTGTGCAAACTGGCTAAAGAGCTCCATTCCAAAAACAGCCACTTCATGTTTATCTACAAGTCCCCTGTTTCAAGTTGCAAACGGATTCGCTGCATTGGAAGCTGTTTGTAATTAGCGAGTGTCCATGGTTTCAGGATACAACTTTCATTTATTACAAAATGTAAGTTATTTCAGACTGTCAATAAGTGTCATTTTTTTAGGGGTGTCCATTTGTACATCTTCATGTCAGTGCCACACCTATTGGAGACTGTACTATAACTCTCCTTGATAACTATCAAACAAAATGTTATTATTTACTTCGTCATGTTAATATTGTTGTAGCATTCTCAGTAACAACAAACTGCTTGTGATAAGTTTCCACCCTTTTTCTTCATTCCTTCTCCTTTCTCATGCATCAAGAATGAGACCACGTTTGGCAGCACATAAATGTAGTATAGCCATTTAAAGAGTATTTTGCTGACTAGCGAGCTTGGACCCATCAGCAAGAAACGTGGATAAGGAATTCAGGATATTGTGAGGGGAATTGGTTTTGTAGGAATCCTGCCCAATTTATAAACAACAGTCTTCAGTGCTCTCAGAAAATATATAAGAACTTAATTTACATATTAAAATTAACAAATTGGATGCTAGCATAATTTCACATTTTTTCACACCTAGTGTAATTTCACAAATTTTTCACTTGGAATGCTGTGAGGTTTCAGCAAATGAATTCTTAAAGGGATACCTGCTGAATTTTTCACAAGAACGTTATTGATCAACTTCAGAATGTTTGTTCCCTGCTAAGTCATGGGCTGGATTTTAAGAGATCGGTGGCGAGCTCAGGCGGGCAGCTTGCCAAAGAGCTGCCGTAATCCCCTGCGGAGCGGTTCATTTAAATAGCCGGGGTGGCCCGCTACCCCCAAACACACAAAGGGGGCGGGTTGTCTGTTGCCGGCAATGGCGTCAGCTGCCTATGCGCAGGCACTGGCGCCCTTTTTAAAGAGCCCTGCTGGCACATTTAAATTTTTAAAGAAGTAACCCCCTAAAATTAAATAAATAAAATTATAACTCCCCTTTCCCACCCCCCCCCCCCATAACAATTGCGTTAACTACTTTCCCTCCCCCCAAAAACACTTATCGTTTACATATAACCTCCCTCCCTCCCCAAACTGCACAAAGTTTAAGGTTCAACCCTTCCCACCATCCCCTACACCCAGGCGCTGTGTTTCCCCGGATGGGGATTTGAACGCCGCCAAGATCAGAGGTAAGTCTATTTAAATGTATTCATTTTATTAATTTGAATATGTTATTTGAGGTCCCGTCGCCCAGCAGTGGGGGTGTCTGCCACGGAGCTTCGCCACCGTTGGGAGGATCGGGCTGGGCCCTCCCGCCGTCTAGGTCCATGGCCAGCCTCATCCGGAGCCATCTTCAGGTCACCACCGCCCCCCCCCCCCCCCAGGCCCCGCCACCGCCACTGAACCCGACGCCTGTGGGTAAACAAAATCCGGCCCCATGACTGTTGTTTAATTATCACTCAGACAGTATCTTCGAATTCCCTACGTAGCACTATTGTGGGAGCAGAATGATCACAGCGACTGCAGTGCTTCAAGAGGAATGTCCACCATTACTTTGCTGGGCAATAAAGGATGGGCAATAATTACAGACTTGACTGTGTTGTCCACCTCTCCAGAACAAATCAAAGAAAAGCATGAGAAACTAATTAAGGTGCCTCTGGGAAAGTATACAACAATATGGTTAGTCATTCACATATCTTAGTAGTGCTCTTCAGGTTTGCTGTTTTGCATTCTTTTGGGGTAAAGGAGCCTTGGCTTGCACTAGTTACCTGCCAAAGCAAGGTCTGGTCACCTCTGTTTTTGGATGCGGGTGTATGCAGGTCCTAGTAGGTAGGCACAGAGCACCTTGTGTAGCCTGACATGCTTAGAATCTGCCTGTGGATCCTCCTTGTCTTCCAAACACATCAGAAAAACATTCCCTCCAAAAATTGAACAATTGGACCATGGCTATGGGAACCTGAGTTCCAGCAGAACAAATAACTGATTCTCTAGGAATGCTGAATGCTTTTAAACTGATGTCCTGAACACTGGAAAATAATGCATTGAGCATTCCCGCTACCAAATGAATATCAAAATGAAGTGATCTGTTTTAGCCAAGCATCTCATATGCCACTGGTTGCCAACCCTCGAATACTATACTGCAGTGTACAGTGGACATAGTTTCAATGTGTGGAATTCCTGCTCATTTCCACTATTGGCCATCAGATTTACACTGCTGAAATGGGCTGCTAACAGCCGAAAACCTAGCATGACATCTGGCAAAGATGGTCATTTATGTTTCCTGTATTTCTTTCATTCTTTCATTTCTTTCACTTCATTGCTCTTGACTATTTCAAGATCTGACTTTCTCATTTGGGGCTATGTTTTTTTTTCTCATCCTGTGACTAGAGAAAAATCTACTGCTTATAAATAGCACATCAGAATCCCAATTGTAACCTTCTGTTGGGAGTTGTGTGGGTGTGGGCTAGATATATAGACATCAGCGAGGCCCGTGAAATTTTAACTGCTGGGCCACATCCTCATAGACCCTATCAGTCTCCCATTGAACACAGCGGGAAACTGTAGCTGTCAGATAGTAGGAGGTCTTCACTGAGGACCCAAAGGGATGGTCCATGTCACTCAGGTGAGTGGTTTAGAGGGGGTCTCATGGTTAAAGTTAGAGAAGGGATGGCTTGGGCTTGGGCAGCTTGAGGTTTCTTTGAGGGTGGGGGGAAGCACTCCCACAAGGAAACTTAATTTTTCTTACAAAAATTAATTTACCTTTCTGGGCCTGTTTTGGGTCCAGCTCCTCTTGCCATCAGATTGGCCAGGAGAGGAAGTAACAATGCCTTCCTCTTGCAGATCTCCAGTTAAAACTGCAGTTAGGCCTTGATGATGTCCTCAGAGTTTGATCTGTATATTCGAAGAAGGATTCTATTGTCTTTTGATGGACCAGTTTCCACTGGCAGGGTTAAAATTGGCCCTTCGCGTCACACATATATGAATGTTATTCAGTGAGAATTCATTATTTTTGGAATCTTGTGTTTCCAGCTAAAGTTTAACATCAGGATTAGGCTGGGGCCTGGTGCATTTTAGAGCCCTTCCATCACACAGTGATTGCAATACTATATCAATAATAATATTCAGTTTTTGTCTGTTTAAGTTGTTCTGATTTGTTGGTGGGTAGATTGGGTCTGTGGTGCCTGCCTGCACCTGTGGGATGACGGTTGGTTAATTAGATATTTTAAAACTTGATTATGACATTCAGGTCCTGAATGTACCAAGTATAACAATTTATGCTGAATAGATGTAAATCTTGTTTGTCTTTGGGGAGAGTCAGCAACGGTGCAAACTACAGGGGATTAATGGTCTTTTCTGACAGCATATTCTGTCATGCAGCTACCAATTTTATAGGAAAGGCACACTTACTTGCTGAGTGCAAAAGCTGTAGAATTACTTCAGAGTAATGTGTATAACTGACAGAGGTGGAAAATGTTGTTTCAGTCTGCATTGTTTTGATTGGTCGGTGGGCTGATTTGGTGGGCGATGTCTGGTGCATGTGGGGCACGCGGAGGACTGGAGCACATGATACATGTGCAGCTGCCAACAGTTGGTGCTGTAGTATTGCGTCCAGTTCTGGGCGCCGCTCTTTAGGAAAGACGTGAGGGCATTGGAGAGAGTACCGAAAAGATTCATGAAAATGGTTCCGGGGTTGAGGAATTTCTGTTATGAAGATGGATTGGAGAAGTTAGGACTGTTTTCCTTGGAGAAGAGAAGGCTGAAATGTGATTTGAAATTATGAGGGGTCTGGACAGAGATAGAGAGAAACTGTTCCCCCTCATGGAAGGATGGAGAATGAGAGGTGACAGATTTAAAGTATTTGGTAGGTAAGATCTGGAATGCTCTGCCTGAGAGCGTAGTGGAGGCAGGTTCAATTGAAGCATTCAAAAGGGAATTAGACAGTTATATGAAAAGGAAGAATGTGCAGGGTTATGGGGAGAAGGCAGGAGACTGGAACTGTGGGAATTGTTCCTTTGGAGAGCCAGTGTGGACATGACCTCCCAGGGGAAAGCAGCAACAGCCAAGTTCGTGGCACTACAGAGGGCTCTGCTGCACAAAAGGGGAGGAAAAGGGGTGGAAGAGCTATAGTGATAGGAGATTCTATCGTAAGGGGTGCAGATAGGCGTTTCTGTGGCCACAAACGAGACTCCAGGATGGTGCTAGTGTCAAGGATGTCACGGAGTGGCTGCAGGACATTCTGAAGGGGGAGGGGGAGCAGTCAGAGGTCATGATACACATTGGTACCAATGACATAGATAGAAGGAGGGATGAGGTCCTGCAACTAGAATTTAGGGAGCTAGGTAGCAGATTAAAAAGGAGGACATCAGAGGTTGTAATCGCTGGATTACTCCCTCTGCCACATGCTAGCGAGTATAGGAATAATATCACTGGGTCTGTTTCTGGCTAAGGTGGGACCTGTACAAGTTGGACAGGTTGCACCTGAACCGGAATGGGACCAACATCCTTGCTGGGAGGCTTGCTAGTGCTTTTGGGGGAGTGGAGTGGGGGGGGGGGTGTTTAAACTAATTTGGCAGGGGGATGGGATACAGAGTGGAGGTACAGTAGGGGGTGATGCACAGCCAAATATAGAAGAGAAACTGAGTCAGTCTGGAAGGCACAGCAAATATAGACCTGTTAAGGCACAAGTGAAAAATGCAAGGCTGGTTTGTATATACTTTAATGCAAGGAATCTTACTAATAAGGCAGATGAATTGAGGGCATTGATTAACACTTGGGATTATGCTATTATTGCTATCACAGAGACATGGCTGAGGGAGGGGCAGGACTGGCAACTCAATATTCCAGGGTATAGAATCTTCAGGTGTGATAGGGGAGGGGATAAAAGAGGAGGTGGTATTGCACTGTTGATCAAAGAGTCAATTACTGCAGTAAGGAGGGATGATATCTTAGAAGGTTCCTCAAATGAGGCCATATGGGTAGAACTAAAGAACAAAAGGGGGCAAATCACTTGGCTGTGGCCTCCAAACAGTCAGGGAAAGATAGAGGAACAGATATGTAGGCAAATCGCAGAGAGGTGTAAAAATAATAGGGTAATAATAGTAGGAGATTGCAACTTACCTAATATCAACTGGGATAGTCTTAGTGCAAAAGACTTAAAGGGGGAAGAATTCTTAAAATGCATCCCGGAGAGCTTTTTGAGCCAGTATTTAGAAAGTCCTACAAGAGAAGGGGCAGTACTGGACCCAGTCGTAGGGAATGAAGCTGGACAAGTGGTAGAAGTATCAGTGAGGGAGCATTTCGGGGATAGTGACCATAACTCTGTAAGATTTAAGGTAGTTATGGAAAAGGACAAAGATGGGCCAGAAATAAAGGTACTGAATTGGGGGAAGGCCAATTTCAATTTGATAAAACAGGATCTGGCCAAAGTGGACTGGGAGCAGCTACTTGTAGGAAAATCTACATCAGGCCAGTGGGAGTCATTTAAAGAGGAAATAGTGAGGGTTCAGAGCCAGTATGTACCCGTTAAGGTGAAGGGTTGGACCAACAAGTCCGGGAACCCTGGATGTCAAGGGATATAGAGTATTGGATCAGGAAACAAAAAGGAGGCTTATGGCAGATTCAGAGCACTGAAAACAGCGGAGGCATTAGAGGAGTACAGAAAGTGTAGGGGGGTTACTTAAAAAAAGTAATTAGGAGAGCGAAGAGGGGACATGAAAAAACATTGGCGGTCAATATAAAGGAAAATCCTAAGGCGCTTTATAAGTATATTAAGGGCGAGGATAACCAGGGAAAGAGTAGGACCCATTAGGGACCAAAGTGGCAATCTGTGTGTGGAGCCGGAGGACATAGGTGATGTTTTAAATGATTACTTTTCATTTGTTTTCACTATGGAGAACGACGATATAGGTGTAGAGATCAGGGAGGGGATTTGCGATATACTTGAACATACTAACATTGAAAGGGAGGAAGTATTAGATGTTTTAGCGGGCTTAAAAGTGGATAAATCCCCAGGCCCAGATGAGATGTATCCCAGGCTGTTATGTGAGGCAAGGGAGGTGATAGCAGTGGCTCTGACACAAATTTTCAGATCTTTTCTGGCCACGGGAGAGGTGCCAGAGGACTGGAGGACAGTGAATGTGGTACCATTATTGAAGAAGGGTAGCAGGGATAGACCAGGTAATTACAGGCCGGTGAATCTAACATCAGTGGTTGGGAAACTATTGGAAAAAATTCTGAGGGACAGGATTAATCTCCACTTGGAGCGGCAGGGAATAATCAGGGATAGTCAGCACGGCTTTGTCAGGGGGAGATCGTGTCTAACTAACGATTGAATTTTTCGAGGAGGTGACTACATGTGTAGATGAGGGTAAGGCAGTTGATGTAGTCTATATGGACTTCAGTAAGGCTTTTGATAAGGTCCTGCATGGGAGATTGGTTAAGAAGGTAAGAGCCCATGGGATCCAGGGCAATTTGGCAAATTGGATCCAAAATTGGTTTAGTGGCAGGAAACAGAGGGTAATGGTCGAGGGTTGTTTTTGCGAGTGGAAGCCTGTGACCAGTGGTGTACCACAGGGATCGGTGCTGGGACCCCAGCGGTTTGTAGTGTACATTAATGATTTAGACGTGAATATAGGAGGTATGATAAGTAAGTTCGCAGATGACACAAAAATTGGTGTCGTTGTAAATAGTGAGGAGGAAAGCCTTAGATTACAGGACGATATAGATGGGCGGAGATGTGGCAAATGGAATTTAATCCTGAGAAGTGTGAGGTGATGCATTTTGGGAGGACTAACAAAGCAAGGGAATATACAATGGATGGTAGGGCCCTAGGAAGTACAGAAGGTCAGAGGGACCTTGGTGTACTTGTCCATACATCTCTGAAGGCAGCAGCACAGGTAGATAAGGTGGTTAGGAAGGCATATGGGATATTTGCCTTTATTAGCCGAGGTATAGAATATAAGAGCAGGGAGATTATGTTGGAGCAGTATAAAACGCTAGTTAGGCCACAGCTGGAGTACTGTTTACATTTCTGGGCATCACACTATAGGAAGGATGTGATTGCACTGGAGAGGGTGCAGAGGAGATTCACCAGGATGTTGCCAGGGCTGGAGCATTTCAGCTATGAAGAGAGACTGAAAAGTCTAGGGTTGTTTTCCTTCGAACAGAGAAGGATGAGGGGGGACATGATTGAGGTATACAAAATTATGAGGGGCATAGATAGGTTAGATAGGAAGAGACTTTTTCTCTAGCGGAGGGGTCAATAACCAGGGGGCATAGATTTAAGGTAAGGGTCAGGAGGTTTAGAGGGGATTTGAGGAAAAATTGTTTCACCCAGAGGGTGGTTAGAATCTGGAATACACTGCCTGAAGTGGTGGTAGAGGCAGGAACCCTCACAACATTTAAGTATTTAGATGAGCACTTGAAACGCCATAGCATACAAGGCTACGGGCCAAGTGCTGGAAAATGGGATTAGAATATATAGGTTCTTGTGGTCGGCACAGACACGATGGGTCGAAGGGCCTGTTTCTGTGCCGTATAACTCTATGACTCTATGATAGGCTGAATGACCTCCTTCTGCACTGTAAGGATTTTGTGATTCTGTGTATGCAAAGATGGATTCTATGTGCACGCGAAACGGTGTGGAATCTCCCTGACAGTTATAAGTGTTGATTGCTTTTTTTAAAGCTGGGGCAGAAATCCTCTCACCTCCCTCCGGTGGTCTTAATATACAATATCTAGGAGATGAGTATGTGCGGGCATGGGAGGGAGGCGATGGCATGGGAGGGGTAATTGAGATGATGGAATTAGTTACCCATACTAATTTGACTGAAACCTCAGGATCACTATGGTAATGGGGCAGGGTGGATATGGCATGAGAGGGTGCCATGGGAAGCCTGAAAAGGCATGGGAGGAGTGGCATACCAAAGGTGGAATGCCATGGGATGGGGATGACATAGGAAGGAGGAATGGCATGGGAGGATTGGAAGGGCGGTGATGGCATCCGAGGAGTAGAATGGCATGGGAGGAGTGGCATGCCAAGGGTAGAATGGCAAGGGATGGGGATGACATGGAAGGCTGGGGATGGCATGAGACGGGTGTAGGAGATGATTGAATTGGTTACGTATGCTAATTTGACTGAAATGTCAGGGTCAAAATTGGAAATGTGGTGGAATGGATATGGCATGAGAGTGATGCCATGGGAGGCATGGGGTGGCATGCCATGGGATGGGGATGACATAGGGAGGATATAGTATGGGTGGGCTGATATGGAATGGCATGGGATAAGTGGCATGCCAAGGTTGGAATGGCATGGGATAGAGATGGCATGGATGGGGTGGTATGGGAAGGTGGAATGGGATGGCATGGGAGGATGGGGATAGCATGGGTGGAGTGGCATGGAAGGAGGGAATGGGGAGGGAGGAGATGTCATCAGAATTGTGGCACAGGAAGGATGAAATCGCCAGGGATGGACAAGGCATGGGAAGGGTGGCATGGGAGGGAGAGGTGGCATGGGTAGGATGAAATGATAGAGGATGGTGGAGTCAGCGCATGGGGATGGCATTGGAGTATTGGCATCGAAAGGATGGAATGGCGTGAGATTGTGATAACATGGGAGGGGTGGCATAGGAAGAATGTGATGGAGTGGCATTGGAGGGAGGGCATGGCATGGGAAGGATGGAATGGGATCGGTATGGTGTGAGAGGAGTGGGAGTGAGGGGATGACCTCTAAGGGGTGGCATGGGAAGGATGGGATGGCATGAGAGGGATGGCATGGGGATAGCATCAGAGGGAGGGGTTGAGGGAATGATAGAATTGTTTAGGTATACTAATTTGACTGCAGGGTCAGCGTCAATATGGAAATGTGGGATTGGTATAGTGTTATGAAAGAGCCTCTGTTTGGTTAAATATATTTTTTGAGGATTAATTTTTGAAAGATTGGAGAAATGTTAAACTTTGGGGCTTTCAAAGAGGGTCATGTAAAGGCCACTTGACTTTGAAAAACTGTCCCTAGATAATACAAAGGAAATGTTTAATATGTCTTCTCTGATCACGGCTCAGTAAACTAATCCAGAGTTAAATAAAGTGGCACAATCAGCTCTAACAGAAGCTGAGGCAAAAGGAGTTCCAGAAGGCTATTATATTAAAAATGGGATTCTGGTGAGGAAGTGGAGACCTCCTCACAGACGAAGAATGGACAGTAGTTCATCAGATAGTGGTACTGCCAAAGTATCGCCGGGACTATTAATGATAGCATGTGAAATTCCTATAACGGGACATATGGGGATCCGGAAGACCAATTCACTTATAAGTCGACATTTTTACTGGCCAGGTCTTTTCAAGGACGTGGTGCAGTTTCATAAAACATGCCATACATGCCAGATTGTGGGAAAACCACCACCTGCCATAAAACCGGCACCTCTAATTCCCATACCAGTTTTTGGGGAACCATTTAGTAGGGTGTTGGTAGACTTTGTAGGCCCTTTACCGAAAACAAAAGAGGCTATGGCTACTTGTTTCCCAGAGGCCATTCCCTTGAGAACAATTTCTGCCAAGGTGGTAGGGAAGTTAACCCAGTTCTTCACTAGATATGGATTACCAATTGAGATTCAGTCAGATCAAGAATCCAATTTTATGTCTAAAATTTTTCAGAAAGTTATTGGTAATTTGGTTATAACACAGTTCAAGTCTTCAGCAAACCACCCACAGACACAAGGAGCTTTAGAAAGGTACCAACAGGCCCTCAAAATGATGATCAGGCATGCTGTCATGAATATCCCTATGTTTGGGATAAAGGGCTAGAATTTGTTTTGTTTGCTACTAAGGATTCACTTGATGAATCTACCAGATTTAGTCCTTTTGAATTAGTTTACGTACATGAGATAAGAGGTCCTCTAAAAATAATTTTTAAAAGGTTTTTAGAATAGAGGGACGAATCTTCTTTATTTATTTTAAGATACAGCACTGAAACAGGCCCTTTGGCCCACCAACAACCATCCATTTATACTAATCCTACATTAATCCCATATTCCCACCACATCCCCACCATTCTCCTACCACCTACCTACACTAGGGGCAATTTACAATGGCCAATTTACCTATTAACCTGCAAGTCTTTGGCTGTGGGAGGAAACCAGAGCACCCGGCAGAAACCCACGCAGTCACAGGGAGAACTTGCAAACTCCACACAGGCAGTACCCAAAACTGAACCCGGTCGCTGGAGCTGTGAGGCTGCGGTGCTAACCACTGCGCCACTATGCCGGATTATGTATCCGTGTTCCGGGAACAGCTCACAAGAGCTTGAAAAGTGGCTCAGGAACACCTTAAAGCTTGCAAAACAACTATGAAAAAATGGGCAGACAAGCATGCTAAGACCTGAACCTTTCAACCAGGGGGTGAAGTGTAAGTATTACTGTCTTTACAGGGTGAACCATTGAAAGCATCGTTCAGTAGTCCGTACAAAGTGGTCAAGAGAATTGGTAAGATAAATTATTTGACACCCCAGATTGCCGGAAAAAGAATTGGTTGTATGATATCAATATGTTCAAACAATATCATCGCCGGGAGGAGGATAAGCAAGCACAGATATGTCAGGCAGTAGGAACAGTGAAGGATGAAAGGGATAGTGAGGGGAGGCAGAAGGAGGCTTAGACAATTCTCAAATTGAACCTTCTCCTATCCGGTTAGCTAATACTGAATTGCTAGGGAGATTGGACACTATGCTTTCATATTTAGATGCAGAACAACAGGAAGATGTAGCAAGGCTACTCACAGCATTTAAAAGAGTCCATAGGGATAAGCCAGGATGTACAACCTTAGCCACACGTGATGTAGATACAGGAGAATCATTTCCTATAAAACAGCATCCTTATCACTTAAGTTCAGAGAAACGGTTCATCTAGACACTGTATAGACTACAGAAAAGGTAATGCTGTAACAAAGGCAGACTCCTACCCAATATCTCGCTTGGAAGACTGTATTGACAGAGTGGGCAATGCCACATTTCTTACAAATATAGATTTGTTAAAGCGATACTGGCAAGTTCCTTTAACACCCCAAGCTAAAGAAATATTGGCCTTTGTCACATCGGACGGTCTTTTCCGATGCTGAGTGATGCCATATGGGCTGGAGTATGCCCCAGCCACTTTTCAGAGACTAATGAACCAAGTGGTAGCCAGTGTTCCTAACTGTGTAGTTTATCTTGATGTGCTGGTCTACAGTGACCCTTGGAAGGAACACTTGGAACAACTGGGGTGGGGGGGGGGGGGGGTGCGCTCTCTGGAAGGTTGCAATCAGTTGATTTGGTGATAAACTTTGTGGAAAAATTCAAAAATCTGAATGCCAGACTATTATGATGGAGTTTACTATTACAACATTATCACTTAAAGATTATCCACATTACAGGACAAAATAATGTGATTGCAGATGCTTTATTTTCAAGCTAACTGCTTTGCGTTATCTAAGTGGTAGATGGTACAGAGCAGAACTGTGGCATGGGAAGGATGGAATGGCATGGGAGGGCTAGCCTGGGAAGGATGGAATGGCATGGGTGGAGTGGGAGAGATTGGATGGCATCAGAGGGGTGGCATTATATCAATGGAATGGCATGACATGGGGATGGCATGGGAGCTGTGGATAAGATGATGGCTAAGTATACTAAATTGACTGCAGGGTCAATATGGAAATGTGGGATCGGGATTGCATGGGAAGTTTGAATGGCATGGGAGGAATAGGTTGGCGTGGGAGGGAGGGGTGGCATTTTTTAAATTTGTTTGTGGGATGTGGGTGTTGCTGGATAGGCCAGCATTTATTGCCCATCCCTATTTGCCCTTGAACTGAGTGGCTTGCTAGGTCATTTCAGAGGGCATTTTAAAAGTCAATCACATTGCTGTGGGTCTGGAGTCACATGTAGGGCCAGACCAGGTAAGGACAGCAGATTTTATTCCCTAAAGGACATTTGTGAACGAGATGGGTTTTTACAACAATTAACAATGGTTTCATGGTTGCCAGCAGACTAGCTTTTTAATTCCCAGATTAATTGAATTCAAATTTCACCATCTGCCATGGTGGGAATCGAACCCATGTCCCTATAGCCTGGGTCTCTGAGTTACTAGTCCAGTGACATTACCACAATGCCACCACCTCCCCCATGGCATGTGAGGGGTGGATGAGATGATGGAATTGGTTAAGTATACCAATTTGACTAGGGTTAATATGTAAATGTGGGATGGGGATGGCCCAATCAGGGTGGAATTGCATGGGAGGGAGAAAATGGCATGGGAGGGGTGGCATGTGAATGCTGGAATGGGATGGGGACGGCATGGGAGAGTGGGGATGGTATCTTTGGTGGCATGCGTAGGATGGAATGGCTTGGGTGGGGTATCATGGGAAGGATGAAATGGCATGAGATGGAAATGGCATCTGGGGTGTCATGGTAAGGATGGAATGACATAGGGATGAGATGGCATGAGAGAGATGGGATTGCATGAGCGGAATGGCATGGGAAGGATGGAATGGGAGGGGTGGATGAGATGCAGGAATTGGTTAAATATACTAATTTGACTGCAAATGTTTTGCAGGTTTCTGTGAGTCACCAAGTAAAATTCAGTTTTTAGCCATGAAGTTATTAAATTAGCTAATTTTATTGACTTTTATTATCACATTACCAGAGTTCATGACTCTAATCTGAATGAAAAGCGACCCAGCTACATCAAAGCTAAGGAGAACACAAGGCACCACATGAAGAAGGTCGAAACAGCTAGGAAATCTCTGAAGAACAGTGAAAAGCAATACAGCGTCCACCAGCAAGAGGTCAAGGTCCTAGAGTCGGAGCTTGAAGATGTGAATAATGTGTGGAAAGCGTTTGAGGAAAAGGCACAAGCAGAACTTGGCAGCAGAGGTCATAGCATGGAACTGGAAGAGAGCCAGGTAAACAAAAAAAAGCGTCATTTGCCTTTCACTTTTTCTGTTATTTTCATTTTATGTTGTCAGTACCATTACTGTAACTTTTTCCATCAGACAGAATGGCCCTAACAGGCCTGCAGTATCAGGAATTGTGTCGGGATTGCACTTGCTGAGAACCTCGCCTGCTCACTGGTGAACTTTCTGGGGTCAAGTGGAGATTGGAGCTGCTCCATCAGGAATGCATCTTAGGCACCTGTCTTCCCCAATGTGCTGGAAAATCCAGTGACTGCTGTCGTGTCCAGGGGGTGGAGCGTTGTCTGAAATTAACATGGATATACCCCAATGACACCCTTTGCAAAAGGCTGGCACTTAAATCCTGTTTTTTAGGAGTCCAGGCCACAATCCTAGCCTGACGCCTCGGTGTGATCCACGAGTTATATTCAGCAGGCACACTAATCCTACAACTGCTAAATAAGAGGTTTGGAACATTGGAACTCCTAATGATAGGGGTTTCTGGCTTTGATGCTGCTAACTTTGCAAGGGAAAGTGGACTGTACAAGGCACAAGTCAGGAGTGTGATGAAATACTCTCCACTTGCCTGGATGAATGCAGTTCCAACAACACTCAAGAAGCTTGACATCATCCAGGACAAAGCAGCCCATTTGATTGGCACCCTATCCACCACCTTAAACATGCACTCCCTCCACCACTGGTGCACAGTGGCTGCAGTGTGTACCATCTACAAGATGCACTGCAGCAACTTGCCAAGCCGCCTTCGACAGTACTTTCCAAACCCGTGACCTCTACTACCTAGAAGGACAAGGGCAGCAGGCGCATGGGAACACCACTACCTCCAAGCCACACATATTCCTGACTTGGAACTATATCGCCATTCCTTCACTGTCACCAAGTCAAAAACCTGGAACTCCCTTCCTAACAGCACTGTGGGTATACCTACACCACATGGACTTCAGTGGTTCAAGATGGTAGCTCACCACCACCTTCTTGAGCATTTAGGGATGGGTAATAAATGCTGCTCTAGCTAGCAACGCCCACATCCCATAAACAAATAATTTTTTTTAAAGTCTCCAAAATGGCCTAGTTTCCTGCTGTTTAACCATACTTCTACCAGAGTGGCACTACTGTGCATTAGAAGAGAAGGGAATGAAGACTCTGTCTTCAGCCACTCCTAACTTATATTTCTTTTTGGTTCAAAAAACATGCCTTCAGAGATCTGTATCCTTGCCTTTGTCAGATAACTAAGTGGGGCAAATTACTCACCTATTACTGTTAGTCCTGAGGCAATCCATAATAGTTGCCTTCAGTGCACAATATGAAACTTAGTATGTGTATATATATGTTTGTATTTATATATATATATATATATATATATATATATTACATAAATGTATTTATATATTACTTATATAAAGTGTGTATACGTATAAAATATGTATATATGCATGTTTATATAGATCACACACATCATTACCTAAAATACCCACTAGTAGATTTCCCACAGCATTGGTCAAAATGAGTTAGAACGGGGGTGTTGTGCCACATGGGCTTATCAGGGACTCTGATTTATCCGCTTTGGGTGCAGTCTAGGTCTGACAGTAAATGGATTAAGTTTTAAGGTCTGTCACTACTCTGGAAAGGAGTACCAAAGTCTTGGAGCACTGAGAGAGTGGTCTGGGAACACTTGAGTTGCAACTGTTAGAAGAGTTTTGTTTTTTTTAATTGCAAGTTAGGAATTCTGTGTATTTTTGAAAGCTGGGAAAAGGGATTTTCTTTGAATACTGAATGCTGACACTTGGTGTTTGAAGTGTGCAGACTGCAAGACCTGTTTCCAAGCAACCATGAAGATTTATGACTGTCTAATATCTTGACTGTTGAAGCATTTAGTTTCACTTTTGGGTTGAGTTCAGTTGCTGCTAGAGACTTGCCAGGAAGACAGCCCAGACTCACTCTCTCTTGAAAATAATTCCTGTATCAAGTGAAATTCTAATTTCTTCATGAAGTTAAAAGAACTTTGAAGGATTTGCAAATCAAATGTATGGAAGCTAAATCCTTGTTGCTGTGTCTGCCTGGAGCGAGGAAGCCTTGTATTTTGGGTGTGACAGATTACTGTTGCCTCAGGTTTCTGAAGAATCTTTGCATTAAGCTGTGAATTTCTGCATCAAGCTGCCTTCTATGTTTGAATACGTTATGAATTGGCAGATGTCTTGCATTCTTTAAAAAGGGGGCTTTTGCATTGAGTGTGAGAACTGACAAGTGTTACTCACCCCTGATGGAAGACCTTGTGTGACGCCTGGTGCAAACGAATTGCCTTAAATGTCTACCCATCACAGACTGTTCATCAATCTCATCTGGAGAGACTTCGAGTGGCATCTGACTATTCGACTCTGGGACACGTCACCGATCCAGAAATATCGTACCAGACCATGACAACCAATCATTTTATTATTCCTCAGAAACAGTTGTAATTCAAAACATCCTTTTAAAACTGGTTAACCGTTGGTTTTTGATGAATGTATGTGTGCATGAGGGTTAGGAAGAATAAGTTATAAAATCTTATATATATATATATATATATATATATATATATATATATATATAGATTTATCTCATTATCATTTAAAAACTTGGTTTATTAATAACTAGTTATTTTGTTGTTTAAAGAAACCTGGTTGGTGTGCTTTACTCTGGGGGACAAATAGAATGTTTGATTTGGCTATTTTCAGATAGGTGGGAAACTTTATGAATATGCTGTGACCTGTGGAGTAGTGGGACTGAATTAACAGTGCATTGCTCCACCTTGGTCGTAACAGGGCATACAGGGACAAGTTGTGTCTGACTAACTTGATTGACTGTTTTGAGAAGGTAACAAAGAGGGTTGATAAGGATAGCGCGTTTGATGTGGTCTGCATGGAATTTACCAAGGCTTTTGACAAGGTCCCACAAGGGTTGGCCTGCTCAAGGACAGAGGAGGGAATCTATGCGTGGAGCCAGAGGAAATGGGCGAGGTACTATATGAGTACTTTGCATCAGTATTCACCAAAGAGAAGGACTTGGTGGATGATGAGTCTAGGGAAGGGAGTGTAGATAGTCTGGGTCACGTTGTTATCAAAAAGGAGGAGATTTTGGGCGTCTTGCGAAGCATTAAGGTAGATAAGTCCCCAGGGCCTGATGGGATCTACCCCAGAATACTGAGGGAGGCAAGGGAAGAAATTGCTGGGGCCTTGACAGAAATCATTGTATCCTCATTGGCTACAGGTGAGGTCCCAGAGATCTGGAGAATATCCAATGTTGTTCCTTTGTTTAAGAAGGGTAGCAAGGATAATCCAGGAAATTATAGGCCGGTGAGCCTTACGTCAGTGGTAGGGAAATTATTAGAGAGGATTCTTCGGGACAGGATTTACTCCCATTTGGAAACAAATGAACTTATTCGCGAGAGGCAGCATGGTTTTGTGAAGGGGAGGTCATGTCTCACTAACTTGATTGAGTTTTTTGAGGAAGTGACGAAGATGATTGATGAAGGAAGGGCAGTGGATGTTGTCTATATTGACTTCAGTAAAGCCTTTGACAAAGTCCCGCATGGCAGACTGGTACAAAAGGTGAAGTCACACGGGATCAGAGGTGAGCTGGCAAGATGGATACAGAACTGGCTTGATCATAGAAGACAGAGGGTAGCAGTGGAAGGGTGCTTTTCTGAATGGAGGGCTGTGACTAGTGGTGTTCCGCAGGGATCAGTGCTGGGACTTTGCTGTTTGTCTTATATATAAATGATTTGTAGGAAAATGTAGCTGGTCTGATTAGTAAGTTTGCGGATGACACAAAGGTTGGTGGAGTTGCGGATAGTGATGAGGATTGTCAGAGGATACAGCAGGATATAGATCGGTTGGAGACTTGGGCGGAGAAATGGCAGATGGAATTTAATCCGGACAAATGTGAGGTAAAGCATTTTGGAAGATCTAATACAGGTGGGAAGTATACAGTAAATGGCAGAACCCTTAGGAGTATTGACAGGCAGAGAGATCTGGGCGTACAGGTCCACAGGTCACTGAAAGTGGCAACGCAGGTGGATAAGGTAGTCAAGAAGGCATACGGCATGCTTGCCTTCATCGGTCGAGGCATAGAGTATAAAAATTGGCAAGTCATGCTGCAGCTGTACAGAACCTTAGTTAGGCCACACTTAGAATATTGCGTGCAATTCTGGTCGCCACACTACCAGAAGGATGTGGAAGCTTTGGAGAGGGTACAGAAGAGGTGTACCAGGATATTGCCTGGTCTGGAGGGTATTAGCTATGAGGAAAGGTTGGATAAACTCGGATTGTTTTCACTGGAACGACGGAGGTGGAAGGGCGACGTGATAGAGGTTTACAAAGTTATGAGCGGCATGGACAGAGTGGATAGTCAGAAGCTTTTTCCCAGGGTGGAAGAGTCAGTTCCTAGGGGACATAGGTTTAAGGTGCAAGGGGCAAAGTTTAGAGGGGATGTGCGAGGCAAGTTCTTTACACAGAGGGTGGTGAGTGCCTGGAACCTGCTGGCGGGGGAGGTGATGGAAGCAGGTACGATAGCGACGTTTAAGAGGCATCTTGACAAATACATGAATAGGGTGGGAATAGAGGGATATGGTCCCCGGAAGTGCAGAATGTTTTAGTTTAGACAGGCATCAAGATCAGCGCAGGCTTGGAAGGCCGAATGGCCTGTTCCTGTGCGGTACTGTTTTTTGTTCTTATGACAGACTGGTCAGAAAAGTAAAGCCCATGGGATCCAAGAGCAAGTTGCAATTTGGATCCAAAATTGGCTCAGTGGCAGGAAGCAAAGATTAATGGTCTATGGGAGTGTTTGTTACCGGAAGGCTGTTTCCAGTGGGGTTTTACAGGGCTCAGTACTAGGTCCCTTCCTTTTCGAGGTATATATCAATGATTTAGACTTAAATGTAGGGGGCATGAATAAGAAGTTTGTAGATGATTCAAGAATTGGTCGTGTGGTTGGTAGTGAAGAAGAAAGCTATAGACTGGAGGAAGATATCAATGGACTGGTCAAGTGGACTGAAAAGTGGCAAATGGAATTCAGTCTGGAGAAGTGTGTGATAATAGATTTGGGGAGGACAAACAAGGCAATGGAATACAATATAAATAGTACAATACTGAGAAGCGTAGAGGAACAGAGGGATCTTGGAGTGTATGTCTGCAGATCTCTGAAGGTAGCAGGAGAGAGATTAGGTGGTTAAGAAGGCATAGGGAATAATTTCCTTTATTTGTCGAGGCATAGAATATAAGAGCAGGGAGGTTATGCTAATCCATTTAGATTACAGCTAGATTACTGCATACAATTCTGATCACATTACAGGAAGGATATGATTGCACTAGAGAGGGTACAGAGGAGATTTAACAGGATGTTGCCAGAAATGGAGAATTTTAGCTATGAGCAAAGATTGGATAGGTTGGAATTGTTTTCTTTGGAACAGAGGAGGCTGAGGGGAGTTTTAATTGAGGTGTATAAAATTATGAGGGTCCTAGATAGAGTGGACAGGAAAAACCTAATTTCCTTAGCAGAGAGGTCAATAACCACGAGGCATAGTGCTAAGTAATTGGTAGAAGGATTAGAGGGGAGTTCAGGAGAATTGTTTTCACCCAGAGGGTGGTGGAGGTCTGGAACTCGCTGCCTGAAAGGGTGATAGAGACAGAAACCCTCATCGCATTTAAAAAGTAGTTGTATATGCACTTGAGCACTATAAGTGTCAAGAAAACTGTGGTCATGGGACAAGGTATTGCATCTGTGCCCTGATCACTCTAAGTAACACTCCACTGGAAGTGGTTAGCAAATTCTGCTACCTTGGGTCCATGGTGACAGTCAGTCTGTCCCTTGATGCAGAGCTCGATACACTCATCGGGAAAGCAGTTACCACCTTTGGCCGACTCACGAAATGCGCATGGGATAACACCAAGCTGACCCTTAGGACCAAGCTGATGGTTTATAAGGCCTGTGTTCTCAGCACCTTGCTGTATGGCTACAAGGAAAAAAATAGCTTAATAATTTCTATCATCGCTGTCTAAGGCTCATTATGGGGATAGCCTGGCAGGATAAAATCACAAATGCAGCAGTACTCTCAAAGGCAGAGCTCCCAAGTGTGTTGCTACTAATCAAACAGAGGTACCTTTGGTGGATCAGACACATCCGCCGGATGGAAAACGGTTGCGATCCCAAGGACTTTATGGTGAGGTAGCCGAGCCCAGACGACCAGTAGGGTGCCCAAAGTTCCGCTTCACGGATGCTTGCAAGTGTGACATGAAGGCCCTAAATGTCGACTACCTGGGAGTCATGCGCTGGTGAAAGAGGGAAATGGCGACACAAACTGTGGATTGGTGTGCACTATCACAATGACTACTTACTACAGCAGCTTGGTAACAGGTGCTAACGTAAAAAAAACAAGTTTACAGCGTCACTTGGCAGCTTCGTGTGTGGCAATTGTGGCAGAACCTGCCTTTACAGCCATCAGCAAAAGTGCACCAAGAGAAGACACCCCACCTATATAAAACGCTGTTTAGGCCACAGCTGGAGTACTTTGTGCAGATCTATCCACCGCACTATAGGAAAGATGTGAATGCACTAGAGAGGGAACAGAGGAGATTTGCGAGGATGTTGTCTGGGCTGGAGAATTTTAGTTATGAACACGATTGGATAAACTAGGGTTGTTTTCTTTGGAGCAGAGGAGGCTGAGGAGAGACCTAATTGAAGTGAATAAAATTATGAGGGGTGTAGATAGAGTGGATGGGAAGCCTCTATTCCTCTTGGTTGAGGGTTCCATAACCAGAGGCATAGATTCAGGGTAGGAGGTTTAGAGGGGATTCGAAGGGTATTTTTTTCACCCAGAGAGTGATAGGGTTCTGGAACTCACTGCCTGAAAGGGTGGTAGGGGCAGAAACCCTCACAACATTTAAAAAGTACTTAGATATATACAAGGCTATGGAACAAGAGCTGGAAAGTAGGATAAGGCTGGATGACGACATGTCGGCTGGTGCAGACACAATGGGCCTAGTAACCGCCTTCTGTAGATTTCTGAGGTAGGTATGCCATTACTGTCATTCCAATCTGTTAGATTACAAAGCAAGCCAATCCAACAGCAGTCAGGAGTACCATTTTGCATGGAATTCATTTCCTAAAGCATTGGGCTGGAATTTGCGATCGGGGTGAACAAGGGGTGCTCGCCATTTATTACACTTACATTGCCTGCAGACTATCGTGGTGCTTTGCACTGAAATTTGCTGTGAGTAAAAAGTTATTTTGGTGAGCGGCCTCCACAAGAGATCTGGATCTGTGTGTATCTCCTTAAATCAGTTTGAACAATTCCTGAGCAGCGCAGGAAGTATAAATTAGAATATTTAATTCAATGTCAAATCAGGTACAGAAAGTGAAATGAAGAGAGGGAAGGAAAGGTGGAATTACAGGAGATGAAAGACAGAGATGCATTACATCTTCGGATTCATGATGTTAGCTGAACCCTTTGATGGGTAGCATGTAAATTTGCCAAGCCTCTATGCTTCTGATGGTTACAGGATTTGAGATTTGTTACAAGAAAATGTGGGGGGAATTTTAATGAGGGTGAGTGTGTGGGGCTGAAATCCAGGAAAAATGCAAGTGCGTCTGGAAGCCAGCTTCTGCATTTCACTCCAGCACGTTGGACTGGATGCATGCTACTCCCTCGGGAGAGGTGGATTGTTAATTTCAATTTGTTATTTGCTCAATTAGAGTGATAGTATTGTAGGTTTTTCAGTTTACCTTTGGCTCCACGAGTTTCATAGACTTCTTGGAACTTAGCAGTGAAAGCAAGACGAGAATACAGCAGCAATTGAAGGGGCTAAATCCATGACGGAAATAAACCAATAGTACTGAGTAATCACACTTGCTTGCATGAAAGGGTATGTTTACTGTACTTGTACTGATAGGTTGCTTTGCACATTTTGGAGGTGTCCTCTACACTTTAGAGGTTCGGTGGTCTGACCTATCAGATCAGCATGGTTGGCACTGCGTTGTCTTTGGATCTCTCATGAGAACCAAGATGGCCATCAGGAGCAGCAATACCTGCACCAGCAGCAGCAGGATCTACACCAGCAACAGCCTGCTGCTCAGAGACCTGAAGCTCCACAGGAGAGAGGGGATCAGCAGAGAGGTGCAGCTTGCAGGAGTCCATACCTAGCATGCAAGGTTTATAGGCAGAGGATAAGTTTCCTGGATATGTCAGAACGTTGGTATCTGATGAAGCTCAGAATGGCGTGTCAGGTGGTGGCAGACATTTGCAGCCTGCTGGAACAAGACCTTCTGCCAACTAGAGCTGGTGACTATGCTTTACCAGTGGCTGTCTAAGTCACCACTGCCCTCAATTGTTTTGCCTCTGGATCCAGGGAGCTCCATGGCTCATCCAGTGACATTTTCAGGATCTCACAGTCAGCAGCAGCACAGCTGCATAAGACTGATTGCTTCTTTGCCAGGACCAGCAAATATGTGAACTTCACTCGCAGTGACATGAGTCAAAATGAGTGGGCACTCGGGTTTGCAGCTCTGACTGGCTTCCCACAGGTGCAGGCTGTCATTAACTGCACACGTGGCAATTAAGGCACTCATAGGTCACCCAGGGATGTTCATCAACTCTATCGGCCTCCATTCCATTAATGTGCAGCTGGTGTGCAACCACAAGAAGATCTTTACGCAGGTGTGCGCAAGATTCCTGGGCAGCTGCCATGGTGCTTTTATCTTCCAGCAGTCCATTCTCCCTGATCGCTTCACACCTTGAAGCAGAATTATCGGCTGGTTGCTTGGAGATAGGGGATATGCGCTTAAAATGTGACAGATGCTGCTTCTCAGAAAACTGAGGAATGAGGCCCAGGAGTGATACTATGAATACCATATGACCACCAGGTGTGTCATGGAAAAAACCATTGGCATGCTGAAGATCCACTTCAGATGCCTGGACAGATCTGGTGCGTCCATCAGTATGCACCAGCCAGAATGGTTGTGGTGTGCTGCACTCTGCACAACATTGCAGAGCAGTGAAGTTTGGACCTACAGGAGAAACAAGATGCAGAGCACAGAACATGTTCAGACGATTCTGAGAAGGAGGAGGAAGATGACGAGAGAAAATGAAGAAGCGGAATACAATGCCGAAAGTGCATCACCAGCACCGCACACAGGCTGCCCTCATTATTGCGATATTCACTTAGATTCCACCATTGCACCCATCTAACAATCAAATGCAGAAGCCCCCACCCCACCAATATCACTAACCCAAAGCAGTCCTGTAGACAACCAAGCCTCCCTTTCATATTCTTATGTCAATTTTCCATTCATCATCGTACACCAAAAAGGTCACTTTCCAGTCAGCAACCAAGAATAGGTAAGATGGGAAAGCGATGCAAAAGAATATTTATGAGGCTTGCACAAAACAGAAATGTAACATTTTAACAATGTGTAACACAACTTTGTGGATACCTTTGTGCAACTACAAATCTTTACTCTTCCTAGTACTTCTACATTTTGCAACCCTTGTGGCTTCTGCAGAGGGACAGGCAGGCTGCTCAGATTCCTGCTTTGACTGCTGAGATGTATTTGGTTTTTGGAGCCCATAAGATCCCTGCCAAAAACTGCTCCACCTGCAGCTCTCAGCCACTGGGACATGAGACAACATTTGGGTTACCGATTGGGGTGGGGAAGAGCCAACCGGTGAGAAGTGGAAGCACTTTGAGCCAAGTCCCCATTTCTATGCCCCCTTTTACGTCATCCCTCTCATGGCTGAACTACACTGTTCTGCTAGCAATGGGCTGGAGAGAACAGGTTGCCTCACATCAGTGGGGTGATGAACGGCCAAGGCTGGGATATCATTGATATAAAAACAAGAAATGCTGGAAATACTCAGCAGGTCTGGCAGCATCTGTGGAGAGAGAACCAGAGTTAACGTTTCAGGTCAGGATATCATTGATCCAATTTTTCCCATTAGGGAAGGCTTGCATGCACTTGTGGGATTGCCACATTTGATGGTCCTTGCAGGTGGCGACTCTTTCCATGGACGAAGACACCATTGCACAGGCCTCCGACATTATGCCACTCATACTTGAGGCAGTCTGTTCCAATCTCTCTGCAAGCTGGAACACCCACCAGTTCATTGCAAATTGTTTGCTGCTTTTTCAGAAGTATCCTGTTCATGGATGACTATTAGGGTACAGCATCTGCATCCAGCTGAGCAGAGCTTGGAGCCTCCTGAGCATTCTGACATGGACTCAGTGCTGTCCCTTTCTCCACCATCTGCTCTTGCTCACTTGTGATGTGTGGGTCAGCAGGTGAAAACTAAATATTTGCCTCACTGATCCCATTGAACTGAGTATCTGAGCCAGTGCATGGTATGCATGAATTCTGTGACAGTGCACCCTCAGAGTGAGTGTCCTCTGAGGAGTCTTCGTTGTCATTGGTCAGCGGGACCACCTCTTAACGTATTAAAGCCCTGTGGGAGATAGACATGAATGAATACTGTCGAGGTAAAAGTATTATGCACATGATCGTATTTCACTTGCTGTTGACCTGAAGTCACCTATCTCCGAACATCCGATCACCAGGCACACTGAGGCTCCGTTGATTTCCAGCACCACCACCCCTGCACTTGTTAGCTGTAAGATAGCTGGAGGGCCAGCTCCAGTTCTCTGACTGTCCCTTAGGTTCTATACTCTTTTCTGTAAGGACAAAAGGAAGAGACCTGTGCGAGAGAGTTATGACATGTTGAACGGATGGATGGATGGAGTGTGTTTGTTGATGATGACTGAGGAGAGGCATGACACTACAAAAGGATGAGGGTGAGCATCAGTTATGGTTGGAAAGACAGAGGGATGAGTGTACCTGCAAGGTAAATTGGTGCGATGACTGATGTGCTGCAATGGGCTTGAGAAGGCAGAGTGAGGGGGTTGGGGTGACATGCATGTCAGGATATAATAGAATGTATCATTGCTCTACCCTTTCCTGCCTGGCTCAGGCCATTGAATTATATGCTAATCATAGCACCACGTTACTACTGTTGACCTTGTGCCACCTCCAACCATACCTTCTTGGGGTCCCCAGCTAACTTCTTTCTCCCATTGCTAGGGAACAGTATGGGATATAAGAACATATGAAAAAGGGTCAGGAATAAGCCAGTTGGCCCCTCGAGCCTGCTCCACCATTCAATAAGATCATGGCTGATCTGATCGTGGCCTTATCTCCACTTTCCAGCTCCACCCATCCCTCCCCCAATAACGCTAGACTCCCTTGTAGATCAAAAATCTGTCTAACTCAGCCTTGATTATATTCAATGACCTAGCCTCCACTGCTCTCTGGGGAAGAGAATTCCAAAGATTAACAACCCTCTGAAGGAAGAAGTTCCTCCTCATCTCTGTCTTAAATGGGGACAGCTTATTTTAAACTGTGTCCCTAGTTCTGGATACCCCCATGAGGAAAAACATCTTCTCAGCATTTACCCTGTCAAGCCCCCTCAGCATCTTATATGTTTCAATAAGATCACCTCTCATTTTTCTAAACTCTGATGAGTACAGGCCCAATCTGCTCAACCTTTCTTCATAAGACAACATCATCATCTCAGGAATCAGCCAACTGAACCTTCTCTGAACTGCTTCCAATGTAAGTATATCCCTCCTTAAGTAAGGAGACAAAAACTGTACACAGTACTCTGGATGCGGTCTCACCAATGCCCTGTACAGTTGTAGCAAGACTTCCCTACTTTTATACTTTATTCCCTCTTGCAGTAAATGCCAACATTCCATTGGCATTCCTAATTACTTGCTATACCTGCATGCTAACTTTTTGTGATTCATATACAAGGACACAAAGGTCCCCCTGTACTGCTGCATTCTGCAGTGTCTTTCCATTTAAATAATATTCTGCTTTTCTATTTTTCCCACCAAAGTGGACAACCTCACATTTTACCACATTATATACGCCATCTGCCAAATTTTTGTCCATTTATTTAACCTATCTCTATCTCTTTGCAGACGCTTTTTGTCCTCCTCACAACATGACATACTGCTGCGCCAGGCAGCACATCCAGACAGGCCCTACTGAATCAAGTAGACTCCATTATGGAACTCTCTGTTCTTTAGCTCCCAACTCTGAACTCCTTCAAATTTTGCATGTTTAGAGTTTCCCTTTAAATGCTGGAGTTGATATTGTGTCATGCAAGTTGTCATCATGCCCACTGGCGCTAATTGGTCAGGAAACCAGGAAATCATTTTGTAGTGCAGTGGTTGAGTTAAAAAGCCACTGACAGGCACGCTGCACTGGCTTCTGGGGTGTTTGTGCGCTACCCGCCAGCCCCACCTCCCCTGACCCCGCCACTCCTAGCATGTCACAAACTTAAAATCCAGCCCAATTCTTCTTGATAAGTACATATACTTTTTGATAAAGGGTGCATAATTAGAAAATGCCTACTATCAGATCAGTGAACTGAGTCATGGCAGTCAGTTTTTGTGATTTACTTATATTTTCTTGGCATGTAGCATGGTTTTATCTGATGTTAAAGAATCTTGTAAACATATTGAAACAAATACTTTTCAGAACCCTTGAACTGATAGTATTGAGTGGTAGAAAACACTCAGTAATTTTTGATAATCTATTGCCATAATTATTAGAACAAAGAACAAAGAAAATTACAGCACAGGAACAGGCCCTTCGGCCCTCCAAGCCTACGCCGATCCAAATCCTCTATCTAAACCTGTCGCCCATTTTCTAAGGGTCTGTATCTCTTTACTTCCTGCCCATTCATGTATCTGTCTAGATACATCTTAAAAGACGCTATCATGCCCGCGTCTACCACCTCCGCTGGTAATGCGTTCCATGCACCCACCACCCTCTGCGTAAAGAACTTTCCACGCATACCCCCCCCTAAACTTTTCCCCTTTCACTTTGAACTCGTGACCCCTTGTAATTGAATCCCCCACTCTGGGAAAAAGCTTCTTGCTATCCACCCTGTCTATACCTCTCATGATTTTGTACACCTCAATCACCTCCGTCTTTCTAATGAAAATAATCCTAATCTACTCAACCTCTCTTCATAGCTAGCGCCCTCCATACCAGGCAACATCCTGGTGAACCTCCTCTGCACCCTCTCCAAAGCATCCACATCCTTTTGGTAATGTGGCGACCAGAACTGCACGCAGTATTCCAAATGTGGCCGAACCAAAGTCCTATACAACTGTAACATGACCTGCCAACTCTTGTACTCAATACCCTGTCCGATGAAGGAAAGCATGCCGTATGCCTTCTTGACCACTCTATTGACCTGCGTTGCCACCTTCAGGGAACAATGGACCTGAACACCCAAATCTCTCTGTACATCAGTTTTCCCCAGGACTTTTCCATTTACTGTATAGTTCACTCTTGAATTTTATCTTCCAAAATGCACCAGTATTGTTTTATTTACTTATTAAACTTGATTTTTATCTGGTTTTACAGATTCAGCAATATAAAGAACTGAAGGAATTGGTGAGGAAACAAGTGTCCGCAGTGGCCCAGATGCTGGAGAAGCTGCGACGGGAACAAAAGGCTGATCGGGACAAGCTGGAACTGGATCAAAGAAACTATAAAGATTTGGAAGTAATCAGCTAAAATTTGCACATAAAAGATACATCACCTAGTTTTGCCACTTAAATGCAGAAAGTAATCAATGCTCCAAACTAATTACTAAACAAAGAACAGTTCAGGTGCTGATTAATAGGATTAGTGCAAATTTGTCAAAAACTTCTATTAAATGACTAAACCTGGAAGTCATTTTTTAAATTTTGAATTGTGTTTCACTTCTGTTTCCTAACTTACTACTTATTTTTAAAAATTACATCTGCTCAGACTTACTCAGAACCATACCTTCTGTTGTGATTTTTTGTAGTACTTTTGTGACTTTTCCCCGACTATAAATTCCTATGTCCACATTAATAATGGAAAAGCTCTATGAAAGACTGACTCTGGTCTCTTGATTTTGCTATATTACCTTTACCCCATAAATTGTGCAAAATACTTGAAAATTTTTATCTGCCAATTCAAAACTTGTTGTTGATCTGAATCCTGGTCTGGATCCTTTCTGCAACCTGAAAACTGTCTGCAGCCCGAGTCAGATGCTGCTTTCCACCTGTGACTGTCACCTCTTTTCATTATAAATTCCTACGTCCAGATTTGTAATGGAAGGTGCATATGCAAACTTGTGTTCTAATTACACCTTCCTGCCATTGGTGGGGATGTAGCCAGCTCCTCAGTTTATACTGCAGGGAAACTGTTATGCACCGTCCAACTCAATTTGTCTGCTTCCAAACTGACATTAATGTTGCTGTAAGTAATGTCAAGTCAAGGTATTGTATAGAACAAAAGACAGAAAGTTTGAGTTTAAAATGGGCATTAAAATACATTTCTGTGTCCTTGTTCAATTAATCTCTGACTTCACTTGAAGATAGGACTGCCAAACCTCCCAGAACGGAGTACATATCTCCCAAGTATTGCTACTTGCAGCCCGGGCGATCTCAGTTTAAATTTTCCTCCTCTGGCCCAGTGACATCACTGCCAAGGGAGCTGGAATTGGCTGGTGTTTCAGGAACAATCGGGAGGTGGGATTCCGGGCAATTTAGGAATCGGGATAGCCCTGAGTATCGAGGCAAACTCACGAGTCAGGAAGCAGTGGGGTCGGGGTCGGGGGAATGCGAACCTCCGAAGTCAGGGGCAAGCTCAGAGAGAGGGAGACTGCAAAATTGGGGGCTTGGGGAAAGAGAAGAGATTGGAGGCTGAGGGAGGTTGGAGCGTATGCAGGAGGCAGAGAGGGAAACTGAGGAATGAATTGGGTGTGGGGATCAATATTTTCTCAGAGCTGAGAACAGCATCAACGTGGTGATTAGACATGACACCGAGAGAGGAGCAACCAGTAAAGGGGTGAGTGAAACCTGGGGACTTTATTGTGGGTAAATAGGGAGGGAGAACCAAGGAAGAAGGAAAGAACTCAGGGCAATCAGACCATAGGATACTGCACCATATTGAGACAAACAAGACTGTCATTTAAAAGGGAATAGGAGAAATGTTAAAAAAGGAGGAAATTAAAACGGTCTGGGAGGAATGGGGTTACAGGAGAGAGTGCCAGCAGCGGTTAGGGCACTAGGGGCCAAATGGCCTCCAGTGGTGTCATTTGTACCATTCTATTAAAATTCTCCTTTATTGAGACTGAGCCCAAGGAGTAGTTTAGACCTGTTGGTGCTGAGCTGAGTATAGGACAATGTGCCCTGTGAGAAGTGCCCAAATGTCACGTCCACAGCTTTTTGTGTGATTTCTCGGTTTGATTCAGATCATTCTGTACCAGCCTGTGTTGACATATGATCAACTCTAACTTGGGCTCCCAGTTCAGAATTTTCACCTTCACACAGAACTCAAGTCCAAGCAAATACAAGAGAGATGGGGTTTATTAAAAGTAGCATTGACAGGGGAGCCTTACTGGACATTGTGCTGGGGGTGGGGGGTGGGTGGGGTTCTGGCTTTGGTTTCAGGATGACAATCAGTGGGTTATACAATTACTTCTAGTTACAGGTAGGATATTGGGGTGTTATACCTATTATTACCACTTAAATATAGACTATCAGTGAGTTACTGTCTTATTGTTGGCTGAGGGAAATCTGGGTGTCACCAGTATTACTATTAGCTATCAATGCAATTTCAGTGAATTATTATTAGTTATTAGTGGAATCAAAGTTCCTCCCATCTCTGCTTCCCCCCTATGAATCGCAGCCATCTTTATCCGCACATGTCTCTTGATTTTTGGAAATTCTTGCAAAGCAGCTGCTGGCACAAAAGCAAGAGCAAAGATACTAAACTGCAAGGGACCTGACCTCAATAAGGTAAATGCAATAACATTTGCAGACGTAATGTGATCTGATAACACGTGATCAGATGTCGTGTGATTAAACCTCTAGGAATTCCTCTAACAAGAGTTGACAAAGATACCTGAAGATTACTCCTGGTCTTAATTCCCATGTGCAATGCCATAAGTTTAAAATTATCAGTAACAGAATGAGGAGAGAGGTTAGCAGAAATGTATTTACATTGATTGTTGCAGCATGGAATACTTTGTCATAGAGAGTAGTTGAGGCAGAGCCTATTGCATCTTTTAAGGGAAAATTGGATAAATGCTTGAAGCAAAGAAAAATACACAGCAATGGCGAGAGAGTTGGGTATTGCTTTAGCAAATAGCTGGCACAGGCACTATGGACTAAATGGCCTCCTGTCCTCTAAAACTACATGGTTTTCTGTTAATGTGTCAGCCTTGGCTCAGTGGTATTATTCTTGAGTCAGAAGATCATGGGTTCAAGTCCCATTCCAAGACTTGAGCAAGTAAGTCTAGGCTGGCACTTCAGTGCAGTATTGAAGGAGTGCTGTACTGTCAGAGGTGCAGTCTTTCATTTGAAATGTTAAACCTAGGCCCCATCGTTTCAGCTGGGTATTGAAATGACTCATGGCACTATTCATAGATCGGGGAGCTGTCCCAGTGTTCTGAGCAACATTCATCCCACAATCAACACTTAAAATAGATAGTCTGAACATTTATTTCATTGTTGTTTGTGGAACCTTGCTGTGTGCAAATTGGTTGTCATATACCCTACATTACAACAGTGACACTTCAAAAGTATTTCATAAGCTGTAAAATGCTTTGAAGTGTCCTGAAATCATGAGCTACGCTATAAAACTGCAAGATCTTTCTTAATAATTCAGTCATTTGTCAGTACAAGAATAATCAAGGCCACTAATTTACAGATTTCAGAAAATGCAAGTTCAATCTCCATAACACACAAGATCACTGCACAGTTGCTGTGTACAGTGGAAAATACTATTTTAGCGTTTATATATAATGATGGCAGCTCTGTTAGAGATTAGTGCTGGACAGAAATTAAGATTTTGATCTGGAGACTGAAAAGTAGAATTGAAAACAGTGATAAAGTTGAGAACTGGTCTCTGAAGCTACATTTACTTCCCAGGATTACTTTCACTTTACTTATCCATTTTCATCAAAATAAATTCAATATCAAATGATGAAAATATTAATGTATAGTCACTTTTTATTTTCAGATTCGAATTAAGCACACAGAACTGGAAATAGAAGATTATATGAAAAGAATAGAAAAGTTGGAAGAATATATTAATACTTGCAAGTAAGTCTTCAGCCATAAGAAATATAACTTATTTTCCTTGAGCAGTAGATCTTTTATCAAGTTAGTTCAAAGATTTATGTCACATGGAAATTCTAGGACTGATTGATTTCTGTTGCATAAATTATAGCATACTCCTGATATCTCAATGTCATCTTTTTCAGTACAAAATATTGGTATCCAATCATTTGAATTAAACAACATAATTAAGAAGGCAAGTTGGGAATTTGGTGCCAAGAAGCACCTGAATCATTAGATAATTTGAATTAAAAGGAGTAAACCGTCAACAAAAGCAAGACAGCAAGTGGTAATAGCTTAAATGATACGTCCAAATGAATCTCATAACCAAAATGAGGGGAAAAAATCATGTGTTGACTTTGGTGCCAAATTGAATCAGTGGGATTTACTGAATGCAGAAAAGAAGTACATGTCAAATTAAAGGTGCAAATAAAGAACAAGGCTTCATGAAGCTTGACTACTTACTTTCAATTGGTTCTGCCCTTGCAGAACTATTCACTAAATATTTGTGCCTCGTTTTAAAATGTAATGTTTTCTACCTCTTTACACCCCTCTGAATAACATAATTTCCCATTTAAGTAATTGGACTGAAGACTTGCTTCCCAGTCCACTACCAATGCTGCTGTTTTCAGTGAAGCAGTATGATCACTATTGCATACTCAGGGATGTTGTGAATTAGGTACTGGCTTTCCACTGAGGTCTTAGAGAGCATGAAGCATACTCCATTCGAGAATACAACCAGGAAGCAGTTCAGGCATTTGGGCCCTCCACACCAATTGTGCATTTTTCTTCTTCTTTGGCCTCCTTGTCTTGAGAGACAATGGGTAAGCGCTTGGAGGTGGTCAGTGGTTTGTGAAACAGCGCCTGGAGTGGATATAAAGGCCAATTCTAGAGTGACAGGCTTTTCCACAGGTGCTGCAGATAAAATTGGTTGTCAGGGCTGTTACACAATTGGCTCTCCCCTTGCGCTTCTGTCTTTTTTCCTGCCAACTGCTAAGTCTCTTCAACTCGCCACACTTTAGCCCCGCCTTTATGGCTGCCTGCCAGCTCTGGCGATCACTGGCAACTGACTCCCACGACTTGTGATCAATGTCACAGGACTTCATGTCGCGTTTGCAGACGTCTTTAAAGTGGAGACATGGTCAGCCGGTGGGTCTGATACCAGTACGAGCTCGCTGTACGATGTGTCCTTGGGGATCCTGCCATCTTCCATGCGGCTCACATGGCCAAGCCATCTCAAGCGCCGCTGGCTCAGTAGGGTGTATATGTTGGGGATGTTGGCCGCCTCAAGGACTTCTGTGTTGGAGATACGGTCCTGCCACCTGATGCCAAGGATTCTCTGAAGGCAGCGAAGATGGAATGAATTGAGAAGTCATTCTTGGCTCACATACGTTGTCCAGGCCTCGCTGCTGTAGAACAAGATACTGAGGACACAGGCTTGATACACTCGGACTTTTGTGTTCCGTGTCAGTGCGCCATTTTCCCACACTCTCTTGGCCAGTCTGGACATAGCAGTGGAAACCTTTCCCATGCGCTTGTTGATTTCTGCATCGAGAGACAGGTTACGTGATAGTTGAGCCTAGGTAGATGAACTCTTGAACCACTTCCAGAGTGTGGTCGCCGATATTGATGGATGGAGCATTTCTGACGTCCTGTCCCATGTTGTTCTTTTTCTTGAGGCTGACGGTTAGGCCAAATTCGTTGCAGGCAGCCGCAATCCTGTCAATGAGTCTCTGCAGACACTCTTCAGTGTGAGATGTTAATGCAGCATCGTCAGCAAAGAGGAGTTCCCTGATGAGAACTTTCCGTACTTTGGTCTTCACTCTTAGACGGGCAAGGTTGAAGAACCTGCCACCTGATCTTGTGTGGAGGAAAATTCCTTCTTCTGAAGACTTGAATGCATGTGAGAGCAGCAGGGAGAAGAAGATCCCAAACAGTGTAGGTGCGAGAACACAGCCCTGTTTCATGCCACTGAGGACAGGAAAGGGGTCTGATGAGGCGCCTCTATGCTGAATTGTGCCTTTCATATTGTCCTGGAATGAAGTGATGATACTTAGTAGCTTTGGTGGACATCTGATCTTTTCTAGTAGTCTGAAGAGACCACGTCTGCTGACTAGGTCAAAGGCTTTGGTGAGATCAATGAAAGCAACGTAGAGGGGCATCTGTTGTTCGCGGCATTTCTCCTGTAGCTGGCGAAGGGAGAACAGCATGTCAATGGTGGATCTCTCTGCTCGAAAGCTACACTGTGCCTCAGGGTAGACATGCTCAGCCAGCTTCTGGAGCCTGTTTCAAGCGACTCAAGAGAAGACTTTCCCCATTATGCTGAGCAGGGAGATTCCACGGTAGTTGTTGCTGTCACCGCGGTCACCCTTGTTCTTATAGAGGGTGATGATATTGACATCGCGCATGTCCTGTGGTACTGCTCCCTCGTCCCAGCACAGGCAATTGTGCATTAGGCTCATTAAACCCTGACTTTCATGTAGATGAGGAGAGATTACCCCTAAATCTGCATGGAGCAGCTAAACAGTACTCTAAAGTTCTCATATAAATGTATATTGCAAAGAAGGCTTCGTCCCTTAAGTTGGAAATATGCTTGTGAAGAATACGTTACAGTTTTCAGTGCATCAATTTGCCACTCACTATCCAACTGTTGTTGGACAAGGGAAGGCAGGGAAACTTCTTTCTGCTTCTTAAAGTTGTGTGTCTCTTCCATGCCTGATTATCCAACAAGCAATGTTTGTGTGCTGATTTGCAGGGATTTTTGGACATCCCTCTCTGTTTGCCAATTCTGGAGTAGGAAGAGAATCAGCAGACAATTTTTGCGCTTTAGACTCTCCATCAGTGCCAACCATATGAGACTAGCCATCTAAGTGTAACTATTTTCAAAACTAGGGCTTCGCTGACTGAACAGAAACAACGTGAAGAAGAACTGACTAATGAAATAGAGAGTGCTAAGCTACGTATTGGTGAAGTCAGTGAAAAACTGAATAAGGTGGCTGGTGAGTTACAGAATGCAGGGATTGATCACCGTGAAGGGCACCGGCAGCAGAAGAAAGCTGAGGTCCTTGAGAGTTTCAAGCGCCTGTACCCAGATTCTGTGGTAAGTAGGGACTTATATATTGACAATTTATAATTGCACTTTTACAGTTAAAATGATTTCAAATGTTAATATAGGTGTTTTGGTTTTTTTCCCTATTCTAATAAGACAAATTTAATCAGATTTGTTTCATTTCTGGATCAACTTGTGACAAAGCTTTCTCTGTTCATAATTTGGATTTTACGTTCTGTTACTGCAATTCTAGGTTTCAAGCACAGATTGCTGTGCCTTGAAAACCAGATGTTAAGATTTCCACATAGTAAAATTATTTCCTCTGATTTTTTTCTAATTTGTTCATGGGATGTGGGTGTCGCTGGCAAGGCCAGCATTTATTGCCCATCCCTAATTACCCTTGAGAAGGTGGTGGTGGTGAGCCGCCTTCTTGAACCACTGGAGACCGTGCGGTGTTGATACACCTATGTTGCTGTTATTTAGGGAATTCCAGGATTTTGACCCAGTGATGTAAAAGGATTCCGATATATTTCCAAGTCAGAATGATGCCTGAGTTGGACAGGGACTTGCAGGTGATGGCGTCCCCATCTGCCTGCTGCCCTTGTCCTTCTGGATGGTAGAGGTTGGGGGTTTGGAAGGTGCTGTTAAGAGGCCTTGGTGAGTTGCCGCAGAGCATCTTATAGTTGGCAGGCACCGTTCTGTTGAAAGAAGAGTGGCGTAATGAAACCCTTACCTGCCCACAGGCTTTGTTATTGACCCCCATCATAAATTGTGGGAGCAAGATAATTTTCATGATTGTGGTAGCTCATTAACATCTTTATAGGCACTTCAGCAGTGCCAGCCCTGATCTACCCTTGTAAGGTGGAACAACCCACTGCTGCTCTGCCTAAGGTGCCTGCAGACCCTTTTCTTCCTGCTACTGAGCCAATTTTGGATTCAACTTGCCACTTTCCCTTGGAAACCATGAGCGTTTAATTTTCTGAACAGTCTGCCATGTGAGACCTCATCAAAAGCCTTTCTAAAATCCATGTAGACAACATCAAACATACTCTGGTCATCAACCCTCCTTGTTACCTCCTCAGAAAATTCAATCAAGTTAATCAGACACAAGCTTCCCTTAACAAATCCATGCCGACTGTCCTTAATTAATCTGTGCCTTTCTAAATGCTGATTTATACTGTCTTTCAGAATTTTTTCCAGTAATTATCTCACCACCAGGATTAGGCTGACTGGTCTGTTCTTGGGCTATCCCGTACTTCCTTTTTAAACAATGGTATAATGTTAGCGGTCCTCTGGCACCGTGCCTCTAGCCAGAGAGGATTGGAAAATGACAGTCAGAGCTTCCGCTGTTTCTTCCCTTGCTTCCCTTAGCAGCCTGGGATACATTTCATCTGGGTCTGATGATTTATCCACTTAATATTTCCTCCCTCACTATGTTTATCCCACCAGGTATTTGACACTCACTCTCTTGTCCCCCTCTTTTGTGAAAATTGATGCAAAGTATTCATTAAGAACCATGCCTACATCTTCCACCTTCACACATAGGTTACCTTTTTGATCTCTAATTGGCCCTATTCTTTCCTTCGTTATCCTCTTGCTCTTTATGTATTTTTGGGTTTTCCTTGATTTAACTTGCCAATATTTTTACATGCCGTCTCTTTGCTTTCATAATTTCCTTTTTAATTTCACCCTTGCATTTTCTATACTCCTTTAAACTGTTGACCCATTTTGCTTCAAGATCAGTTATCTATGCCTAGTTAAAGTTTGAAATCTTTCAGGTACATGAATTCCACTATAAGGCTTTTTAAAGGTACAAGAGTAGAATTCCTGTGGTAGCTTAGGAAATATCCCTTGATGTGTACACAGGGCAAACAGAAGCATCGTCCACAGCTGTACCACTGGAAAATGTCTGGACCAAAAAAAGGAAGGGGGGCGCGGTCAGGAATGCAGATGAAATCCAGTTCTGCACAATTTCCAGTTGCTTGACCCAAAATCCATCCCAATTGTGCTTCGACCCACATTGGAATTTCAGGCCCGTTGGCTATTCCAAAGGCTTCAAAAAAATTTGAAAAGAGCTTTTAATGGTTGCCTCTAACTAAAATGGGAAGAAATTACAAGACTTAATGTCACCTTCACTGTATCTGCTATTGTGAAGTGACGTTTGTCATTTCAGAGTGTACTATTTTCAGCAGAGTTGGAAAGATTTCTGAAAATTACTAGAAAAGGTAAATTTCTACATATCTGAACCATGGCATGCAACTTTGGGCTGGATTTTATGGTCCTGTAGAAGGCGGGATTTTTGGTGGGGGTGGTGGTGCCAGAGAATCCATGCGGAACCGTCTGCCACGGAACCCGATGCTGTAATGCTAGTTCTCGATTTTGTTGGGAGGCGGCATGATCATATCTGTTACATACTGTTTTGCATACATTTGAATGTCATTCACTGCCATCCTGCCAGGCATTCACAATTTTGTGCTTGACATGTGGCACTCGAGTGCCTTCAGTTTCACGTCTTTGAAAAGCTGGTGCCACCAAGTCGAGAGCCCTCTGTGTCTCGAGAGGGTAGGTAACTTTACCAGTGTTATCTAGGGATATTGCTGCTAAGCTCAATGTGCAAGTGGGTTGTGTGTGGGGTGGGGAACTCCGCAAGTGAATTGTCTGTGAGTGGCTTTTGTTGGCGGGACAGTACAGAACACTTGTGTTGGTATGGTCATGATGGCTCACACTTTTTGAAAGGTAGTGAGACCAACATCAATCCATACCATACAGCTAATGTGGGCATTCGGCTGTACCAAAATTAAAACATTTCTTTGCCCAGATAGGTGAATCACTGAAGCTTGGCGCCACCGTTGATCGGACATCTGCCATTGTTAGAAGGCTGCCCAGGGGGTTGCTTGCAGATAACAAAACATTTTGAGGAGCACAGAATTGTAGCCTCCGGAAGCTGATGTTGAATTTACGCAGAGAGTAAATGCAGGACTGGCAGCCTTTTAAAGATGGCGCCAGCACCTGCTCCAACATCGGGTGACGCCATGATCAGTGTCACCAATGCCACCCCGTCATGTGATGGGGTGGGTGCGGTGGGGGGGGGTGGGGAAGGAGACGGTTGCCGTCCTTATGCGAAATGGTCGCCCTCCATGTAATCGTGGCAGCACAGCAGGTGGGACCACTGCCATTTTGCACACCCGCCACCGCTCCTGTCGGTGGGATAATAAAATTCAGCCCTTTGTGTGCCAGGAATGCATGTTGGAAATTTGAGCTGAGGTCAGTGGACACCACAGGATTTTGACATTCAATTGCTGGCCTCTGTGCCCAGAATCTTAATGTGCACTCTCGATTCTCACCAGGAGCACAAATTTGTAAAATCTAGGCTGAGTTGTCCGAACAACTATCTTATTACTATGAATTTCAGCTAGTCTGCAAAGAGAAAAGATAGGACGCCATTAAAGTGATCTCTCGCAGCAGCTGATAAAAAGATATAGGCTTATTGATTTTAATGATTCAAACCAATTTGGATGTCCACTTAACAGGAATCACAACCTAATATGCTTTATCTAGGCAATTTCCTTCCAGATATGTGTTGCCAATTATTGCCCTTGCTTGCTTTGCAGTTTCATTTACAAATCTTGCTGCATGTTATCATTTAGGGATACTGCTCTACTCAGTATTGAGGGAAGTTTTGCAGCAATAGAACACTCAGGCACACCTGGACATGAAACCAAAGATAGCCGGCAACTTAATTTTCAGGGAGCAAGTCAAAGGTTTCTGGAAAACAAATAGATTCGGGGAACTAGGACAGAACTTGTAAAGTTTGTTCCACAGTATAATCTGATGGAGAGAAGTCAATAAAGCTTGGGCATAAGACAACCAAAACTTCTTTGATTGAATTGTTTAAATGTGTTAATTTAGTATATTTATAAACTCAAAATCGAACAACTTGTGCCTATGATTTCATATATTTTGTCTATCGGTCATGAGAAAATAACAATTATCTACTCTTTGCTCCACAGTACGGAAGACTTGTGGATCTCTGCCATCCTATCCACAAGAAGTACCAGCTGGCTGTCACTAAAGTCTTTGGCAGATACATTAATGCCATTGTGGTTACTACAGAGAAAACAGCCAGGGATTGTATTCGATATCTGAAAGAAGAGCGAGCTGAGCCGGAGACTTTCTTGGCTCTAGATTATCTTGATGTAGGTTTGAAAACTTCACGTTAGAATAACACAGTGACTCTAGTTTTGTTCTCTCTACTGCCCTGGTTTTCAGTAGCTATCGGGCAGTATTGAGAAAAAAATTACAAGTCGGAATCAAGCAGTATTCAGTGCAGATCGCGATCCTTTGATGCCATTAGGACCCCAATGCCATCTTGCTGCAGTTAAGTGCTGAACCTACCCACTACACAGAGTGAAAAACAACCAGAACTAGTGTGTCTTATTGGGATCACCAGAAATAACTCTGGGACCAATAAAAAAAATAATTTATTTGTCACTTTTTGGACAGAATAAATTGATCTCCCTATGCCTTGCTGCTAATCCTCCACATTCAATAATGCTGTCACACTCTTTCTCCCCACCCCTATCCAAGATCAGTCTTTTCCTTAAATCCCTTGCTGCAGGCCTGTAGTCTACAGATGGCCTGCTAGATGTCTTGCTCTTACCCATCCTGAAACTGCAGACTGCCTGTCAGCACTCAGGACCTGAGGCTGCATCATCAAAATGCTTCTGACCTGACATCAGGTGGATGTTGCAATCGCTTAACCCACTGCCTGTCCAGTGTACACCAAAAATGAAAATCTCCTCCAGTGTGCCACAACTCATGCTGGGTAGTTATATTGACGTGTTTGAAAAAATTAGATACATTGGAAATAAATTTCTATGTAGAAAAACGTTAAGGACTTGCATGATGCCATATAACATTTTTTTTTAAATGATTACAGATAAAACCAATCAATGAACAGTTGCGAGAAATTAAAGGAGCCAAAATGATGATTGATGTTGTTCAAAGTGTATCGCCTCAACTGAAGAAAGTGGTACAGTTTGTTTGTGGTAATGGACTAGTATGTGAGAATCTGAAAGAAGCTAGACAGATTGCGTTTGAAGGACCAGAGAGGCTTAAAGTAAGCGAATTGTCTTTTCCTAAATTATAAATGCTGTGAATCAATTATACTGAACTTCAATAGCTACATTGCAGAGCCAGTGGGAGGTCAGCAAGTAAAATTAGCAAAAACAACTGTCCTTTTAAGTATCTTCTGAGTTGGATCAGCACCATTTTTTTGTTTTTGCAACGCTGTCAACATCAGTAACATTATTTGTGCAGATGTGCAAGGAATTACTTTCAGAAAGTACTACATGTTTTCATGTTTATTTTAAAGGCCATTTTAAAAAATGAATATTATGTGGATTTCTGTAGTGATGTGGTTACAAAATGTGGAGAAATTTTCCCAAGATACAAAGTGGAGCTGGCAACACAAACTCAGAGGACAGTATTTTATGCATCTCGTGATGTTTCTGACGGCGGAATCGGACATTGGTGGCAGTCTGCTCCTGCCCATTTAACTGGTTCCCACACGATTATAATAAAATTAAGAATTAAGTTCTGGCAGCGGACACCGGAGACACAAATGATTATGCGGCAGTGAAGGCTTTTCATTGGTGGAACCCGCCATCATAATGCAAAGTACCATTAACGGCACGGCTATAAATCATTCTACATTCTAATCATGGAGGATCGCTAGCTTGGCTGATTTTCTCCATGATACAGAGATTTCTATGTTCTTTCCCATCAATCATTCTAATTTCTTACCCACTCTCATCTGTTTTTCAACCTCTTTTATATCATCATCACTTCCCCTTTACTTATTTGTCATCACTCCATCAGCACCACCACCAGCAGAATGTCAGCCAGCAGGCAGAGATCAGCCCCACAGTTCAGTCCGAACAACTATCATTACTATGAATTTCAGCTAGTCTGCAAAGAGAAAAGATAGGACGCCACTAAAGTGATATCTGTCGCAGCAGCTGATAAAAATATACAGGCTTATTGATTTTAATGATTCAAACCAATTTGGATGTCCACTTAACAGGAATCACAACCTCAAGGTTCTTTACCTCCAGAAGATGCCCATCACCGGTCATCCAGGGCAAGGGGGCAGTGCAATGAGCAGATTGGCTCCACCTCAGCTGCTAATGTTGGGGTTGCACCAAGATGTAGTGGCCAGAAGAGAAAAGTTAAAGAATTATGAACATGAAGGTGGCACAGGTAGTCAAAGTGAAATTGTTACACATGTAAATATTTCCCAATACATTTATTTTCTTTATTATTTGATATATTATCGTCATTCATTGAAACTTATTGAGTAAAGAAGCAAAATGTAATGCACATCTCATGGCTGGCATGCTTTGATGCTTACAAAGGAGTGACTAACATGGCCATTCTTCTTTTGACTTTGAGGTTTGAGCCTTCAGTCTTCACTGACTGCTAGTTGTAGTTTGCAATTCTGTAACAGTCAGTCGTTGTGACATGCTTTCATATGTAGGCTGAGCAGGCCCTCCTTTCTATGACTTGCAAAGGAGTTTGAGTTCAATCACAACTTGGAGACGATATATGGTGCAGTTGCACTCAAAGTGATGGTGTAGCTGGTTCTGATTGAGTGGTCATGGCTGAATGATAGACATTTGTTCAAGTGTGCCGCAAGTTTTTTCTGATTCAATATTCAACAGCCAGTGCATTCAGCAAAGCTCCTCTCCCTGTGTAATTATAGATGGCAGAGAACACCTTTGAGATTGGAGCAATAGTTGAGCTGACTGGGTTAGGTCAACATCCCAGAAGGCAGTGTAGTTCTTGCATTGGTACTGTAGTCATGTAGGTACCTCACTTTTGGTTTAAACGTCCAAATATAAATTTGTTCCTGATGTTTCGTGCACATCTGTCAATGGCCCTGGCATCCATTAAAGGCTCATTCACATTACTGGGCTTCTCAGGCTGATCCAAATCATCCTCCTCTGAGGAGGTGAGGTGCTTCTCTTGTTCCACCTCCTGCAAAATATGTCCATGTTGCATTGCCAGGTTGTGTAGTGCACAGCAGCATATGACTATTCGTGAGACCCTTTGTGCTGCGTACTGCAGAGCGCCTCCTGACTGGTCAAGGCAGCGGAAGCGCATTTTCAGGTGCGCTTTAGGGATGCCTCACTGGTGTCATGAACCATGTCCAAAGGGGGTAACCCTTTTCACCCAGGATCCAATTGTCAGCTTGGACTGGTGCTTCAAAAATTCCTGTTAGTTGTGAGTTTCACCAAATGTATGCGTGGTACACCTCCCTGAGAAACCAGCACAGACCCGCATGATTTTTCGCTTGTAGTCACAAGCCAGTTGAACATTCAAAGAGTGAAAGCCTTTGCAATTCATAAATGCAGCTGTCTGGTCCGAAGGAGCTCTAATGGGCACATGAGTGTAGTCGATCAGACCGTGCACCATAGGGAAATGAGCGATGGTGTCAGAGGCCACTGACCTTGCTACCTGGCTGTTCACGTCTGCCACAACAATACGAACTTGGAGCAAGCGTAGACCATTTGACCCCTTGACACTGCTCCACCAGTGATAAAATCATGGCTGATATGAATGTGGCTTCAACTGCACTTTCCTGTCTGTCCTGCATAACACTGGGTACAAACATGACAACATAACTTGATACTGGAAAATAGATTAAATCGTTGGCACAACGGAATAGGGCATTGATCTTTTATGCACCTGTGAGTAGCAGCCTGTGAGATGTCGTCCGTTGAGCCCTCGAAAGCACCGCTTGCAAAATATTTTAAATGCCACAGTCACTTTCAGGGCAACTGGCATGGGGTTCCCACCAAAACCACATGGTTCCATGTCCTGCTGAGCGATCCCACAAATTTCAGTGACCATTTCACGTGACATCCTCAGTCGTCTCTGGCATTGCCTCTCCGACATCTGAAGGTAATTTGTCCTTGTTCTGAGTATGCGCTGACACACCATCGCATGTCTTCTATGATGCCTTCCCCGGAGGGCTTCATTCTGAGCAGCCTCTCCCTTTTGTTCTGGCTGCTGATGTCATTGCCGCATCAGCCGCTGAGCAGCTAGAGCCGTCCTCAGTTGCATCCTCCGCTCTTGTTCCTGAGGTAGCAAGAATACTGGGTGTGAGACCCATGTCATTGCAACTTTGAAATTGAATGAGACAGGCTTTAAACTTAAACCTTGTTTGCCTCCAATGCTGAACTATTGAACTCCTGAGCAGATAGGTTGTATGTGCCTCCCATTGTGCACAGCCGCAACTCCACCCACTCAACTCTGGCCTCCTGACACTTTGATCTGCAATCCATGTGATTTATTGTCTCATTTTGAAAAGTGGTGCGCATCAGATTTGAGGCAAGTTCTTGCACCTTCCACCCTCTTCCTGCCACCTTCCAGCCTGCTCCCATCACCCTTGACCCACCCAACATGACTTTGAACCTTTCCTTTGTGACTCTTGAAGCTCTCCCCATTACCCTAGACTGCATCATTATTCACATTTACATGCCATCTCTCCCCCAAGTGTACACCCGTTACCATCGATATGCCCACTTTCGCCCTAGATCCTCCAGTTCTCCACCTTATGTAGTCGCCCAATCAAGTGTCTCGCCCTACGATTCCTTCCAATGTCCAACCATGACTGTGGACCTGCCTCCCTTCCCCATTGAAACCCATTGCCCTCTGTGACTGACCATACCCTCCGCCAGCCAGCACCCTGAGTTTTCCCCACAGGACCTCATTGTTGGGCCTCATTTAGGCCCATCGTGCACCTCACATACATCATCTGCTCCAACCATACTCCGCCCCCAACACAGCCACTAACACCACCAATTCCACACCCTGAACGCTAGACCATTCCCTTCTCCACACCTCCAGGCACCCAATGCCCAACCCTCTGCCCTCCCTGGCTTTACTCCTCTGCAACTCCAGGCAACCGATGACACTTGCTCTGCCTTCCCCAGCTTCTCTCCTCCGCACCTCCAAGCACCCAATACCCCACCCTCTGCCCTCTCTGGCTTCTCTCCTCCACACCTCCAGGGACCTGATATCCCACCCCCCCAAAAGAATCACCCTTGCTGGTCCTGAGCCTGATGCCAAACATCCATTCCCATGTTGCCCTTCCTTGCGCTGAAGTATTCAAGAAAGAAAACTTCTGACCTGAGACACAACTGCACAAAGTCGACTAGTGCATGCCACCTTTAAACTAACGTGAACTGGGTGCCATAAGATTCCCACGCGCACTGATTTAATCTGGCAGCTAAGATTTAATTTCAAATAATTATAAGGTAATGAGTATTCATGGTATGCAAGTGTATGAACAATTGGAATCTGCCACAGGATGGCATAAGGTCTGGCCTGCCCCAAAACACCGCTAACTTAATCTCTAAAATTGATCCCGCCATCAGAAAATGGAAATATCACTTCCTGCCGAATTGGGGAGATGATAATATCACTGAGCTAGCAATCCTGGGAACATGGGTTCAGATCCCACCAGGAGTACTGGTGAAATTTAAATTCAATAATTAATAAAAAATCTGGAATTAAAAGCTAGTCTCAGTAATTGTACCAGCAAATTATCATCAATTGTCGTAAAAAAAGCATTTGGTTCTACTAATGTCCTTTAGGGAAGGAAATCTGCAGTCTTTACCTGGTCTGGCCTACATGTGACACCAGACCCACAGCAACGTGGTGGACTCTTAACTGCCCTCTGAAATGGCCTAGCAAATCACTGTTGTCAAGGGCAGTTAGGGATGGGCAATAAATGCTGGCTTTGCCAGCAACGCCCACATCCCTTGAAAGAATAAGAAAAAGTTACACCTTCCACCACAAAGCTACTCTAGCAGGCCTTATAAAATTCCCCCAACAGTGTGTGGTGTGGTTGGTGTCTGACAGGAATTTACTAGATTTGTATTGGTACAGCCACATGGTGAGGGGTTTGGGTGGTTCCCCCATTCGACTCCCACCTGACCACAGCAAGTGTGTTTTGTTATTTAACCCCTTTGTGTTTTATTCATCAAATAAATAGACAATGACAGGTTCTCTTGTCAGTTTAATGCTAGTTAGGCCACAGCTGGAATACTGTGTACAGTTCTGGTCACCGCACTACAGGAAGGATGTGATTGCACTGGAGAGGGTTCAGAGGAAATTCATCAGGATGTTGCCTGGGCTGGAGCATTTCAGCTATGAAGAGAGACTGGATAGGCTAGGGTTGTTTTCCTTAGAGCAGAGAAGGCTGAGGGGGGACCTGATTAAGGCATACAAAATTATGAGGGGCATTAATAGGATGAAACTTTTTCCCTTAGTGGAGGAATTAGTAACCAGCGAGCATAGATTTAAGGTAAGGGGCAGGAGGTTTAGAGGGGAATTGAGGAAAACTTTTTTCACCCAGAGGTAGGTTGGAATCTGGAACACACTACCTGAAGGGGTGGTAGAGGCAGGAATCCTCACAACATTTAAGAAGTATTTGGATGTGCACTTGAAACGCCATAGCATACAAGGCTATGGGCCAAGTGCTGGAAAATGGGATTAGAATAGATAGGTGCTTGATGGCCGGCACAGACGCAATGGGCCGAAGGGCCTGTTTCTGTGCTGTATAACTCTATGACTCTAATTATTTATTGATCAATACGCCTTATCCCGAAATTATCACAACTGCGTCCGCTCACTCGTTCATTCGCGCACAGGTGTGCTCAGACACATGCAAACACCTAAGATACAGATAGAGAGGAAAAGGAGTAAGTGGATTCAAGTTGGGGTAGGTTTCGGTGGGGTGGGGGGGAGTCAAGATAAACCTGTTGAATTCTCTTGGAAGTCAAGTTTTCATTGGTTTCAGGCCTGAGGTGTTTGTAGATTTCTTTGGTTGAAAGTTTCAGTTGAAGACAGTGGATCACTTCTAATTTGTGCTCTATAAAGAATAGATGTAAAATTCTACAGCAGTGCATGTCCCATCTGGTTTCTGGAAACAAGCTTCTTAGATGTTGCTTCTGGGTGTCTCTCTCTCTCTCTCTTTCTCTCTGGAGGCTGCCTTTTAAGGTAAAGATGTGTTACCTCTCGCCTCTGCTGGAAGTCAGGTAGTTTCTTCCTTGTAGTAGGAACATAGGAGCAGGAGTAGGCCACTCAGCCCATTGAGCCTGCTCTGCCATTCAGTACAATCATGGCTGATCATCCACTTGAATGTCTTTTTCCCACACTATGCCCATATCCCTTTATGTCATTTGTATTTAGAAATCTGTCAATCTCTACTTTAAACATACTCGATGACTGAGCTTCCACAGCCCTCTAGGGTAGAGAATTCCAAAGATTCACAACTCTCTGAGTAAAGAAGTTTCTCCTCATCTCTGTCATGAGTGGCTGCCCCCTTATTTTGAAATTGTGTCCCCTGGTTCTAGACTCTCCAACCAGGGGCAACATCTTACCTGCATCTACCCTGTCTATCCCTTTAAGTATTTTGTAGCTTTCAATGAGATCACCTTTCATTCTTCGAAACTCTGGAGAATACAGGCCCAGTTTCCCCAATCTCTCTTTATAGGACGGTCCCGCCATCCCGGGAACAAGTCTGGTGAACCTTCGTTGCACTCCCTCTATGGCAATAATATCCTTCCTAATGTAAGGGGACCAAAACTGCACACAGTACTCCAGGTGTGATCTAACCAAGGTTCTATACAATTGAAGCAAGACTTCTCTACTCCTATACGCAAATCCTCTTGCGATAAAGGCTAACATACCATTAGCCTTCTTAATTGCTTGCTGCACCTGCATGTTAGCTTTCAGTGACTTATTAACAAGGACACCCAGGTCCCTTTGCACATCTACGCTTTCTAATCTCTTACCATTTAAGAAATACTCTGCACATCTGTTCCTGCTACCAAAGTGGATAACCTTACATTTTTCCACATTATATTCCATCTGCCACATTCTTGCCCATTCACTAAGTCTGTCCAAATCCTCTTGAAGTGCTTTGCATCTTCCTCATGATACACATTCCCACCTAGTTTTGTGTCATCTGCGAGCTTGGAAATATTACATTTGGTCCCCCATCTAAATCATTGATATATATTGTGAACAGCTGGGGCCCAAGTACTGATCCTTGCAGTACCTTACTAGTCACAGCCTGCCAATGCGAGAATGACCCGTTTGTTCCTACTCTCTGTTTTCTACCTTTTAACCAATCCTTAACCCATGCCAGTATATTACCTCCTATCCCATGTGCTTTAATTTTGCTAATGAACCTCCTGTGGGGGACTTTATCAGAAGCCTTATGAAAATCCAAGTATACTATGCCCACCGACTCCCCTTTATCAATTCTGTTAGTAACATTCTCAAAAAACTCCCAACAGGTTCGTCAAACATGATTTCCCATTTTTAGATCCATGTTGACTATGCCCAATCAGATCATTATTATCCAAGTGACAATTTATCACATCCTTTAGAATAGATTCTAACATTTTCTCTACTACTGATGTAAGGCTAATAGGTCTGTAATTCCCTGTTTCCTCACTCCCTCCCTTCTTAATTAGTGGGGTGACATTTGCTACCTTCCAATCTGCAGGAACCATTCCAGAATCTGTAGAATTTTGGAAGATGATCACCAATGTATCCACTATCTACAGAGCTATCTCCACACTTTGGGATGTAGAATATCAGGTCCTGGGGACTTATCAACCTTCAGCCCCATTAATTTCTCCAATACAACTTTTTTATTAATACTAATTTCCTTCAATTCCTCATTCTCCCTAGTCCCTTGGATCTTTAATTCTGGGAGATTTTTTGTATCTTCCTCAGTGAAGACCGACATAAAGTAATCATTTAGCTTCTCTGCCATTTCACTATTCCCCATTATAAATTGACAGTGGCCTAGGATATATCTACTTCAAACTTTCTTTGTTTCAGAAGAATCCATTCAATTCAAAATTGTCTCTTGATGGGTTCAGAATGAGAATAATCCAGTTTTGATGTTTCCACTTCACACCTTTGTTTCAGAAGAACCCAGGATGGGTGCACTTGACACCTCTTAGCTTTGAAGATATTCTTTTGTCCCTGTCAGACATCTTGAATATATAAAGGCCAAGTCTTTTTAACCTTTGGTGACCATTTTGGGGCACATTGTTCACTTTTTAAAAGAAAGGCTCATTTTTTAAAAGACAGCCAATTTTTATAACTTTTTAATTTTAGTCCATAATTTTTCATCATCACACTTTTTGTACACGTGACAGTATACAAATGAATTTAACTATCATTTCACAGTAAATATGTAGTTACTATTTTTACAACATAGACAGTGGCATTGGATGGAACACTGTTCTTAAAGTCTGGTGTCATCTCTGGGGGTTCCAGTGATCTGAAGTTCAAAGCCAAGTGCTGGGATGAGAAAGAAATTAATCAGCTGAAAGAAATCAAGGAGAAACTGAGAAATGAACTCCGGGTGAGTTAAACTGACATTTGTTATCAGAATACTATACATTGTTCTTAAAGCTGCTTTAAATGTATTTATATTTGATGCACATGGATGTTAAAGCTGTGTTTAAATTTGTGTTTATTTGATGCATTTTTATAATCAGTGAGAGAGGTAATGACAACGCCAGCAGTACAGAATTGATATAGTAATGATTGTAACCCTAACCTACAGGAGTTAATAAAAGTGAATAGGAAAGAAGCTGAATTGAGGCAATTGCAAGCTCAAGCCAAGGGCACAGAAACCAGAATGAGATATTCCTTGAGTGATCTGGAGCAAACTAGGAAAAAACATCTGGCAAATCGCCACATGGTAAGGATACATTAAGAGATTACAGAATAATTATGGATGAGGAAAGTCATTCATCCCATTTTAACTCAACTAACCAAAAAGATCCTAAAGTTCCCCTACTGGCAGTTATTTCTTAAATAATTCTGGGGGTTTTCTCTCCACTGTATCTAGGTCTATCCTACACACTGATCATTTCTTCATGTAAAGAAGTATTCCCTGATATTGGACCTAAAATAAGTGCCTTGGGAAGTTTTTTTTTACATTAAAGGTGCTATCTACATTTAAGTTGTTGTTGTAAAATTACCTTTTACTCGTTTGAGCCCATGTTCACTTGTAGGCTGCAGGCAATCCTCTAATGAGCGAGACTGTCACTGGCGCAAAATGCCTTGGGGCAAGCCAATATTGAAGTGGGGACTTCAAACAGGCATTAAGCTACTTCTCAGTACATACAAATGGACTATCACCTGTTTCAAGAATGGATAAGATACACCATATTGGAGGCCCAATAGGCTATTTCGCACATAGAAAACAGGCTCTGCGCAGCTGAATTTGTGGGCCAAAATATCCTCTTTATTTGATGCAGTATGGTGAAATTATGCACTTCTGTATGATGGTAAATATCCTAACATATGCATTTTTTTAAGGAAAGGTCAAAACTAGAAAGTGGACTGACTAATCTGCAGTCCCAAATGGCTGTGGTGCGTTTGAGTATCGAGGATAGAGAGGAGAAAATGCAGAAGATTCAGCATCAAATGAACGAAGCAAGTACATTAAATGTGGCCCTAGATTATCCAATTATTTTAGAATGCATTTCATGCAAGGGTCCAAGACAGTGCTCCATAATGCAAACAGAAAAGAACCTATATACACTGCAATATATAAACAAAAATATTAATATTATTTACAAGGAATTGTGGAAAGACTAAATCATTATCTCAAAGATGACCTATAAAGGTAGACATGGTTATAGATAAATTCTATTTCAATCTACCTGTGTTTGTAAAATAAATCGAGCAGAGATTAATTGGCTATTTGGCCTAGAAGGGATTTGCTGTTTAAGCTATAATATGCTTCTGATATGTCCACACCTGAAATGGCATTTCTACAGATGCTGCTTGACTTTCTGAGTATTTCTGTAATTTTCTGTATTCATTTACAAGTTCCAGCATCTGCAGTTTTTTGCTGTTTTCCCTAGACTTGGAGTAGAAGGGAAAAACAGGCTAGGGTTCCCATTCTTAATTGATGTCCTCTGGACTCTTGGGGAAAATGTGTGCATGTTGGTGAGGACACAGTCTGGCTCGGCTGTGGTATAATAACTAAATACCCTGTCGAAATTAACTGTGTAGGCTCATACATGAAGAACGGGCACATGGGAGAGATACTAGAGGAACCATGTCCCGCAAGAGTCATGGGAGTAAGGGAGAAATAGGAAGAAAATTGGTAAGGGAAAAAATAACTATGCCATAAGTGATATACCTGTTAAGGGACAGTCACAAATCTAGTTTCAAGTGTCAATTGCCTTAATAATTAAGCCACCCTGGAGCCGATTTTCACTTTTGGTGTGGGGGTTGTAAACTGGCAGATGTGGATTAACTTTCTCATATAGACTTCACTGAAGTCAATCGAAAAGGAGGTTGGATGGTACGCATAATGAGTAGTCAATCTACAACTTCCAGTTCACCACCAATGCCAAAAGTGAAAAATTCCCCTTCCCCTCATGGTTTTGGGATAGTAGTCTTATCTCCAGTGGTGCACGACATTTACAGATCAAAGGGATGATGCTAGAAGAGAACAGTGTCTTCAGAATAACTAATTAGTATTCTATTCTAAACAGGTTGAAGATAGAGTGTTTGAAGACTTTTGTACCAAGATTGGTGTAGCAAATATTCGTGAGTATGAGGATGAGCATGTGAAGCAGCTGGAAGAAATAGATAAGAAAAGGTTATTCACTATCTGACTAATTTGCATGCATAATATACTTATCTAAAAAGGGGAAGTCTGTGCATCACGAGGCAACTGAACAATATGCATTTAATGTAGTTAGCATATAAAAATTTCTACTAGTAAAGTAATTTTAAATTTCATCTGCTAAATTGCACACTCTGAAGATGGCAGGCGTTTTTGCAAAGAACTAGATCTGATTTAGGACCACAAATAAAGAATTAGATTGAAGAATCATGATGTTTGATATATTCCTGGTCACAACACAATAGGGTAAATTTTCATCTACACATTTGGGTAGTAATCTGGCGGAGAGGATCGCCTGCCCATTGTAAAACCTGTCAGATTTTCATTCCGCTGGGATTAATGCAGTGAAAACCAGGAGGTTTCTAGACTAGTTGAGCGATCCGTTCCACCAGACCACCAGGCGGTCAACACAACAATTTGTCCCACTACATTACTGTGAGCATTTATCTACGTATTACAGTACTAGTGATCAGTCACTAGATTCTTCTGGAAGCTAGTGATCTTGTGTAAACTGATTTTTGTTGCAATTAATGTTTTAATTTTTACTGTATTGAAAGTATTTCCTCCCTACATTGCAGGTCAGAGTTTGAGAACCAGAAAACACGGCTGACGATCCAGCTAGAATATTCATATAGCCAAATTGAAGGGGATATCAAAAAAATCCAGAAGTGGAAGGAAACTATTAAAATAGATGAAGAAGAAATATTGAAATTGAAGAAGGTACTGAGTGGTTAAATGTATTTAGAAATTTGTATGAAAGTACATTTATTAACTTCCTCTAACGTTTTTAACATGATGAGGGCAGTGATTGTGTTCATATTTGAGTTCTATTAATACTGCAGAAGCATTGAATTTATCAAAGTTAAAAAGATAGTGATCTCAGAATATCTTTTGTAGATTAGCTGAAATTTTGATTGTTTTCCAGTTACTGACCCACATTTTTACTTCATCGTCAGTTAATTCACACACAAATCTCTGGAACGGATTTCTTTCTTTAGCTACAAAACAAGTTAAGCATTAAATTTATTTGGGTATTGCACTTGACATGAATCACAAAGTACAGATGCACTGACTCTGAAGTTTGCAGTCTGTGATGGATAGGTGTTCACTGCAATTTAACTGCAGCAGGTGTCACATAGGTCTTCAATCAGGGGTGTAGCAACAGGTTGGAGTTTTTGAAGCAGTAGAAGAATTCTTCAGATCTTAGGATTTATTAACACACAGGAGGCAGCAGGAATCTCACTGGATGCAGAAATTCTTCAGAGACAGGAGGCAACAAGAATCTGCCACCTTTCAAGTGCAGGCATCCTTTTCAAGAGATGCTAGTCTCCTTTACAGAGAAGGGTAGCACTTTTCTGGGTCTTCTCTCTTGCTGCAGGCAGGTCAAGCAAAGATTTCAAATACCTGCCCTTTGTCCAATTCACAGGCTTTTTTTGAAGCACATGTCCAAGATTTTAGTACAAAAAATAAAACCTTTTATGACAATGATCAGACGCTGCATGATGGCAAGTGTTCTCATGAAGTTGGCCACCACTTCCACACTGGAAAGGATGGACTCCAAGCTCTACGCAAACTCTGTCCTACATTGGAGCTGGACTCCTCTATGCTTTTTGACAATGATAGGCATTCTGGTTAGCCAGCCAATGCACCAAAAGTTTCTGTGTGCATGTCCATCAACAATTCTCTATATATCATCTCATCTGAGTAGAACTTAAATGCATCGTCGCCCTCCAAGGAGCTGGCACTCATGCTGTCCTTTCCCTCTGGCCTGACTGTAGCCCACTTGTGCCCAGTGACTCACCACATGCAGATCCTCTCTTATACTACCCTCTAAAGTTCGCACAGTGCCAGCATCTGAGCTAGTGACTGCAAGTGTCAGATTGTGTGACGGTATTTCTTCCTCGGTCTGTTCATCTAAGCCTCAGCCTCCCACCTCATTGCCTGGTCATGTGGCATTTCTTGGGTATCTGAAAGTATAAAGGCACAATGGCAGTGTTGAGGTGAGGAAAAAGGGGAAAGCAAGAGGTGCATGGTTACACTGTCTGCAGATTGTAAATCATAACAAATTGCAGGATATGGGTGAAGTGGGATTTGAGAATGTGCATTTTGCAGGAACATATCGTCATCCTGGATGATTTCAGCAAAGCCGTCCCAATGATGACCAGCGCCATCTTCCCCCACGTGGCTGTCCCTGCCTCCCGCTTCTTAGCTGTTGCTGCCACACCATATACTGAAAAAGAGAGAGAAGTGCTCAGTGCACGTGGTGCAATGTGTTTGGCTGATGTGCTAGCCACAGTTGAATAACTGGCATAGCTGAAATCAAGAACTTGAGGTGTCCGAGATCAAACCTGCATTCTGCCATTCTGGATTTGCATTTAGTGCTATAATTTGCTCTACCTTCATGATGTTTGAAGTCTAGATTGCTACTTGCATTTATTTCTTGATTCCCTCATTCGTGAATGGAAACTCCTCTCAGCTGATGTAAACTGCAGTTTTCTATTGTAAATCACAGGAGGAAATGCAGTTAATGAGGACAGTAGATGAAGCCATGGGGATACAGCGGGATCTCAATAACAAGCTGTTAATTAAAAAGACACAAGTCAAGGATGCACAAAAGGAACTTGATGAAGTTAGGAAGAAATTATCAAACATTAGCAGGTATGTTTTGTGCAAACTATCAAAGCACCACCAGACATTTTATTGTGAATAATCAAACCACTTTGAAAGTGCTGAACAAATATTTTACAGTTAAAACATACCTTTTTCTCATATTAACACATTAATTTATTTTTTAAATGTTGAAAGTTATTGATGGAACATTTGATGCAAGCCACAAATACAGCATGTGTTCTCTTGTCAGAATGAGTAATCATTAATATTTTGTGAATTACAGTGTTTGGTTTCCTCATACTAAGTTTCATTAAACATCGTCTTGTCAGATCACTGCACTCAACTAATTAATACAAGAATCTGCCTTTAATTATGAATTTTAACATAGAATCATAGAATGATGAAGGAGGGCATTCAGCCCATCATGACTGTGCCAGCTCTTTGAAAGAGCTGTTTAATTAATCGCACTCTCCTGCACTTTTTCCATAGCCCTGCCAATTTTTCAACTTCAAGTATTCATCCAGTTCCCTTTTAGAAAGTTATTATTGAAACTGGTTTCACACTACCCTTTTAGGGAGTGCATTCCAGATCATCATAACGCATTGCATAATTATTTTTCCTCATGTCGCCTCTGGTTCTTTAGCCTATTACCTTTAAATCTGTCACTGGGAACTGTTGCTCTTTATTTACTCTCATCAAATCCTTTCATGATTTTGAACATCTATGAAATCTCCCTTAACCCCCTCTGCTTCAAGGAGAACAACTCTCCATGCAACTAAAATCTTTCATCCCTGGTACCATTCTAGTGAATCTCTGCTGCATCCTTTCCTAAAATGTGATGCCCAAATTGGACACAATACTCCTACTGGAGCCTAACCAGTTTTTTATAAAGGTTTAGCATAACTTCCATGCTTTTGTACTCTGTGCCTCTATTTATGAAGCCAAGGATCCCATATCCCTTTCTAATAGCCTTCTCAACTTGTCCTGCCACCTTTGAAGACTTGTATATGTATATCCCCTGTTCTTGCACCCCTTTTAAAATTGCACTGTTTAGTTTGTAGTGCCTCTCCTCCAAAATGAATCATTTCACATTTCTCTTGTGTTAAATTTCATCTGCCATGTGTCTGCCCAATTCACCAGTCTGTGTCCTCCTGAAAGCTGTTACTGTCATCCTCACTGTTTATTATATTTACACGTTTTTGCCATGTATAAACTTTTAAATTATGTCCTGCATACTGAAGTCCAGGGCATTAATATATATCAACAAGATCAGTAGTCCCAACACTGACTCTGGAGGCACCACTGCATACTTCTCTGCAGTCTGAAAAACAACTGTTCACCACTACCCTCTCTACTTTCTGTCCATTAGGCAATTTTGGATCCATGGAGCTGGATTTTTCCGTAAGTGGAAGGGACTTCGCCACCAACGTAAAAGTCAGTGGCGAAGCCAATTCCGCCTAGTCCGGGGATCGGACCCGCATTTTGCAGGTCCCCAGGCTTTAATTGTCCCAAGGCGGGACATCCATCCGTGTGAGGGAAGAGGTTCTGCCTCAGTGAGCTGCCAGCCAATCAGCGGGCCAGCAGCTCTTAATTACAGCAACGCCACTGGGAGCGGTGGCCACTGCTGGGACTGCAGCCCAGCCAACGTCATGGAGCCAGGACTTCAGGTAAGTTGGGCTTGCCTCGCCTGCGGGAGTGGTGGAGGGGGGGGTGATCGGACGTGGCGGTGAGGCAAGGGTAGTCGTTTGGGGGGAGGGAGGATGGCGTCTTGGGTCCCGGAGGTGGGTTGGGAGGCGGGGGCGGCCCTCAGTTGGACACCCTGTGCCCGACTGCCATGGCACCCCCGCCCCCCCCCCCCCCCCCCACCAGCCTTTCATGTCCCCAGCATGCCTGCTTGCCAAGGGTAAAATACCCATGGGGGCGGGTGAGGGCCCTTATGTGGCCATTTAAGGGTCTTGATTGGCCTCGGGCAGGTGAGCCGATTTTCCCCCCCCCCCACTCCACCCGCTGTGAAGTTGGCTGGAGGTGGGAGCAGGGCGGGGAGGCCTCCTGGAGCCTCCCAATCAATTTAATGGCATCCCCACACCACCAACCAACCCGCTGGGGTGGCATAAAATTCAGCCCATGCAGTCACTGCCCCTTTACTCCCACAGGCTGCAATTTTGCTAACAAGCCAATATTGTGGAACTTTATCAAAAGCCTTTTGAAACTCCATATATGCCACGTGAATCATACTGCCCTCATCCACCCTCTTGTTACTTTATCAAAGAACTCAATCACGTTCGTCAAAACGATTTGCTTTTTACAAACCTGTGCTGGCTTTTATTTATTTACTCATATTTTTGCAAGTGCCAATTAATTTTGTCCCAGATTAAGATTCCCCACAACTGACATTAGGCTGAACGGCCTGTAGTTGCCAGGTTTATCCCGCTCCCCTTTTTTGAAAAGGGATGTAGTATTTGCAATCCTTCAGACCTCTGGCATCATATCTAAGGAAAATTGATTTTCTTTGGAACAGGAGAGGCTGAGGGGAGTTTCAATTGAGGTATATAAAATTATGAGGGTCCTCGATAGAATGAACAGGAAAAACCTGTTTTCCTTAGCAGAGAGGTCAATAACCAGGGGGCATAGCTCTAAAGTAATTGGTGGAAGGATTAGAGGGGAGTTGAGGTGAATTGTTTTCACTGCCCGAAAGCGTGATAGAGACAGAAACTCTCATCACATTTAAAAAGTAGTTGTATATGCACTTGAGTGTCACGAAAACTGCGGTCATGGGACAAGGTATTTTGTATCTGTCCCTGATCACATTAAGTAATACTCCACTGGAAGTGGTTAGCAAATTCTTCTATCTTGGGTCCATGGTGACAGACAATCTGTCTCTTGATGCAGAGCTCGATACACACATAGGGAAAACAGCTACTGCCTTAGACCGACTCGCAAAATGTGCATGAGATAAGACCAAGCTGATGGTTTATAAGGCCTGTGTTCTCAGCACCTTGCTGTATGGCTGTGAAACATGGACAACTTACAGCTACAAGGAAAAGAAGCTCAATAATTTCCATTGTCACTGTCTGTGGCGCATTATGGGTATATCCTGGCAGGACAAAATCACAAATGCAGCAGTCCTTTCAAAGGCAGAGCTCCCAAGTATATCAAACAGAAGGTTCTGAATTATCTACCACCAGAGCAACTCCAGGTTGTTTCCCTGTCAGTGATGATGCAAGAGTAGCCTAGATTCTGTTAATTTATTATGGCAGTATGTTTCAAGATGTGCTTAAACAAAAAGTACTCCCCTCTTCAAATTTTGTCTCTTTAAGAAGTTATATATTCCATCATACTAAGAATAGATTCAGCACATGGTCTCTCAGATAAGCGCAAACACCTTCATTTGTACAACAGTGCTTGAGTAGTAGATATCCCTTGTTTTATTTTGACACAATGGTAAAATCAATACTGCAAGCCAAAAAGTAAACAAAAAAATTACATTGTGTGGTTTGTGTCCAGGGAGCTAGCAAAACTTCAGAAGGAATACGTATCTGTGGAAACCTCTATAGAACAAAAAAGATTGGAGAGACACAATCTTCTACTTGCCTGCAAAGTCCAAGATGTACAGATTGAACTTCTCCAAGGCAAACTGGAAGAAATTAGTGAGGTAGATATTAACAGATTTTTTTTCCTGTTTCCTTTTCAGAATGTTCTGTGAATGTTTAGATATGAGTTGTTTCAGTTGGAGAGCCAAATAGTAGCAGGGAAGGAAAGCTCTGGCCGACACCTGCCTGTCACTAAGTACCTTGCAGGAGTAAAGTTCATAACTGGTACATCTCTTTGCAAAAGTCCATACGTGTGGAACTTGATTAAGCAGTTGATAAGAGTAAGCGTGCTTTGACTCACTACACTTAGTGGCAGACATGTCACAAATTGTACGATGTAGATCATTCGCTGTGCTGAAGGCAGGGGACCAGCACATAGCTGATGAGGAAACTCTGAAGATTCAGACAATAATGGTTGGTGTTACTGTCTAAGTTCTGTTAATGGATGTTAAATACCTAGTTGTTGAAGGTAATAGGGTGAACAGGTGTTAAGCGTTGATTATATGTACACCAGCCAAGAGCGACGTCTCAATTCATTCCATCTTCGCTGCCTTCGGAGAATACTTGGCATCAGGTGGCAGGACTATATCTCCAACACAGAAGTCCTTGAAGCGGCCAACACCCCCAGCTTATACACACTACTGAGTCAGCGGCGCTTGAGATGGCTTGGCCATGTGAGCCGCATGGAAGATGGCAGGATCCCCAAAGACACATTGTACAGCGAGCTCGCCACTGGTATCAGACCCACCGGCCGTCCATGTCTCCGCTATAAAGACGTCTGCAAACGCGGCATGAAATCGTGTGACATTGATCACAAGTCGTGGGAGTCAGTTGCCAGCATTCGCCAGAGCTGGCGGGCAGCCATAAAGACAGGGCTAAATTGTGGCGAGTCGAAGAGACTTAGTAGTTGGCAGGAAAAAAGACAGAGGCGCAAGGGGAGAGCCAACTGTGCAACAGCCCCGACAAACAAATTTCTCTGCAGCACCTGTGGAAGAGCCTGTCACTCCAGAATTGGCCTTTATAGCCACTCCAGGCGCTGCTTCACAAACCACTGACCACCTCCAGGCGCGTATCCATTGTCTCTCGAGATAAGGAGGCCAAAAGAATATGTACACCTGATTACAATTAACTAAAGAAGAGCCAGGCAGCACTGGCTGGGTGTTGTTAGGAGTGAAGAAGTAAGCTCCATGGCAAGCAATAAACAGTCTCCACCAAAGCATCCTAGTCTCAGTATCTTCTTCACAGACAGGCTTGGAAGTTTCTCTAACATTGGCAGCAGAGGATGGTTGCCTGAAAGTGAAGATTGGAAACTAAGATTTGTTTTCAGACAGGAAATTAGAATTGGAGTTTTTTTTTAGAAAGCTGTATTTGGAGTTTTTTTTGTTTTGAAAGATGACTGAAACCAGGTGTAAGGTGTTGGGATACGATTTTCCACTACTGTTTTGTGAAGCTGAATGTTACGATCAATAGAAGAATGAAGTTGATCTATGGACATGGGTTCTGCCGTTGCCAAAAAGGAAGCAAGAAATATCCCTTGCACTTGTGCTTCCCGCCAGAAGCAAGGTCAGGCGTGTTCTTGGAGCTAGAGGCTCATCATTTGGACGAGGAAGGTTTGGACAATCTCAATTTATGGATAGAAATTATATGAAAGATGACTTATTGAATGCCTATGAGGCATGGTCGGACTTTGATAAATTTAGAAAAGTGGATGGTTCTTCCATAGAATAATATTATGGAGTTTAACAGACTATATGCAAGGTTGCAGCAATTCTACTTTGGAAATTCCTAAATCAGTACTTGCCTTCAAATTGTTGGATTGTGCTAGGATATCGAACATGGATAGGCTCTTGGTATTAACCGGCATTAGATTCAAAGAAAGAGATACGCTTTTTGATCAGATGTCTGATGCCCTGAAAAAATTTGTGGGAAAATGTTCCTTTCCGGCTGCTTTCGTGGCGCAAATGGGCTCCTCAGCGGTGATGCCGCAGGTGGAAATGCTAGCAGCATTTTGAGACCATTCAAATATGGGGCCCAAATGCCAGTACAAAAGGAGAATCACAAACAAAGCAAATGAGGATAGAGATCCTTTTGGCAGTTATGGCAGAAGGATGAACCCCAGGAAAAACCAAGGGGTGATCAACAGGTGTTAACTGATGTGACTCAAAGTATATTATGCGTTGCATTGTCCAAAAAGGAATAAAAGGGTTTTCGAAAAGACACATGACATGGAAGGCGAGGATGATGCTACTGATAAGAGGACAACCAGCATTGTCCCATAGATGGTTCTGTCCAATGAAAGTACTTCTCGATGACACATATAAAGCTAAGGCCAGACTTGTAGCTTTGAGGAACGATTAGGCAACCAAGAATTTAAGGTAGACTCCCCAACAGCAGGAAAAGCATGTTTGAGGATTTTCCTAGCCCTTTTAGCAACACAATCATGAGAATGTATGTCCGTTGACATCAAAGCAGCATTTTTGCAAGGGGAGAAATTTCAACGGGAAGTATTTATAAAGCCACCAAAAGAAGCTGGAGATATAGAGAGGAAATTATGGAAGCTAAACAAGTGTGTTTATAGGCTAAACGATGCATCCAGGGTGTAGTATTTTTCAGTTAGGTCTGTCCTACTAAAAGCTGGTTGTATTCAGCTAAATGCGGGTCTGGCAATGTTTTATTGGTACCATGAAGAAAAACAAGCAGGTATTTTCTTGATGCACGTAGACTATTTTCTGTGGGGAGGATCTGCGACATTTGAGAAATTTGTGGTAGATAAAGTTATATAGGAATTTAATATTGGAAGTTGGGCTTCCGGAGCTTTTAAATATATAGGGTTGGACTTTAGGCAGACTAAGTTGGGAGTAATCCTAAATCAACAGTCTTACCTAGAGAATGTTAATAGGATCCCGATAAATCGGGCCAGATCCTCACAAAAGGAAGACTCTGCAACCAAGGAAGAAGGAGACCAGTTAAAGAGCTTAATTGGGCAATTAAACTGGTTGTGCACACAAACTAGGCCGGATGCTTGCTATGGTGTATTCGAATTGAGCACCATGCTAAAACGTGCTACGGTTGGGGAAGTGCTGAAAGCAAATAAGACATTGAAGAAATAGAGTTCAGACAAATGTACACTCATGTTTCCAGCCTTGGTGACGTTTCACACGCTAATCTTACCGATGTTTTTTCGAGTGCAGCAGGGTTCATTATATTTTTGTTGGGAAGAAATGACAAATGTTGTCCATTAGCCTGGGAATCTAAGAAAATAGGATAGTTAAAAAGCACTTTAGCTGCTGAGACACTTGCACTGATAGAAGCGATAGATATGGGTATGTATTTATCGAGTATTTTAAAGGAACTCCTATAAGGGGCAATCGGAGAAAGATTTTCCGATAGAATACTATATAGATAACCATTCTGTCTGGGACAATGTCCATCCGACAAAAGGTGTCATGAAAAAGAGTTTGAAGATTGATCTTGAGTACAAAAGAAATGTTGCAAAGAAATGTCCGAAATTAGATGGGTCAATGCAAGTCATCAATTGTCGGATAGTTTTACGAAGAGAGGCGTTTGTTCAAAGTAATTGTTGGATGTCCTCGAAGAAGGCCATTCTGTGTTATGAGTGAGGAAAACGTGGACATTTTTTAATGTTAAGGTGGCTTTGTAATTCTTTTAACAAGTTTCTATTTGTTTTTTTTTTAAAAGGGGAATATACAGTATGTTAATGGCTGGTGCTGTTGAAGGTTGATCGTATAGTAATTATATCATTATTTTGTCTCTCTTTTTCGTTTTGTATAGATGTATTTTATTAAAGAGGGAAATCTGTTAGCGTCTAATAAGTTCTGTTGATGGATGTTAAATACCTAGTAGTTGAAGGTAATAGGGTGAACAGGTGTTGAGTGAGAATTAGTTAATTGTACTAGATGTATATATAAAGAGCCAGCCAGCACTGGCTGGGTGATGTTAGGAGTGGAGAAATAAGCTCTGACAAGCAATAAACAGTCTCCACCAAAGCATCCTAGTCTCAGTGTCTTCTTCACAAAAAGGCTTGGATGTTTCTCTAACAGTTGGAAGTCATTACCTAGAGCTAAGTTTAAGAATAGGTACATAGATCCACTGTTCAATACCAACCACACTTGGTTTACAGACAGCTAATCAGCTGTTGTTTAATCTGCATACCTGGAGTTTTTCATTGGGGTATAGTTAGCATCCATGGTGTGGTCAGCAGGATTGTGGTAAATGCAGTCAACATTTTATGGTATTTTGTACTGTTCGGCGTGGTGTCCACCTAGTGTCATCTCAAACTTATTTGATCTTGGGATTGGGGGATGATGGTAAAGCCACATTCATACCCATTCTTTGTTGCCCTGACAAGGTATTGGTGGGCCCGTTCTTTGAATTGTTTAAATTGTCAGTTCCTAGGTCACTTAAAAGGGTATTAATAGTCAACCGTGTCCACCCCTGGAAGAAACCCTCTCCCAACTCATTTACAACTGCACTTTCAAAATACCAAATGTTCAGCCTTTGACGCTCATCCACCATGAGATTTCTGCAGCTATCTATCTGTTCAACCACACTCTTACCTGCACCTTTCATGGCCTAGTCCCTAGTGAAACCATTACTCTCTCTCACGCTGGCCATTCCCCTTCATAAGGCCCTCATCTCTGCTTCCTTAAGTTCAAGGGACACAAACATGAACAGATATGGCAGACAACTGGTTTAACCACTCACTGCCTGATATGGCTTTTGCTCCATCTGCCAAAGCTGCAAAGATAACCCCTGGCTTATTTTCTCTACTGCAAACAGTCATCTAAACCCTTCTCACTGTCTTCTCCATTTAACAAGCACGAGAAACTCATGGGCTTCTTTGTCACTAAGATTGGGACCATCTGATCAGCTGCCTGTGCTACTTCCCGCCCTTCCCCTAACCCACCAGGACAAACCTCACCTACTGTTCCCCCGCCTTAGCCCTGATCGCACATCTTACTCTACTTTCTCTCAGAACTCCCTTCATGAACTCTCCATACTCATCTTGTCCATGAGACCCACCTTTTTCATCAACCCACTAAACTGCTGACCACCTAACTTCCTTTTGTGGCTCCCAAGTTAGCTGATATTGTGAACAGTTCTCTTTTTCAGGTACTGTCGCCTCCCTCCTTCAAAATTGCTGTTATCACCCTTCTCCTCAAAAAAACAAAACTTGACCCCTCCATACTTGCAAATGTCTGCCCCATCTCCAACTTGCTGTTCCTCTCAAGTCCGTAGGTGCTGTTGCTCCCAAATCTGTGCCCATCTTACCTGGAATTCTATGTTTGAATCCCTACAAACAATACCAAAATGTCTCTCTCATCAAAGTCACAAATGACATCCCATGTGACTGTAATATAGGTAAAGAATTCCTCCTGGTCCTTCTCAACCTGTCTGCAGCCTTTGACAAGGTGACCACACCACACTGCTCCAATATCTCTCCACCATTGTCCAACTGGGTGGACTGCCCTGGTTCCATTCTTATCTATCCAGTTGTAGCCAGAGAATCACTTGGAATAAGCCAGTTCCCAGTTCTGCACTGTTACCTCTGGTGTCCCCCACGGATCTATCCTTGGCCCCCTCCTATCTCTCATCTACATTGTCATGCAGGCTCCCACCTACCAAGAATGAGACACATATATTTCACCACATAGACATTAAATTTGAAAATTCTTACTGGGAAGAAAACAAGGCCGTTGCCAAACCCCTGGCCGGAAAGACATTTTTTTCATACTAGCAGACAGTGTTGGAACCAAGGAACTAGTCCCTGCCCCAATGCACAGAAGAGACCTGGTCAAACCAGTCAGTCACGTGACCACCTGCTGGCCAACTAGGGGTGTTTAAATTGGAGAAACAGTGTTTTTTTTTAGAATTAGAATTAGAACATTACAGCGCAGTACAGGCCCTTCGGCCCTCGATGTTGCGCCGGCCTGTGAAACCATCTGACCTACACTATTCCATTTTCATCCATATGTCTATCCAATGACCACTCAAATGCCCTTAAGTTGGCGAGTCTACTACTGTTGCAGGCAGGGCGTTCCACGCCCCTACTACTCTCTGCGTAAAGAAACTACCTCTGACATCAGTCCTATATCTTTCACCCCTCAACTTAAAGCTATGTCCCCTCGTGTTTGCCATCATCATCCGAGGAAAAAGACTCTCACTATCCACCCTATCTAACCCTCTGATTATCTTGTATGTCTCTATTAAGTCCCCTCTCCTCCTCCTTCTCTCTAACGAAAACAACCCCAAGTCCCTCAGCCTTTCCTCGTAAGACCTTCCCTCCATACCAGACAACATCCGAGTAAATCTCCTCTGCACCCTTTCCAAAGCTTCCACATTCTTCCTGTAATGCGGTGACCAGAACTGCACGCAATACTCCAGGTGCGGCCTCACCAAAGTTTTGTACAGCTGCATCATGACCTCGTGGCTCCGAAATTCGATCCCCCTACTAATAAAAGCTAACACACCATATGCCTTCTTAACAGCCCTATTAACCTGGGTAGCAACTTTCAGGGATTTATGTACCTGGACACCAAGATCTCTCTGCTCATCTACACTACCAAGAATCTTCCCATTAGCCCAGTACTCTACATTGCTGTTACTCCTTCCAAAGTGAATCACCTCACACTTCTCCACATTAAACTCCATTTGCCATCTCTCAGCCCAGCTCTGCAGCCTATCTATGTCCCTCTGTACCCTACAACACCCTTCGACACTATCCACAACTCCACCAACCTTCGTGTCATCTGCAAGTTTACTAACCCACCCTTCTACACCCTCATCCAGGTCATTTATAAAAATGACAAACAGCAGTGGCCCCAAAACAGAACCTTGCGGTACACCACTAGTAACTAAACTCCAGGATGAACATTTGCCATCAACCACCACCCTCTGTCTTCTTTCAGCGAGCCAATTTCTGATCCAAAGCTCTAAATCACCTTCAACCCCGTAGTTTAGTTTAGTTTAGTTTAGAGATACAGCACTGAAACAGGCCCTTCGGCCCACCGAGTCTGTGCCGACCATCAACCACCCATTTATACTAATCCTACACTAATTCCATATTCCTACCACATGCCCACCTGTCCCCTATATTTCCCTCGCACCTACCTATACTGGGGGCAATTTATAATGGCCAATTTACCTATCAACCTGCAAGTCTTTGGCATGTGGGAGGAAACCGGAGCACCCGGAGGAAACCCACGCAGACACAGGGAGAACTTGCAAACTCCACACAGGCAGTGCCCAGAATTGAACCCGGGTCGCTGGAGCTGTGAGGCTGCGGTGCTAACCACTGCGCCACTGTGCCGCCCGTACTTCCGTATTTTCTGCAATAGCCTACAGTGGGGAACCTTATCAAACGCCTTACTGAAATCCATATACACATCCACGGCTTTACCCTCATCCACCTGTTTGGTCACCTTCTCGAAAAACTCAATAAGGTTTGTGAGGCACGACCTACCCTTCACAAAACCGTGCTGACTATCGCAAATGAACTTATTCTTTTCAAGATGATTATAAATCCTATCTCTTATAACCTTTTCCAACATTTTACCCACAACCGAAGTAAGGCTCACAGGTCTATAATTACCAGGGCTGTCTCTACTCCCCTTCTTGAACAAGGGGACAACATTTGCTATCCTCCAGTCTTCCGGCACTACTCCTGTCGACAATGACGACATAAAGATCAACAACAACGGCTCTGCAATCTCCTCCCTGGCTTCCCAGAGAATCCTAGGATAAATCCCATCTGGCCCAGGGGACTTATCTATTTTCACACTTTCCAAAATTGCTAACACCTCCTCCTTGTGAATCTCAATCCCATCTAGCCTAGTAGGCTGTATCTCAGTAATCTCGACAACATTTTCTTTCTCTACTGTAAATACTGGCGAAAAATATTCATTTAACGCTTCCCCTATCTCCTCTGATTCCACACACAACTTCCCACTACTATCCTTGATTGGCCCTGTTCTAACTCTAGTCATTCTTTTATTCCTGATATACCTATAGAAAGCCTTAGGGTTTTCTTTGATCCTATCCGCCAATGACTTCTCGTGTCCTCTCCTTGCTCTTCTTAGCCCTCCCTTTAGATCCTTCCTGGCTAGCTTGTAACTCTCAAGCGCCCTAACTGAGCCTTCACGTCTCATCCTAACATAAGCCGCCTTCTTCCTCTTGACAAGCGCTTCAACTTCTTTAGTAAACCACGGCTCCCTCGCTCGACAACTTCCTCCCTGCCTGACAGGTACATACTTATCAAGGACACGCATTAGCTGCTCCTTGAATAAGCTCCACATTTCATTTGTGCCCATCCCCTGCAGTTTCCTTCCCCATCCTACACATCCTAAATCTTGCCTAATCGCGTCATAATTTCCTTTCCCCCAGCTATAATTCTTGCCCTGCGGTATATACCTGTCCCTGCCCATCGCTAAGGTAAACCTAACCGAATTGTGATCACTATCGCCAAAGTGCTCACCTACATCTAAATCGAACACCTGGCCGGGTTCATTACCCAGTACCAAATCCAATGTGGCATCGCCCCTGGTTGGCCTGTCCACATACTGTGTCAGAAAACCCTCCTGCACACACTGGACAAAAACAGACCCATCTAAAGTACTCGAACTATAGTATTTCCAGTCAATATTTGGAAAGTTAAAGTCCCCCATAGCCACTACCCTGTTACTCTCGCTCCTGTCGAGAATCATCTTCGCTATCCTTTCCTCTACATCTCTGGAACTATTCGGAGGTCTATAGAAAATTCCCAACAGGGTGACCTCTCCTCTCCTGTTTCTAACCTCGGCCCATACTACCTCAGTAGACGAGTCCTCAAACGTCCTTTCTGCCGCTGTAATACTTTCCTTGATTAACAATGCCACACCCCCCCCCTCTTTTACCCTCTTCTCTGTTCTCACTGAAGCATCTAAATCCCGGAACCTGCAACATCCATTCCTGCCCCTGCTCTACCCATGTCTCCGAAATGGCCACAACATCAGGATCCCAGGTACCAACCCATGCTGCAAGCTCACCCACCTTATTCCGGATGCTCCTGGCGTTGAAGTAGACACACTTTAAACCAAGTTCTTGCTTGCCAGTGCCCTCTTGCGTCCCTGTAACCTTATCCCCTACCTCACTACTCTCAACAGCCTGTACACTGGAACTACAATTTAGGTTCCCATTCCCCTGCTGATTTAGTTTAAAGCCCCCCGAAGAGCACTAACAAATCTCCCCCCCAGGATATTGGTACCCCTCTGGTTCAGGTGAAGACCATCCTGTTTGTAGAGGTCCCACCTACCCCAGAAAGAGCCCCAATTATCCAGGAAACCAAAACCCTCCCTCCTACACCATCCCTGCAGCCACGTGTTCAACTCCTCTCTCTCCCTATTCCTCTCTTCGCTAGCACGTGGCATGGGCAACAACCCAGAGATAACAACTCTGTTTGTTCTTGCTCTAAGCTTCCACCCTAGCTCCCTGAATTTCTGCCTTAAATCCCCATCTCTCTTCCTACCTATGTCGTTGGTGCCTATGTGGACCACGACTTGGGGGTGCTCCCCCTCCCCCTTAAGGATCCCAAAAACACGATCCGAGACATCACGTACCCTGGCACCTGGGAGGCAACACACCAACCGTGAGTCTCTCTCGTTCCCACAGAACCTCCTATCTGTTCCCCTAACTATGGAGTCCCCAATGACTAATGCTCTGCTCCTCTTCCCCTTTCCCTTCTGAGCAACAGGGACAGACTCCGTGCCAGAGACCTGCACCCCATTGCTTACCCCTGGTAAGTTGTCCCCCACAACAGTATCCAAAACGGTATACCTGTTGTTGAGGGAAACGGCCACAGGGGATCCCTGCACTGCCTGCTGGTTCCCTCTCCTTCCCCTGACGGTAACCCATCTACCGACTTCTTTTACCTGAGGTGTGACTGCCTCCCTATAACTCCTGTCAATAATCCCCTCCGCCTCCCGAATGATCCGAAGTTCATCCAGCTCCAGTTCCCTAACGCGGTTCTCGAGGAGCTGGAGTTGGGTGCACTTCCCGCAGATGCAGTCAGCAGGGACACTCTTGGCGACCCTTACCTCCCACATTCTGCAGGAGGAACATACAACTGCCTTTACCTCCATTCCCACTATTCTAGATTCCCAACAAGTCTACTGAAAAACCAAACAGAAGACAGAAAGCTGTTTGCTGCTGGACTGACAAGACCTCTTGTGGCTGGCTTGCCACCACCTCTCCTCCTGTCTGCTCTCATCTCTCTCACCAGCTTCGGAAACCATTGAAGGCATATGAACCCCGACAGAGAAAAGTCTGCTATAGTGAACAAGGTTTAAGAAGAATACTGGGCCCTAATGAAAAGCAAGATCTACCTACAAGCAAGGTCTACAACGAGCTCTAAGCACAGTAACAAAAACCCCTCAAACCTCTTTATAATTGCCTCAAACCTCTCTATATTTTTCTTCTGCTCTTTTCTGTCTCTATTTGCATGTGTGTATTGCGTATGCATGCGAGCGTGGGGTGCGGCATGTATCCGTTAACTGAATTAGAGTTTAAGTTGAAGTAAATTTCACTTCTTTAAACCTAGGAAAGCCTGTTTGTGCTCATTTCTTCTTCTGCTCTAATTGAAAAGCGGTGAACAAGGATTCACCAAGGGGGAGCTCAAAACACTGTTTAAAAATTAAATCCTGTTACAGCAAGACCAGGTGAAGGCTGAAAGAGACCCCTGGACACCCTTCTCACCTGGTCGTAACAACATGTTGCTCCTTGACAACATCATCCAAAAATAGTGTCAAATTCCACATGTACATTGATGATATCTAGCTCTACCTCTCCACCACCTCACTTGATCCCTCCACTGTCTCTAAATTAACAGATTTCTTGTCAAAAATCCGATACTGGATGAGCAGAAATTTCGTACGACTAATATAGTGGGAGGTCTGAAGCTATATTTTTTGGTCCCCGCCACAAACTGTCCTAGCCTGTGACTCCATCCTTCTCGGGAATATCGGGATTGTAGGCGCAATCTGAAACGAGTAATTAAGAGCGCTAAAAGGGGTCATGAAATATCTTTAGCAAACAGGGTTAAGGAAAATCCCAAAGCCTTTTATTCATATATAAGGAGCAAGAGGGTAACCAGAGAAAGGATTGGCCCACTCAAGGACAAAGGAGGAAAGTTATGCGTGGAGTCAGAGAAAATGGGTGAGATTCTAAACGAGTACTTTGCATCGGTATTCACCGAGGAGAGGGACATGACGGATGTTGAGTTTAGGGACAGATGTTTGATTACTCTAGGTCAAGTCGGCATAAGGAGGGAGGAAGTGTTGGGTATTTTAAAAGGCATTAAGGTGGACAAGTCCCCAGGTCCGGATGGGATCTATCCCAGGTTACTGAGGGAAGCGAGAGAGGAAATAGCTGGGGCCTTAACCGATATCTTTGCAACATCCTTAAACACGGGTGAGGTCCCGGAGGACTGGAGAATTGCTAATGTTGTCCCCTTGTTTAAGAAGGGTAGCAGGGATAATCCAGGTAATTATAGACCGGTGAGCCTGACGTCAGTGGTAGGGAAGCTGCTGGAGAAGATACTGAGGGATAGGATCTATTCCCATTTGGAAGAAAATGGGCTTATCAGTGATAGGCAACATGGTTTTGTGCAGGGAAGGTCATGTCTTACCAACTTAATAGAATTCTTTGAGGAAGTGACAAAGTTGATTGATGAGGGAAGGGCTGTAGATGTCATATACATGGACTTCAGTAAGGCGTTTGATAAGGTAGGCTGATGGAGAAAGTGAAGGCGCATGGGGTCCAAGGTGTACTAGCTAGATGGATAAAGAACTGGCTGGGCAACAGGAGACAGAGAGTAGCAGTGGAAGGGAGTTTCTCAAAATGGAGACGTGTAACCAGTGGTGTTCCACAGGGATCCGTGCTGGGACCACTGTTGTTTGTGATATACATAAATGATTTGGAGGAAGGTATAGGTGGTCTGATTAGCAAGTTTGCAGACGACACTAAGATTGGTGGAGTAGCAGATAGTGAAGGGGACTGTCAGTGAATACAGCAGAATATAGATAGATTGGAGAGTTGGGCAGAGAAATGGCAGATGGAGTTCAATCAGGGCAAATGCGAGGTGATGCATTTTGGAAGATCCAATTCAAGAGTGAACTTTACAGTAAATGGAAAAGTCCTGGGGAAAATTGATGTCCAGAGAGATTTGGGTGTTCAGGTCCATTGTTCCCTGAAGGTGGCAACGCAGGTCAATAGAGTGGTCAAGAAGGCATACGGCATGCTTTCCTTCATCGGACGGGGTATTGAGTACAAGAGTTGGCAGGTCATGTTACAGTTGTATAGGACTTTGGTTCGGCCACACTTGGAATACTGCGTGCAGTTCTGGTCGCCACATTACCAAAAGGATGTGGATGCTTTGGAGAGGGTGCAGAGGAGGTTCACCAGGATGTTGCCTGGTATGGAGGGCGCTAGCTATGAAGAGAGGTTGAGTAGATTAGGATTATTTTCATTAGAAAGACGGAGGTTGAGGGGGGACCTGATTGAGGTGTACAAAATCATGAGAGGTATAGACAGGTTGGATAGCAAGAAGCTTTTTCCCAGAGTGGGGGATTCAATTACAAGGGGACACGAGTTCAAAGTGAGAGGGGAAAAGTTTAGGGGGGATATGCGTGGAAAGTTCTTTACACAGAGGGTGGTGGGTGCCTGGAACGCGTTGCCAGCGGAGGTGGTAGACGCGGGCACAATAGCGTCTTTTAAGATGTATCTAGACAGATACATGAATGGGCAGGAAGTAAAGAGATACAGACCCTTAGAAAATAGGCGACAGGTTTAGATAGAGGATCTGGATCGGCGTAGGCTTGGAGGGCCGAAGGGCCTGTTCCTGTGCTGTAATTTTCTTTGTTCTTTTTCTTTGTGGCAGTTGTCTGATGCTGCATTAGGCCATTCGCAACCTTGGTGTCATATTTGGCCTCAAAATGAGATTCTCATCACTTCTCCGTGGAATCACTAAAACTGGCTCCATATCGTTGTCTGGCTCTGTCCCTGCCTCAGCTCATCTGCTTCTGAAACCCTCATCCATGCCTATACCTCTAGACTTCACTATTCCAACACACTCCTGGCCAACATCCCACATTTTACCCTCTGTAAAATTGAGGTCATCCAAAACTCTGCTGCCCATGTCTTGATTCGCACGAAGTCTCCTTTCACCCATCACCCATGTACCCAAAAACTGATGTTGGCTTCTGGTTAAGGAATGCCTCAATTTTAAAATTCTCATTCTTGTTTTCAGATTCTTCTCAGGCCTTGCCCCTCCCTATCTCTGTAATCTCCAGCCCTACAACCCTCCAGGCTATCTGCTCTCCTCCAATTCTGGCTTCTTGAGCATCCCCGATTTTAATTGCTGCACCAAAGGTGGCCGTGCCTTCAGCTGCCAAAGTCCTTGCTCTGGAATTCCCTCCTAAACTTCACTGTCTCGCTACCTCTTTTTTTCTGCTTTAAGATGCTCTTTAAAACCTACCTCTTTGACTAAGTTTTTGGTCATCTGCCTTATGTGGCTCAGTGTCAAATTCTGTTTTAAAACGTTCCTCGAAGTGCCTTGGGATGTTTTACTACCTTTAAAGGTACTATAATACATGTTAGATGGAGTCGCATGTAGGCCACCTTTCATAGTTATTTTTAGTGAATTCAATTTCATGGCTTGCCATGATAGATGAACTATAGGTCTCTAACATAACCACACAGCTACCATATCCTGGACATGTCATTTTTAACAGTTAACATGGCCTGAAGATGTCATGCCTAACGATGGAGTCTTGGAGCCAGTGCAATCCTTTGAGGCCAACTCAGAAATTAAGTCTTCCAGTCTGATGAAAGGTCATTGATCTGAAATATTAATTCTGTTTCTCCATTCACAGATGCTGTCTGACCCACTGAACATTTCCAATGTTTTCTGTTTTTCCTTTCAGAAATTAAATATTCTGACCCAATCTTGATTAACCAGCCACCCTGGCACACTAATGGAACCTACATGGGTAGGTGTGTCACTGAGGGCTGAGATTCTTCCCCATTATGTTTAAATGGACCTTTCTTGTATGAACATAAGAAATAGGAGCAGGAGTAGACCACACGACCCCTCAAGCCTGCTCTACCATTCAGTACAATCATAGCATGTTTCTGCATTGTGTTAATGACAGCTGAAATTACTGCCTTCGCTATTATCTTATTACCTTAAGTGTGAGGCCACTGTGATCATCACAGTATATTTTTATGAAACCTTTTAAATGAATGATTGATAGAGCACAGGAATGTTTGGAAACTAGAAAAACCATTAAGTTCAACATGGCCATGCCCTTTTCATAGATTGACCCCATCTGCCTGCCCTTTGACGTGTCCAAGTCCGCTCGTGCTCCACCAATGCTCCTAGTTGTTTCTTGATTGCATTTATGCTGTTTGCTTTAATGGCCTTCCTTGGTTGTTTATTCCATGACTCTGTTAACATTTGGATGAAAACTAATTCTAGCTGCGTTCTCTGTTAGTCCAGACTGTCTTATTAGCTCATGACTCTGTGTATTTAAACTCTATCCTAGTGAAAAGCAGGAAAAAGCACACTAAACATGTGAAGGTTCCAGCTCTGTGTCTGTTTGATTATTCCACTGGCATCAAACATGAAAGTACACTTATGAAGACTAAAAACTTGCCTTAAAGAAACAAACTCATTACGGTGAAGCAGGAGAACTGTTGAGAGTTTAACTCTTTGTTTTGACTCAGCAATGTTCCAGACTTGTTTGTTAAATAGTGGGATGCAGGAATGTTTCATTTCAGCAGGAGTGCAGACTTGTGATCCTGAACCTTTCTCTCTCGACCTCTTATCACCATTCTTCACAAGGGCGTTTTAAGACTTAAATACTTTACTTGAAGTACTGTAAGAACAAAGTTGAGAGCAGGTGTGATTATGGCCCACCTGTTGCTCGTTCCACTTGAACCCTTGAGCCACAGATTATCTTGATATCCAAATCACCAGAGACTTCTCCAGCATCTCAGGGGTTCTCAATTTCTGGGGCTTCCCTGCTGTCTAGCTGGTACTCCGTGGCCCTTGGTAGCAGGATGCATACCCAAATTTCCTCTTGCTGGCACCGTTTCCCGCAGACCTTAGGCCACTGCCTCCGGCTCATTCTTCTCCTGGCCACGTTTCAGCCTGCTGCCCGTGGCTCTCTGGCTCCACCCCCGAGCCCACCAGAGAGACTGTTCCAGTTTCCAGGTGCTGAAAACTGCCTCAACCCAGCGCTGTCCACCACCACCCCCTGGCCCGGAGGTGCACACCCTGAGGAGAATGTCTGATGAAGTAGAAGCTGCTCCAAACTCCAAAGAAATGCTTGCTTATCAGTTCACAGCAGTTGACAAGACAGTGTGACTCTCCATCATGACTAGATCAATTCTATCCTTTTCTCTGCTAATTGCAAAAATTACTTCTGTCTCCATGCCCAAGACTTAAATCTACATTTAAAACCCAACTGTCAGTGCCCCATCGTCTTCCTCTCACTGTGTTCCAGCCATGGGGACAGTTGTGTCACTAACTTCTTGCCAGGCTGTGATTTCACAATAGGCCCGTCAATAAAACCAGATACTTCTCCTTCCCCCATCTTATGCTGTGTGAGTTTTTTGAAAACATCGCCAGTAGTTTTCAAAGTGAATGAGGTCATCCTGGCTAATTAGATTGGACTGAGACAATTGATACTCATTACACTTGTTTGGATCTGAGAGATTCCACAGACTGACCTGTCCATCTTTCATACATAAAGAAAGAACTTACATGTAAATAGCATATTTTGCAAACTTTGGGTATCCCAAAGCCTACAGTCTTTTGTTTTAAAGGAAAACCTGTATGAATTTGCTTTGTTTGAACCCATCCCAAAATCCTTTCTGTGATGAAACAAGTGATTAAAATCTCTAAATCTGCCATACCCATTTTGTGCTTGCTACAATAGTCGGTTTTCTCTTGAAGATGTATATCACGCTCTACATAGGCCATTTAAGGAAAGTACATAAGTTTGTTATGTTAATAGGTGTTTTGTAGAATTCTTTCTTTCTTTCTTATGTTGAGCAGTTTCTTATAGAAGTCATGATCAATGCGTGCTGTGTAAGTGTTACTAGAAAAAAAGCTACTGCCGTGCTATTACTAAAAAGTACCACAAAATAGGAAAAAAGTTGAGAGAACTGTTACCTTTCAGACATTGATAATGTTTAGGAAGTAAATTAGATTTTTATTACAGGTTTCAATGGAAGTTGAAAGCACCCAAGCCACAATTGGTGTCTTGGAACTGGAAGCTGCTTTTGAAATAGACTACAGCAGTTTACCAACAGATCTCAAAGTAAGGAATTTCCAACTATTTTAGATCTTATTTCAGAAACATAAGGTGAGAGATAAAAATATTTTCACAAGTGAAGGTGATTGGATAACTCATCATCACAAGCATGAGTGGATATGTTTGTTATATATCACAGCTGACCTGGACAATTATATTACATTTTATATTTAATTATTCAGCTGAGAACCACTAAATAGGATACTCTCCCTTTTTGTTAAATAGTAATGATATTGATGTTCTTCTATGAGAAAATCTTTGCATAACCATTTATATTAATAATATAAAATAAAAACAAGAAATGCTGGAACCACTCAGCAGGTCTGGCAGCATCTGTGGAAAGGGAAGCAGAGGTAACGTTTCGGGTCAGTGACCCTCCGATGAAGGGTCACTGACCCGAACCGTTAACTCTGCTTCTCTTTCCACAGATGCTGCCAGACCTGCTGAGTGGTTCCAGCACTTCTTGTTTTTATTTCAGATTTCCAGCATCCGCAGTATTTTGTTTTCATTTATATTAATATGCTGGTCCTGTGATTGGCCCAGGTTATGTTTTTTTTTGTCTTCTGACCGTTCCAGTGAACTAAAAATTCAAATAGGAACTGTTTCTGGAACCTGGGTCCAAATCTAGATGATACTGTTATGACCTGAAATCGCCTTTGTCTGCTGGCTATAGGAGCACAGTCTCAATGCTGTTCTTAGGAACAGGGTTTGCTCTAATTTGGCAACTGCTCAAACTAAAGTGTGGGAAATGAAAAACTGTGATGTTGATAGTAGGGCTGCTCTTCTGAGATAAGTGTTGGGGTTGAACCACACTGTGTAGGAAGGAGCTTTGTACCACATCTTGTTCTGCTATGTCTGATCTGAGAGTGCTTGATCTTGACATTGGGTGCCATTCCCTAACATCTACATCTTACCCTTGCCCTGCCCTTTATCTTGATGAGTGCAAAGAAAATTTATATTGGCTGTATTACAAATTGAGGGGTGATGTGGTCAACAAGGGAACTAAGGAAAATACTTCTTTATCATGACACTGAAGAATATCCTAAAGTAGTTTCAATATTTTGGAAGAAAAACATTGTAGATGGTCAATTTTTAATTATAACAATGGATTTGGGAAAGACTGTGGACAACACATGAAACGACTGAAGTGCTGCCAAAGATTATTGTGGTGTGGGTATAGTTCCACCATCTTCTGAGTTTTTGGGCTAACAAGAACCACCTCTAAGAGCTGCCGGTCAATCGGAAGGCCAGCAGTGCTTCAGCCTCAGTGCGAGTGGTGGTCACTGCTGGTACTACAGTCGTCAAAAATGAATACCAACCTCCCCACAAAGTAAGTAGAGTTGGGAGTCTCCAGAACCGATCAGACAGGCCTGGTGGGGGAGGGGGCAGCCCTTGCCACGGTGGTGGGGCGGGGGGTCCTCCACAGGCCACAGTGTGCCCGATCTGGAGGGCCCGTCCCTTCAACCCAGCACAGTCCACAGGGAGGTCACCAGGTTTTACTGTGCGGTTTTACTGGGGGGGGGGGGGGGACCCCAGCCAGTGGTAAAATGCCAACAGTGGCAGGAAGAAACCCTTAATTTGGCACTTAAGGGTCTCAATTGGCCTCGGGAAGGCCGTCCTCCACCTACCCCACCACTGAAAAAATTCCATGGCGCAGGAGGAAAATGGGCACTCCACCCCCTTCAATTTATGGTCCCCGCCTCCCAGTCCGTCCCCAGAGGGCCAGTGAAATTCAGGACCCCACCGTGCCAACAAAATTCAGCCCCTTGATTTCAGTTGCCGTGTTTTAGGAAATTTGAGTGGAAACAAGCCTCGGACACAGAAAATTCAGAAGAAGTCATTTTAATGCCACCTTCACATTTTGTCCAGTAACCTATTTCAGAGCAGCAGTGATGGAAATTTAGGAACAAATATTGCAGGTGTGTTTATGGCTGATAACAGGGAGATGGAACTGCTGTATTTCCCAGCAGTAATGCTTTACACAAGTTTAGCCAAAAATAATTGACTTCATTTGACAGATCATTTTTCAACATTTCTGCGACCTTTCTTCCCTCCCCTTTACTTTCCAAAGGTGCCATTCCCTCTTCAACCATCCTTACCAGTGCTCCTCTTCTTTGGGCATCTTTTCATTCAAGCACGGGTGAGGTAACACCCTGCCTATTCACCTCCTTCCACACCACTTTCCAAACACTCGTTTTGACTGGCAATTTGCATGTGTGGAGGTGGCAGAAATGGCAGCACATGAGCTGTTGAATGCAGAGGCTGATGGATGATGAGGACAACAGGAACCTATGAGTTCTGAGGGAGGGGAGGAGTCAAGGCAGAAGCACAGGAAATGGGAAATACTCATTCAAAGCTTTTGTCTACCACTGGAGGGGAATTATTGGCTAAGGAAAGCAACATAATTTTGAAAACTGTTGTGGAAGGTGGCATTAGAGCAGATGCAACGTTGATGGTGAAGCGAACAGAGTCCTCATAGGACGTGGGGTGGGAAGATGGATAATTCAGTATTGTTGGAGTCAAAGGGCTTGTAATAGATGCCACTGGAAAAATCCTAAGTAGGACTGGAACAATGGGTATTCAATATGTCCCACAGCTATGCAAGTTGCAAAGCGTTATCTTTTATCTGTATAGTGAGTGGAATACAAGGGGAACTTATTCAATTTTACAGCCTGCCAGGGAGGTGATAGATGGGGATGGTTGGGCCGGTGTTCGAGAAAGGGATGGAAGGCCCGGAGACATTCCTGATTAGGTGTAAATATTCCCTGAAAAAGAAAAAAAAATTGTTCTCAAGTTTGTTTAAGAATCACTTGGGAAAAAGTTGTCCAAGGCAGCAGAAGGACTTGGGCTCGGTGGATATTAGACTAGTTGCACACCTCAGAGAAGGAATTCTACTTGAATCCACACAAGGCATGCTCCAGACTAGACTACAATCCCACCAAATTTGAGCTACAGGGCATGATATATGCCCAACAGCCATCTCAAATTATGTCCCACTTAATGTCAAGGTCATGCCAGTGTTAAGACCAGGTGAGAAAGGTGTCGAGGGGTCTCTTTCAGCCTTCACCTAGTCTTATTGTAACAGGATTTAATTTTTAAACACAGTGTTTTGAGATCCCCCTTGGTGAATCCTTGTTCACCATTTTCCAATTATAAGGCAAAAAATGAACACAAACTGACCTCCTTAGGTTTAAAGAAGAAAAGTGAAATTTATTAAAACTTAAACTCTAATTCGGTTAACACCTATGGATACACGCCGCGCCCCATGCTAGTATGCATACGCGATAAACAAATGCAAATAGAGAAAGAAAAGAGCAGGAGAAAAAAGAGAGGTTTGAGGCAATATCAGAAGAGTTTCTTGTTACTGTGCTTCGAGCTCACTGTAGTCCTTTTGTAGGTAATTCTTGCTTTTTGCTGGGGCCCACCCAGTATTCTTCTTAAACCTTGTTCACTGTAGGAGACTTTTCTCTCTTGGTGTTCCTGTTTCTTCAAAGGATTCCAAAGCTGGTGAGAAAGAGATGAGAGCAGACAGGTGAGAGGTATTTTCCAGTCCAGGAGCAAACAGCTTTCTGAGTTTAAATTCTCTGTGGCAAGTTCAAATTAAAAAAACTCCAACATCCAGTTAGTCATGTGACTAAACTAGTCTGACCACGTCTGTTTGTGTATTCGGCCATCTTAGCAGTTAACCTGGAATGCTAGCCTCTCCACCTTCAACGTTTGGTAATCAAAAGTCCATTGTGCATTAAATTGGAGCAGTGAGTGGCCCCTTTGTCCTTTCCAAGCACTGTCTATTACTATGCAAATGTCTTTCCAGTCAGGGGCTTGGCAACTCCTTGTAATAGGCTGCCTTTTCTTCCCAGCAACAATTTTAAAATTTAATGCCCATGTGGCAAAATCTCTGTGCCTCATTTTTGGCAGGTTGGGGCCTGCATGACACTAGCTAATCACTGTCCTTCCCTGACAACGGTGCATCAACCCTGCTTTCCCTGATGATCCACATTTCCTTTCCTTCCTCCCTCAGTGCAGTTCCCCTCCTAAAATACACAGTTCCCCTGCTAAATTTCTGACAGCAAAGACCCCACACTTGCCCTACTGTAGAACTCCTGACAACACGCATCACAACAAACCAGTTATTGACAGAATGAGGGCAGGAGGGATTGAACATGAAATATCACTGTATGCTGACACCATACTACAACATGCAACCAGTTCAGCTGTCTCACTCCTCAGCATTTGCATCAGAGAATTTGGGTAACTGTCCTGTTACAAACACAACTACTCTAAAAAGAGGGCATGTTCCTTAAGCAGAACATCCCCACAAAAATATGGGAGTCCTATTCCTTCGTATTGTCATGGTTCAATTTTAGATGCATGTAACATTGGTGTCCGTGGAGCCCTATAACTCACCACCCTTTGCAAAGAAACTTCTCTCTTCCCAACTTGTGTTTGCTTTGACATAGTTAAATGGAATAACCTGCTCCTCCTGGTTGAGTGATGGCAATAGGATGAATCTCTTAGAGTCATAGAGTTATACAGCACAGAAACAGGCCCTTCGGCCCATTGTGTCTGTGCCGGCCATCAAGCACCTAACTATTCTAATCCCATTTTCCAGCACTTGGCCCATAGCCTTGTGTGCTATGGCATTTCAAATTCTCATCTAAATACTTCTTAAAAGTTGTAAGGGTTCCTGCCTCTACCACCCCTTCAGGCAGTGTATTCTAGATTCCAACCACCTTCTGGGTGACAATTTTTTCCTCCAATCCCCTCTAAACCTCCTGCCCCTTACCTTAAATCTATGCCCCCTGGGTATTGACCCCTCTGCTAAGGGAAAAAGTCTCTTCCTATCTAATCTATCAATGCCCCTCATAATTTTGTGTACCTCAATCATGTCACCCCTCATCCTCCTCTGTTCTAAGGAAAACAACCCTAGCCTTTTTAGTCCTATCTTCATAGCTGAAATGCTCCAGCCCAGGCAACATTCTGGTGAATCTCCTCTGCACCCTCTCCAGTGCAATCACATCCTTCCTATAGTGTGGTGCCCAGAAATGTACACCGTAATCCAGCTGTGGCCTAACTAGCGTTTTATACAGCTCAATCATAACCTCCCTGCTCTTATATTCTATGTCTCAGCTAATAAAGGCAAGTATCCCATATGCCTTCCTAACCACCTTATCTACCTGTGCTGCTGCCTTCAGTGATCTATGGACAAGTACACCAAGGTCCCTCTGACCTTCTGTACTTCCTAGGGTCCTACCATCCATTGTATATTCCCTTGCCTTGTTAATCTTCCCAAAATGCATCACCCCACACTTCGCAGGATTAAATTCTATTTGCCACAGCTCTGCCCATCTTACCAGCCCATCTATATCATCCTGTGATCTAAGGCTTTCCTCCTCATTATTTATGACACCACCAATTTTCCTGTCATCGGCAAACTTACTTATCATACCTCCTATATTCACGTCTAAATCATTAATGTACACGACAAACAGCAAGGGTCCCAGCACCAATCCCTGCGGTACACCACTGGTCACAGGCTTCCACTTGCAAAAACAACCCTTGACCATTACCCTCTGTTTCCTGCCACTAAACCAATTTTGGATCCAATTTGCCAAATTGCCCTGGATCCCATGGGCTTTTACCTTCTTAACCAATCTCCCATGCAGGACCTTATCAAAAGCCTTACTGAAGTCCATGTAGACTACATCAACTGCTTTATCCTCATCTACACATCTAGTCACCTCCTCAAAATTCAATCTAGTTAGTTAGACACGATCTCCCCCTGACAAAGCCGTGCTGACTAGCCTGTAATTACCTGGTCTACCCCTGCTACCCTTCTTGAATAATGGTACCACATTCACTGTCCTCCAGTCCTCTGGCACTTCTCCTGTGGCCAGAGAGGATCTGAAAATTTGTGTCAGAGCCCCTGCTATCACCTCCCTTGCCTCGCATAACAGCCTGGGATAGATTTCATCTGGGCATGGGGATTTATCCCCTTTTAAGCCTACTAAAATAGCTAATACTTCCTCCCTTTCAATGTTAATATGTTCAAGTATATTGCAGTACCCCTCCCTGATCTCTACACCTACACCGTCCTTCTCCACAGTGAAAACAGATGAAAAGTAATAATTTAAAACCTCACCTATGTCCTCCGGCTCCACACACAGATTGCCACTTCGGTCCCTAATGGGCCCTTCTCTTTCCCTGGTTATCCTCTTGCCCTTAAAATACTTAGAAAAAGCCTTAGGATTTTCCTTTATCTTGCCCACCAATGTTTTTTTATGCCCCCTCTTCGCTCTCCCAATTACTTTTTTAAGTAGCCCCCTACACTTTCTGTACTCCTCTAAGGCCTCCACTGTTTTCAGCACTCCGAATCTGCCATAAGCCTCCTTTTTGTTTCCTGATCCAATACTCTATATCCCTTGACATCCAGGATTCCCTGGACTTGATGGTCCTACCCTTCACTTTAACGGATACATGTTGGCTCTGAACCCTCACTATTTCCTCTTTAAATGACTCCCACTTGCCTGATGTAGACTTTCCTATAATTGGCTGCTCCCAGTCCACTTTGGCCAGATCCTGTTCAATCAAATTGAAATCGGCCTTCCACCAATTTAGTACCTTTATTTGCGGTTCGTCTTTGTCCTTTTCCATAACTACCTTAAATCTTAGAGTTATGGTCACTATCCCCGAAATGCTTCCCCACTGATAACTTCCATCACTTGTCCAGCTTCATTCCCTACGATTGGGTCCAGTACTGCCCCTTCTCTTGTAGGACTTTCTACATACTGGCTCAAAAAGCTCTCCGGGATGCATTTTAAGAATTCTTCCCCTTTTAAGCCTTTTGCACTAAGCCTATCGCAGTTGATATTGGGGAAGTTGAAAGCCCCTACTATTATTACCCTATTATTTTTACACCTCTCTGAGATTTGCCTATATATCTGCTCCTCTATCTCTCCCTGACTGTTTGGAGGCCTATAGTACACGCCCAGCCAAGTGATTGCCCCCCCCCCTTTTGTTCTTAAGTTCTACCCATATGGCCTTATTTGAGGAACCTTCTAAGATATCATCCCTCCTTACTGCAGTAATTGACTCCTTGATCAACAGCGTAATACCACCTCCTCTTTTATCCCCTCCCCTATCACGCCTGAAGATTCTATACCCTGGAATACTGAGTTGTCAGTCCTGCCCCTCCCTCAACCATGTCTCTGTTAAAGCAATAATATCATAATCCCATGTGCTAATCAATGCCATCAATTTATCTGCCATATTAGTAAGACTCCTTGCATTAAAGTAAATGCAATCCAGCCTTGCATTTTCCACATGTGCCTTAACAGGTCTATATTTGCTGTGCCTTCCAGACTGACTCAGTTTCCCTTCTGTATTTGGCTGTGCCTCACCCCCTACTGTACGCCCACTCTGTATCCCATCCCCCTGCCAAATTAGTTTAAACCCCACCCCCCCCCCCCCCCCGCCCCCATTGCACTAGCAAACCTCCCAGCAAGGATGTTGGTCCTGTTCCAGTTCAGGTGCAACACCTTCCCCATCTTGCCCCACCTTCTCTGGCCATTCTAAATGCTGCATTTCAGTACCAGCTGGACATTTCTGTGACCCCGAAAAGTCACATCTCCAAATGTCTTGAGTAGACAAGAGTGTCAAATATACTTCAGGTGCCTTCAGCTTCCAAAATGAGTGTAGAAACATGGCCTCCCAAACTTCACACACTCCTGCTACTCAACCCAGATTGTAGTGTCTGACCTTCATCCTGGCCTTCCAGCAAAACCCATGCGACAGAATGGACATCAGGACATAGCTAACAATCCCAATCCATTGCTTGCCATTTATATGGCTTCAGAAGAGGCCCACAAGTAGACAGAAGAACTCCAGCTCTCAGTCTGGAGGGAGAACTGCACACCTGCCTGAAAATCAAGCCAAATCTATCAGCAGCACAACTGGGTAAAAGGCTGGATTCAGCCTGGCATCAGAAAGGGATCACCAGAATTACAGCAGCTCCACCATGAGGGCCCTTCCACCAGTTAACCAACAAATTTTACCTTTCCCAGCATGACCAATACTGCTATTTCTAGATGAAACACTAGCTTCAGAACAGCAATGCAAACTAACCCTGAATCCCGGAACTCTTCCTCTAATTTCCAACAGTTCCCAGCAGATATGTCTCCACTCTGTATATCACCTTTAAGACCAAATATAGGACAAAAAAACTTGAAGGACTCCCAAGAACAAAATATGTCATCTGTTAAAGGAGGAGGAACAGCAAGAGCTATGGAGACAGATCCTTAACACCAGCACCTGCAGCAAAATGTAACTCAAGATCACATATTGCACGTACTACCCCAAACAAGCTCCATAAACTTTCCCTCAATATCGCATAACTGTCAGAAAAACTTTGGCCAGAATAGGGTAGGGTGTTGAACGAATACTTCACATCTGTCTTCACCCAAGCGAATGAGGATGCAGATATGGAACTGAGAGAGAGCGACTGTAAGGTTCTTGAGCAAATTGTCAAAGGGAGTGACAAGTTATTGGAGGTTTTGGCAGGCTTAAAAGTGGACAAATCTCCAGGTCCGGACGACTTGTGTCCCAGGATGCTGTGGGAGGCGAGGGTGGAGATTGCAGGGGCTCTGACCCAAATTTTTAATTCCTCTCTGGCCACAGGGGAGGTGCCAGAGGACTGGAGAACAGCTAATGTGGTCCCACTATTTAAGAAATGTTGTAGAGATAAGCCAGGGAAGTACAGACCAGTGAGTCTCACGTCAGTGGTAGGGAACCTATTGGAGAAAATTCTGAAGGAGAGAATCTATCTCCACTTGGAGAGGCAAAATTTGATTAGGAATAGTCAGCATGGCTTTGTCAGAGGGAGGTCATGCCTAACAAATTTGATTGAATTTTTTGAGCATGTGACCAGGTGTGTAGATGAGGATAGTGCAGTTGATGTAGTTTACATGGATTTCAGCAAAGCCTTTGACAAGGTCCCACATGGGAGACTTATCAAGAAAGCAAATGCACATGGGATACAGGGTAACTTGATAAGATGGATTCAAAATTGGCTTAGCTGTAGGAGACAGAGAGTGATGACAGACGGCTGTTTTAGTGACTGGAAGCCAGTGTCCAGTGGCATACCACAGGGATCTGTGCTAGGTCCCCTATTGTTTGTCATTTATATAAACGACATAGATGACTATGTGGGGGGTAGGATCAGTAAGTTCCCGGATGACACAAAGATTGGCCAAGTGGTTAACAGTGAGTTTGAGTGTCTTGGGTTACAGGAAGATATTGATGGGATGGTCAAATGGGCAGAAAAGTGGCAGATGGAATTTAACCCTGAAAAGTGTGAGGCGATACACTTTGGAAGGAGTAATATGACACGGAAGTATTCAATGAATGGCCTGACACTGGGAAGTTCCGAGGAACAAAGGGATCTTGGCGTGTTTGTCCATAGATCTCTGAAGGCACAGAAGGGCAGGTTAATAGGGTGGTGAAAAGGCATATGGGACACTTGCCTTTACCAATTGAGGCATAGATTACAAAAGCAGGGAGGTCATGTTGGAATAAAAACAAGAAATGCTGGAACCACTCAGCAGGTCTGGCAGCATCTGTGGAAAGAGAAGCAGAGTTAAAGTTTCGGGTCAGTGACCCTTCATCGGAACTGACAAATATTAGAAAAGTCACAGATTATAAGCAAGTGAGGTGGGGGTGGGGCAAGAGGTAACAAAGGAGGTCTAGATTGGATCAAGCCGCATAGCTGACCAAAAGGTCACGGAGCAAAGGCAAACAATATGTTAATGGTGTGTTGAAAGACAAAGCATTAGTACAAATTAGGTGTTAATACACTGAATATTGACAGCTGCTGTTCAATATTCAGTGTATTAACACCTAATTTGTACTAATGCTTTGTCTTTCAACACACTATTAACATATTGTTTGCCTTTGCTCTGTGACCTTTTGGTCAGCTATGCGGCTTGATCCAATCTAGACCTCCTTTGTTACCTCTTGCCCCACCCCCACCTCACTTGCTTATAACCTGTGACTTTTCTAATATTTGTCAGTTCCGATGAAGGGTCACTGACCCGAAACGTTAACTCTGCTTCTCTTTCCACAGATGCTGCCAGACCTGCTGAGTGGTTCCAGCATTTCTTGTTTTTATTTCAGATTTCCAGCATCCGCAGTATTTTGCTTTTATTTTAGAGGTCATGTTGGAGTTGTATAGAACTTTCGTAAGGCCACAGCTGGACTACTGTGTGCAATTTTGGTTGCCACATTATAGGAAGGATGTGATTGCACTGGAGGGGGTGCAGAGGCGATTCAACAGGATGTTGCCTGGGATGGAATATTTAAGCTATGAAGAGAGGTTGGATAGGCTTGGGTTGTTTTCGCTGGAGCAGAGAAGACTGAGGGGTGACCTGATCGAGGTGTACAAGATTATGAGGGGCATGGACAGGGTGGATAGGGAGCAGCTGTTCCCCTTAGTTGAAGGGTCAGTTACGAGGGGACACAAGTTTAAGGTGAGGGGCAGGAGGTTTAAGGGGGATTTGAGGAAGAACTTTTTTACCCAGAGGGTGGTGACGGTCTGGAATGCACTGCCTGGGAGGATGGTAGAGGTGGGTTGCCTCATGTCCTTTAAAAAGTACCTGGATGAGCACTTGGCACGTCATAACATTCAAGGCTATGGGCCAAGTGCTGGCAAATGGGATTAAGTAGACAGGTCAGGTGTCTTTAATGCATTGGTGCAGACTCGATGGGCCGAAGGGCCTCTTCTGCACTGTATTATTCTGTGAATAACACCCTGCTACACATATTCTGGACAACTCTCACATTCAGCAATTTTGGACAGCAGTCCACCGGACAACAAGGGTCATAGCTAGTCTTGCAAGTCTAGAGGACCCTAGAGTGCTTGCTGTGCCTACAAAATGGAGAACAAGGGTTACCCACAGTGTGAAGCGTACTACAAATCTCACTACCAGCTGGAAGCAAAGAATAGTCCAATCTCAGAATTCATATTTACACCACTGTATCGAGTTAGCCTTTTAAATAAAATACACAGAGTAAAACTCCATTCTAGAATTTACATAACTAATGTACAGTTCATTGTCAACTATTGTACATGTATGCTGTAAAATTTGGGTCAAATTGCATGTTCACTATAACAAAGAAAGTGGGTATTTGACAGTGGACAATCTGTTGGTTTTGCAGACTTAGGGTTTAACATTAATTTGTATTGTGTCAACTGTAATTATATAAGTATTGTGCCATTCTGTGCATGTATACTAAAGCAAAATACTGCAGATGCTGAAAATCTGAAATAAAAACAGAAAAAGTTGGAAAACTCAGCAGGTCTTGGCAGCATCTGTGGAGGGAGAAACAGAGTTAATGTTTCAGGTCAATGACCTGAACTCTGTTTCTCTCTCCACAGATGCTACCAGACCTGCTAAGTATTTCCAGCTTTTTCTGTTTCTATACATGTATGCACTTTCTTCTAAGAAATGTGAAGGCGCTCAACTCAGTTGTGGGGCTCTTAAGGTTTCCTAATCATCAGAACTGATATTCATAATCAACAATTCATGATGAATAACATACAAATTAAAGGCTTTCCAACACTCAATTGCTATATGATACTTGTGATGGGATGTCAGCCATATTGCAACCATTAAACTATTACGCAATGCTACATAAACTTTCATGATTTTTCTCCAGGGCCTCATATCCCTTAAGGATATTGAGATACAGGAAAATATACTACATAAGCTTTTGGAAGAGAAGGAGACGATTTTACATAGAACAGCTGTGCCAAATTTGAGAGCTATTGAAAAGCTGCAAAATGTGTGGGATAAGTTTCAAGACTCAGTATATGGTAAGTTCAGTGCTTTGAACTGATAATTTTGTTGACAGTAGGATTGCTGAATTTTTTTTCAACGTGAATGAAATTTTGCCTTTTCGGAAGTAGATATTTTTAACTTGAATGACAAATTTTATAACAGGGCCACTGATTTACAATGTTTGAATTTGTGAAGTTGCATTTTTATATGTGTTCTGGAATGGGGTATTTCCTGTTGTTTTCAGTATTCTGTGGAAAAATGTAAATTTGTGTGCCAGGCAGTTCTTGGTGTTTCATTGTGATGCTTTGGTTTAGTAGACTTGGACTTTAGAATTATTGCAGAAAGGGCCCTGAAATGTCTAACTACTGGATGGTGGTATTGAGTGATATTCTGCAATATGGTAATAGTGGGAATGTGACTAATGCTAGGCTGGGAATTCTGAGGTCTGAAAGCAGTGGGGGAGGGGAGGGGAGGGGGGGATGGGATCAACACAAACTGAAGCATATTGCAGAACCCCTACCAAGGCAGTGAAAACAGCCCTTTCAGACAACTTGGCGCAGGCTTTCACAGGACTAGCAATATTTGATCTTCAGCAAAATCATTGTCAACAAGCGAAGCCAGTCTTCTGTAACAGTATTTCTTCAGCCTTGAAATTGCTGTGAATAAGCATAATAGAAATCATCAGATAGTTTACAATTTTTCCATTACACTGTGGTCTGATTTTTTTTCATCTAGAATTTTTTTTTCTCTAGCATTTGATTCAAGCAGAAAGAAAGCTAGGATCTGCAGACAAGATTTTGAAAATGTCAAAAGAAGAAGATATGATTTGTTTAACCAGTGCTTTGAGCATGTCTCAGTGAAAATTGATCAGATCTACAAGATGATGTGCCAAAATACCAGTGCTCAGGTAAACAATATTCTTAAAATAGAGTTTTAGTATCATGATCCTTGTCTAAAAAAATAAAATTCGTCCAAAAAAGTTATCCTTTTATTTGTTTCACTACAGTTCATTTGTTTTGTGTAAACAGTGTATGTTGATTTCGTTTTTCTTGGGGTGAGGGGTTAGCTGGGACCCTAAAGTATATGTAAACATTTCAGAGTCTTCCATCAGAATGACTGAAAAATCTGCTCACATAGAATTTGTTTGCTGAAAACTACATGTACATTATTGCCGTGTATGAACTATTTTGTTACCCAATCTTGAAAGATTAATCTAAGGTTGGCTGAGTGAAGGTTCAGACACCCTGAGGTCTACTCAGGGGCACTGTTGGGAGTTTAACCAGCTAAAATTACACAACACTGATTAACTTCCCACTGTTAATCACAATGGACTACCTTAACTGTTAAGGCATTGGCTTGTGGGATTACCTAGAGTTGAGTGGGCAGGAGTTTGACAGGCCTACAGTTGCAGTTTCCATTAGTGAGCCAATTGAGCTGATTTAATAATAAGCAGTACCCTTGCAGCACTGCGGATCTTCTCAATTCAGATATCTTAAGTACTGCACCCCACAAACTTGATTTGATTCTGAATTTTCATGGTCAGGTGTGTCATCTTGGAGCCACCTCACCCCCAAAGAGAGCCCACTTACTCCTACCCCTTCCCCCAATGCTGGATAGAAAATGTGGATTTGATCCATTGCTATGTGGACAGCAACCACCAGGAGCTGCTCAGAAACAGCATGGTAGGCAGACCAACTTGTCGGAGCGTGTACACACACCATACCCCATTGAGCCATATCCCACTAGTTGGAGTTGTGAATCTTCAACAATGGTTGCTTACCTTTCTGCAGTTAAGTTACGATAGGATCAAGTCCTAAGAAAGCGAGATTTGATACCTGACAATCAGATGACATCTTCTAGAACTGTCACCCAAGTCATAGAGTTTTAACAATGCATGATGGGCATCTGCCTTCAGCATTGTAGAAGGACCCGCGTAGAGCAGTTTGCATCATGATAGCCACTTTGATTTTCTAGACATTCAAATCCAACGGGATGTACTGGGCTTACTCATCACCAGTTGTATAATAGGAACAGGAATTGGCCATTCAGCCACTCAAGCCTGCAATACCATTCAATTAGATCATGGCTGATCTAGGTTCTTGTGAGTGGCCATGTCAGAAATTTCATTTTTATGAAAAACATGAAATGAATATGACAAAAGTAGCATATTAATTATAATGTTGCTGCTGTTTGATCTCCGAAATGGAATCTGACTACATATAATTTTTCAAATAACGAAGATCCACTGTGTTTGGGCTGTTAGAAATTATTTTCATCACAAGTAAATAAAGTAAAACCCAAAAAGTTTGAAGATAATATTTAGTGGGGCAGCCTGAGTCTGCGAGCACAAGAAGTAGAGTATTTGCCTCCCCATCAAGCTACATATCATATCCCAGGACAACTTATTAATATATTCTTTTTGGAGTAAAGAGTAAAGAAAATACAGTGTTGAAATCAGAATCATGAGACAGCCTTGCCCTTTGAGGCGCCATGGAAGCTCACAAAGGTGGAAAAAATAGGGATATAAATCTACTTGAAAAAAATATTTAATTGGTATCTTCAGGGGACCTGGTATATAAGAGTTCTATCTGATCTGTTTGCTTAGTTCTTTATCACTTTTCGAGAACTACCAGCATGATACTTGTGAAATAATAGTCAGGAAACTTTCATCTGAACAGTGTTGGAATCAGGGTGTTGAGGTTCAGCATCTGTCTAACCATCAAACACCAACTGATACTTAACAATAGCAGATGGGAAATGACTAGATACGTTTGACTTGTACATGAGTATCCAATTGCACTAAGCTCAAGCAAATGACACTGCAAGGTATCTCCAGGGCAGTGTGTTGCATTCATTTCCACAAAGAATTACTGATAATGCTCATGTTAGAAAAAAATCTGTATATTTCCTGTGTATTTCATTGGCAGTGCTTTGCTATGTACTATCTAGTTTTAGCCACTTGATGTAAGTCATTTCTCAAAACCATTACATTTTGAAATTGAATAAAGCAATATAATCCAGTAAGAAGTTAGAGAACACAACAAAAAAAGCCATTCAGCCCATCACACCCACTGAATTAGTCCTGTCATGAACTCTGCTCACTTACTTACTCACCAGATAGAAGGCTGTGCAGTTTTTCCCTGCCCAAAAGGTAATTGAGTAAAAAATCCGGAACATGTATATGTAATTGATGCAGACATTGTAGTTAAAGAGGAGTGTGAAATATTCGATAAGATAAGCATAATGAGAGAGGAAGTGCGAGAGGGTCTGACATCCCTGAAAGTGGATAAATCGCCAGGACCAGATGTTTTGCATCCCAGGCTGTTAAAGGAAGTCAAGGAGGAAATAGCGGATGCGCTGAGGATCATCTTCAAATCCTCACTAGATACAGGCAAGGTACCCGATGATTGGAGGTCTGTGAATGTTGTACCATTGTTTAAAAAGGGTGTGAGGGATAAGCCAAGTAATTATAGGCCAGTCAGTCTGACCTCGGTGGTGGGTAAATTGTTAGTTTATTCTGTCCCTCAGAATAGATTCTGTCCCTCAGAATAGATTCTGTCACTTAGAAAGGCACAGATTAATCAGGGATAGTCAGCATGGATTTGTTAAGGGAAGGTCATGTCATACTAACTGTTTTTTGAGGAAGTAACCAGGAGGATTGATGAGGGTAGTGCAGTGGATGTGGTTCACATGGATTTTAGTAAGGCATTTGACAAGGTCCCACATGGCAGACTGGTCAGTAAAATGAAAGCCCATGGGATACAGGGGAGGGGGCAGGTTGGATCCAGAATTGGCTCAGTGACAGGAAACAAAGGGTAGTAGTCGACAGATGTTCTTGTGAATGGAAAGCATTTTCAGTGGTGTTCCACGGGGCTCAGTGTTGGGTCCCTTGCTGTTTGTGGTATATATTAATGATTTGGACTTAAATGTGGGAGGCATGATTGGGAAATTTGCTGATGACACAAAAATTGGTCTTGTAGTTCATAGTGTGGAGAAGAGTCATAGACTGCAGAATGGTTTGGTTAAGTGGGCAGAAAAGTGGCAAATGGAATTCAATCCTGAGAAGTGTGAGGTGATGCATTTAGGGAAGGCAAATAAAGCGCGGGAATATACAATAAACGGGAGGATATTGAGAGGGGTAGACCTTGGAGTGCATGTCCACAAGTCCCTGAAGGTGGCAGGACTAGATAGTGATGAAGAAGGCATATGGTTTGCTTTCCTTTATTGGCCGAGGTATAGAGTACAAAAGCAGGGATGTGATGCTGAAGCTGCATAGATCACTGGCAAGGCCACAGCTGGAGTATTGCGTGCAGTTCTGGTCACCACATTACAGAAAGGACATAATTGCTCTGGAGAGAGTGCAGAGGAGATTTACAAGAATGTTGCCAGGGCTTGAGGGTTACAACTATGAGGCAAGATTGGATAGGTTGGGGTTATTTTCCCTGGAATTGAGGAGGCTGAGGGGTGACTTGATTGAGGTGTACAAAATTATGAGGGGCCTATATAGAGTCGACAGAAAGGACCTGTTTCCCCTGGCGGAGAGGTCAGTTACCAGGGGACACAGATTTAAGGTGATTGGTAGAAGGATTCGAGGGGACATGAGCAGAAACATTTTCACCCAGAGGGTGGTGAGGGTCTGGCATTCACTGCCAGGAACGGTGGTGGAGGCAGAGACCCTCAATTCTTTTAAAAGGTACCCAGACATACACCTAAGGTGCTGTAACCTGCAGGGTTATGGGCCAGGTGCTGGAAGGTGGGATTAGTTTGGGTGTATAGCTTACTTGGCTGGCACGGACACAATGGGCTGAATGGCCTCCTTCTGTGTTGTATTTTTTCTATGTATCTAACCATACAACCTTTGTTGTTTATATTTGACTGCTGCAGTACCTCAGAAATGAAGAACAAGTATAACAATTGCTTTGTCTGATTTTGCTGTACTTTCTGCTGGTGAAATAAAGTAAAAAGAAAAAGCATTTAATAAGAAAACAAAATTAAACGTTGGAAATAATCAAAAGAAACAGAAGAAAAATATCAAAACTGGTGAATAGGACCAGAAGAAAGGCAGTGAATCAGATTGCCAGAATAATTGAGACTGATGTTAGTTAATTGAGTTTTTCACATTTACAAAAAATAATAATCGAATACCAATTGGACACCAGAAAATGATACTTCCCTCTTTAATAAAACTGCTATGAACTCTACAGCAAACTTTATTTCTTTTTTAAAGAAGTAATTGGGAGTAATTTCAAAGCCAGTGCTCTGTCCTCATGTGGTTTCACAACATGTGAATCACTAGTTTTGCTGTTAGTGCTGTACAAGGCTGTGGACACTTTAATAATGTAACCATTTGTAACCATTCCTGGATGTTCCTTATTTTTAGTTTCAATTCAAGAGATTTTCCCTTTAAGCATTTTATTGCAAAAAACTGTTAAAAAGAAATTCCTTTACTTACTAGGCATTCCTCAGTCCAGAGAACTCGGAAGAGCCTTACTTAGATGGCATTGGTTACAACTGTGTGGCTCCAGGGAAACGATTCATGCCTATGGATAACTTGTCAGGAGGAGAAAAGTCTGTAGCAGCATTGGCATTGCTTTTCGCTATTCACAGGTACAGTGATAATTTTCTAATTTATTTGTAATTTAAAACAAGGTGGTCTAGTATCCATTTGTAGTTAGGTCAATGAATGTACAAAGTACTTGTAGAACAGAAACAGGTCATTTCACCCAACAGGTCCATGCTGATGTTTGCTGTACATGCACCTCCTCCTAACCTCATTAACATATCTTTCTATTGCTTTCTCCCTCATGTGCTTATCTAGCTTCCTCTTGAATGCACCTATTCTATTTGCCTGTGGTCTACTCCTGTGGTACAAGTTCCACATTCTAACCACTCACTGGGTAAAGAGTTTCTCCTGAATTCCCTATTAGTGACAACATATTTATGGCTCCCAGTTCTGGTCTCGCCCACGAGTAGAAACATGTTTTCTACGTCTATCCTACCAAACTCTTTCATAATCTTGAAGACTTCTACCAGGCCATCCCTTAGTCTTTTCTAGAGAAAAGAGCCCCATCCTGTTCAATCTTGCCTGATGTTTATAACCTCTCACTTCTGAAATCATTTAAGTAAATCTTTTTTGCACCTTCTCACAGTATCACAGAATTGTTACAGCACAGAAGGTGGCCATTCGGCCCTTTGCATCTGCACCAGCTCTCCGAAAGAGCAATTCACCTAGTGCCATTTCCCTGCCTTTTCCCTGTAACCCTGCACATTCTTCCTTTTCATATAACAGTCTAATTCTCTTTTTAATGCTTCAGTTGAACCTGCCTCCACCACATTCTGATGCAGTGCAGTCCAGACCTTAACCACTCGCTATGTTAAAAAGTTTTTCCTCGTGTTGCTTTTGCTTCTCTTACTGAAAAAATAGAGATTTACTCTTTAGAGCTCTCGTACAAAAAAACAAAAAAAGAGTTATCCAAAATACTTGCTAACTCTTGAGAAAAAAAAGATATGACAAGTTGTCAGAAGTCCTTTTTGGTGTCCCAAATACGTATAGACGGCTGTCACTGGGATCTACCTAGAACTGTAATTGACAGGTGGTGTTGAAGATCAGTTTGGGCAGCTTTCCAGGGAAAATGCAGTAACAGGGATGGAAAACTGGCAGACTTTTTCAAAGAGCTGGAACAGACTGATCTGGCGTTTTGCTCCCTTGGCAAGTTTTCTGCAACTGTCTTTTCAAACCATTGTCCATATGCCAACTCATTATCCAAAGCGAAGCCAAAACCAATGTCACAAGAATCAAGCCTCCTTATCCCTATAAATCTTGACCTGTTACCTCTTTGTAAACATCTTTCCCCAAGTCAAAAATAACCCCTGCTGGGTAATTATTTGAAGTCAGGTGCCTTCCAGTAACTGTTTACAATCCAGACCTCTCAGTGACCCTTGTAAAAAAAAATAATAATTTATGGACTCCTTTTCAGTTTTAAACACACATCTTCAAAATTTAACAAAAAAATGGAAGCATTGGAACACTTATCCATTACTTTAAATCTGTGCCCTCTCGTTCTCAATTCTTTCACAAGTGGGAACAGTTTCCCCTTATCTAATCTGTCCAGACCCCTCATGATTTTGAGTACCTCTATCAAATCACCTCTCAGTCTTCAGCTATGAAGATAGTCTGGAAAAGAGAAGATCCTCATCCCTGGTACCATTCTTGTAAATCTTTTCTGTACTCTCTCTCCAGTGGCCTCACGTCTTTCCTAAAGTGCAGTGTCCAGAACTGGACGCAATACTCCAGCTGAGGCTGAACTAGGGTCTTAAACAAGTTCAACATAACTACCTTGCTCTTGTACTCTGTGCCCCTGTTAATAAAGCCTAGGATACCGTACACTTTATTAACCACTCTCTCAACGTGTCCTGCCACCTTCAATGACTTATGCACATATACACCGAGGTCTGTCTGCTTCTGCACCCCCTTTAGATATGTACCCTTTATATTGTCTTCGTACCAAAATGAATCACTTCACATTTCTCTACGTTGAACTTCATCTGCCACCTGTCCATCCATTCCACCAGCTTGTCTGTATCCTTTTACAGTTCTACACTATCCTCCTCACAGCTCACAATGCTTCCAAGTTTCGGGTCATCCGCAAACTTTGAAATTGTGCCCTGTACACAAGATCTAGGTCATTAACATATATATCGGGAAAAGCAAGGGCCCCAGCACTGACCCCTGGGAAACACCACTACAAAACTTCCTCCAGCTGACAAAACATCCATTGACCACTACTCTTTATTTCCTGTCACTCAGCCAATTCCGTATCCATGTTGCTACCATCCCTTTTATTCCATGAGCTATAACTTTGCTCGCAAGTCTATTGTGTAGCACTGTATCAAATGCCTTTTGAAAGTCCACATACACCACATCAACTGCATTGTCCTCATCAACCTTCTCTGTTACCTCCTCAAAAAAACTCCAGCAAGTTAGTTAAACATGAATTTTCCCTCAAGATATCCAAGCTGGCTTTCTTTAATTCACCTGCATTTGTCCATGTGACTATTAAATTTTTTCCCGAATTATTCTTTCTAGAAGTTTCCCCACCACCAAAGTTAAACTTACTGGCCTGTAGTTGCTGGGCTCATCTTTACGCCCTTTTTGAACAAGGGTGTAACGTTTGCAATTCTCCAGTCCTCTGGCACCACCCCCCCCCCCCCCCCCCCCCCGAGTCTAAGGAAGACTGAAAAATTATGTCCAGTGTCTCCATGATTTCCACCCTCACTTTCCTCAGTATCCATGGATACATCTTCTCCGGTCCTGGTGCTTTATCAACTTTAAGTACAGACAGCCTATCTAACACGTCCTTCTTGTCAATTTTAAACCTTTCTAGTGTTTGGATTACCTCTTCTTTCACCATTGCCTGGGTTGCATCTTGTTCCTTGGTAAAGACAGATGCAAAGTATTCATTTAATACCTCAGCTATACCCTCTACCTCCATGCGTTAGCCCCCTTCATGGTCCCTAATCAGCCCAACTCCTCATTTTACCCCCTTTTTTAATATTTATATGCTTATAGAAAACTTTGGGATTTCCTTTAATCTCAGCTGCCAGTCTCTTTTCATGCTCTCTCTTTCCTTCTCTTATTTGCTTTTTCACTTCCCCTATGGATCTTCTATATTCAGCCTGGCTATCAATAATATTTTCTACCTGGCATCTGTCATAAGCACACTTTCTTTTCTTTATCAATCTCTACTTCTTTTGCCATCCAGGAGGCTCTGGATTTGTTTACCCTAACCTTCCCCTTCGAGGGAACATAACTTGACTGTGCCCGAACTATCTCTTCTTTGAAAGTAGCCCATTGTTCAGCTACCGTTTTTTATGCCAACCTTTTGACTCCAATTTATTTGGCCCAGCTCCATTCTTATCCCATGGAAGTTGGCTTTCCCCCACTTAATTATTCTTACTCTGGATTGTTCTTTGTCCTTTTCCATAGTCAGCCTAAACCTTCTGATATAATGATCACTGTCCCCTAAACGATCTCCTACTGATACTTGGCCCACCTCATTCCCAAGAACCAGGTCTAGCAGTGCTTCCTTTCTCATTGGACTAGCAACATACTGCTGTAGAAAATTTTCCTGAACACACTCTAGGAGCTCTTGCCCCTCAATGCCCTTTACACTACTACTATCCCGGTCTATGTTTGGATAATTAAAGTCCCCCATTATAACTACCCGATAATTTTTGCACCTCTCTGTAATTTCCTTGCTAATTTGCTCCTCCACGTCCTTCCCACTAGTTGGTGGCCTATAGACAACACCGAACAATGAAACTGCACCTTTTTTGTTCCTTAGCTCTAGCCAAATTGATTCTGTCCTTGACTTCTCTGGGACATCCTGGGCTGGATTTTACCAGCCCCCTGATGTCAGGGGTCATGGTGGGGGGCTTGGAAAATACCTCCAGGAGAGGCCCACCGCAGGCCTCGACACCAGGAAGGCCCAGCACCACATTACAAGCGGCGGCCAGGCCGCATGGCAGCCCCCACCCCCCCCCGGCCACTTAGCATCGGAAACTTAATTTAAATATTTAAATAACTGTTACTTAATGAATAAGTACTTACTCATCACGACGGCCATCCCGCTCAGATGTTTAGTTTAGTTTAGAGATACAGCACTGAAACAGGCCCTTCAGCCCACCGAGTCTGTGCCGACCATCAACCACCCATTTATACTAATCCTACACTAATTCCATATTCCTACCACATCCCCACCTGTCCCTATATTTCCCTACCACCTACCTATACTAGGGGCAATTGCTAATGGTCAATTTACCTATCAACTTGCAAGTCTTTGGCATGTGGGAGGAAACCGGAGTACCCGGAGGAAACCCACGCAGACACAGGGAGAACTTGCAAACTCCACACAGGCAGTACTCAGAATTGAACCTGGGTCGCTGGAGCTGTGAGGCTGTGGTGCTAACCACTGTGCCGCCCACACTCCGGCCAGTTGCTGGAACTCCCGCGCCTTCAGACCTCCGTTCAGACATCCAAGACGTTACACTGGTGGGGAGTGGGGAGGAGTGAAGATTTCAGGGCTGGGGAATAGTGGGAGCAGAAAAAACTCTTGCTATTGGTTGAGAGGATGGTGGGAAGGGGTTGAAGGTCAACATTATGAAAGTTCGGGGGGAAGTTCAGGATCGGAAGAAAAGTTCTTTTGGGGAGGGAGAGCAATTAATAAGGTGATTAGTCATGGGGGGTGGGTTGGTGGGAGAGGAGATTGAAACGGTGAATACATTTTTATGTTTAATTTTCTCTTCCCTTTCACTTTAAATATTGAAATGATGTGGAAGGGCCTGAAGCCCTTTAAAAATGGCGCTGGCACCTGCATGGTGGCACTGGACACCGTTGCTGGGGACAGAGCACCCGCCCCCTCTACGTTCGCGGGGGCGAGAAGTCTGACCCCTCCATGTAAATGAGCTGCTGCGCTAAATATCGCAGCGACTCCACGGCGCACATCTTGCGCGTGCCGAGTTGGCGGCGAGCCGGAAAAATTCAGCCCCATTTTTCTAGTACTGCAATGCTCTTGTCAATACCGCCACCTCTCCCCCTTTTTTCCCTTTTCTATCTTTCCTGAATGCCTTGTATTTAGGAATATTCAGTACCCAGTCTTGCCTTTCTTTGAGTCAGGTCTCTGTTATCGCCACAACGTCATATTTCCTTATGTCATTCTGTGCCTGTAACTTGCCAATCTTTTAAACAATACTCTGTGCATTCACATACATGCACATTAAGCCTGATTTAGACTTCATTACTTTCTCCCTTATTCTGACCCGACCTAACAACTTATAGTCTTTACTCTTGTGCTATCTATCTCTCCCAGTATTTTGTGCACCTTAATATTCCTCTCTGATATTTCCTCCTGGTTCCCACATCCCTGCCAAGTTAGTTGAAGCACTCCCCAATAGCACTAGCAAATCATCCCGTAAGGAAATTTGTCCCAGCTCTGTTCAGGTGCAATCCGTCTGGCCTGTACAGGTCCCACCTTCTCCAGAACTTCTCCCAGGAATCTAAAGCCCTCCCTCCTGCACCATCTTTCCAGCCATGCATTCATCTGCACTTTCCTGTTTCTATACTCACTTGCTTGTGGTACTGGGAGTAATCTGGAGATTACTTTTGAGGTCCTGCTTGCTAATTTCTTACCGAGCTCACTAAACTCTTTCTGCAAGACCACATCCCTCTTTCTGCCTATGTCGTTGGTACTAATGTGGACCACGACTGCTGGCTGTTCACCCTCCCCTCTGAGTGCTCTGTAGCCTCCTTATTCTTTCTGACAAAATGTACTACCTCCCATTTATCTATATTGAAGTTCATTTGCCAATTACACAACCTTTCTGCAACTTTGTTAAAGTCTTACTGCATTTTATCATAGTCCTGCTCTGTATTAATTAATTACAACTCCCAATTTGGTATCATCTGCAAATTTTGTAAATTGTACTTCTGATTCCCGGATCCAGAGCCCTGCACGTCAGTGCAAAAGGCAAGGCTGTAGATGGTTGCGGAGTGGATGATGCATCTCGGCCTCTTCTGTGGTCTCCATTACAGATGCCAGTTTTCAACCAAATTGATTCACATCACATGATATCAAGAAATAACTGAGCGCATTAGATGCAGTAAAGGTTATGGGCTCCACTAACGACCTGGCTGTATTACTGAAGACTTGCGCTCCAGAACTAGAATCATAGAAAGTTTAAGGCACAGAGGGAGGCCACTTGGCCCAACGTGTCTGTACCGGCCGAAAAACAATCCACCTATTCCAATCCCACCTTCCAGCATTTGGTCCATAGCCCTGCAGATTACGGCACTTGAGGTGTATATCCAGATGCCTTTTCAATGAGTTAAGGGCTTCTGCCTCAACTACCCTTTCAGGCAGTGAGTGCCAGACCTCCACCATGCTCTGAGTGAAAAAGGTTTTCCTCATCTCCCCTCTAATTTTTCTATCAATCACTTTAAATCTATGCCCCCTCATCAGTGACACCTCTGCTAAGGTGAATAGACCCTTCACCTCCACTCTATCCAGGCCCCTCACAATTTTGCACATCTCCATCAAATCTGCCCTCAGCCTTCTCTGTTCCAAGGAGAACAACCCCAGCCTATCCAATTTTTTCTCAGAGCTGCATTTTTCCAGTTCTGGCAACATCCTCGTAAATCTCCTCTGTACCCTCTCTAGTGCAATTACATCTTTTCTGTAATGAGGTGACCAGAATTGCACACAGTACTCAGGTTATGGCATAACCAATGAGTTATACAGTTCCATGACAATATGAAAGGCACAATTCAGCATAGCGGCGCCTCATCAGACCCGTTTCCTATCCTGAGTGGCGTGAAACAGGGCTGTGTTCTCTCACCTACTGTTTGGGAACTTCTCCTCCCTGCTGCTTTCACATGCGTTCAAGTCTTCAGAAGAAGGAATTTTCCTCCATACAAGATCAGGTGGCAGGTTGCTCAACCTTGCCCGTCTAAGAGCGAAAACCAAAGTATGGAAAGTTCTCATCAGGGAACTGCTCTTTGCTGATGATGCTGCGTTAACAGCTCACACGGAAGAGTGTCTGCAGAGACTCATCGACAGGATTGCGGCTGCCTGCAACGAATTTGGCCTAACCACCAGCCTCAAGAAAACGAGCATCATGGGACAGGACATCAGAAATGCTCCATCCATCAATATCGGCGACCATGCTCTGGAAGTGGTTCAAGAGTTCACCTACCTAGGCTCAACTATCACCAGTAACCTGTCTCTCAATGCAGAAATCAACAAGCGCATGAGAAAGGCTTCCACTGCTATGTCCAGACTGACCAAGAGAGTGTGGGAAAATGGCTTACTGAGACGGAACACAAAAGTCCGAGTATATCAAGCCTGTGTCCTCAGTATCTTGTTCTACGGCAGCGAGGCCTGGACAACATATGTCAGCCAAGAGCGACGTCTCAATTCATTCCATCTTCGCTGCCTCCGGAGAATCCTTGGCATCAGGTGGCAGGACTGTATCTCCAATACAGAAGTCCTCGAGGCGGCCAACATCCCCAGCATATACACCCTACTGAGCCAACGGCGCTTGAGATGGCTTGGCCATGTGAGCCGCATGGAAGATGGCAGGATCCCCAAGGACACATTGTGCAGCGAGCTCGTCACTGGTATCAGACCCACCGGCCGTCCATGTCTCCACTTTAAAGACGTCTGCAAATGCGACATGAAGTGCTGTGACATTGATCACAAGTCGTGGGAGTCAGTTGCCAGTGATCGCCAGAGCTGGCGGGTAGCCAAAAAGGCAGGGCTAAAGTGTGGCGAGTTGAAGAGACTTAGCAGTTGGCAGGAAAAAAGACAGAAGCGCAAGGAGAGAGCCAACTGTGTAACAGCCCCGACAACCAATTTTATCTGCAGCACCTGTGGAAGAGCCTGTCACTCTAGAATTGGCCTTTATAGCCACTCCAGGCGCTGCTTCACAAACCACTAACGACCTCCAGGCGCTTACCCATTGTCTCTCGAGACAAGGAGGCCAAAGAAAAAGAAGATACAGTTCCAGCATAACCTCCCTGCTCTTATATTCTATACCTCGGCTAATAAGGAAAGGATTCCATATGCCTTCTTAACCACCTTATCGACATGTCCTGTTACCTTCAGGGATCTGTGGACATTCACTCCAAGGTCCTTCACTTCCTCTACACTTCTCAGTATTTTCCCATTTATCGTGTATTCCTTTGCCTGTTTGACCTCCCCAAATGCTTCACCTCACACTTGTCCAGGTTGAATTCCATTTGCCACTTTTCTGCCCACCTGACCAGACTATCAGTATCTTCCTGCAGCCTACAGCTATCCTCCTCACTATCTACCTCCCGGCCAAACTTCGTGTTGTCTGCAAACATCTTGATCGTGCCCCCTACATTTACTTCGTTAATGAGCACCACAAAAAGCAGGGGACCCAGTACTGAGCCCTGTGGAACGCCACTGGAAACAGCCCTCCTGGCGTTAAAACAGCTGTCAACAAGTACCCTTTCTTTCCTGCCACTGAGCCAATTTTGTATCCACCTTGTTGCATTTCCCTGGATCCCACGAGATTTTATTTTTTTAACCAGTCTGCATGCGAGGTCTTGCTAAAATCCATGTAGACCACATCAACTGCACTACCCTCATCTATCTTGCTTGTTACTTCTTCAAAAAATTCGATCAAGTTGCTCAAACAAGATCTTCTCTTAACAATTCCATGCTGACTATCCCCTTTCTAAGTGACAGTTTATCCTGTCTCTTAGAATAGATACCAATAATTCGCCCACTACTGAGGTTAGATTGACTGGCCTGTAATTATTTGGTCTATCCTTCACTCCCTTTTTAAACAGAGGTACGACGTTAGCAGTTCTCCAATCCTCCATCACCACACCTGTATCCAGTGAGGACTGGAAAATGATGGTCAGACCTTCTGCTATTTACTCTCTTGCTTCTTTTAACAGCCTGGGGTACATTTCATCTGGCCCTAGTGATTTATCAACTTTCAAGGATGCTAGTCCCATTAATACTTCCTTTCTCCCTATGTTTATCACATCCAATACGTCACACTCCTCCTCCTTAACTACAATATCTGCATTGTATCCCTCTTTTATGAAGATGGACGCAAAGTATTCATTAAGAATCATCCCAACATCTTCTGTCCCTACACATAGGTTACCTTTTTGGTCTTTCATGGGCCCTTCTCTCTCCTTAGTTATCCTCTTACTCTTAATGTATTGATAAAACATCTTTGGGTTGATTTTTCTTGCCAATATTCTTTCATGCCCTCTCTTAGCTTTCCTAATTTCCTTTTTGATTTCACCCCTCCATTTTCTATACTCCTCTCGGCTTTCTATAGTGTTGAGTTCTCGATGTGGACATAAGCTTTCCTTTTCTGCCTTATCTTACCCTGTAGGCTCCTTCACATCCATGGGGCTCTAGATTTGGCCGTCTCACCCTTTTTCTTTATGGTAACATGTTTACTCTGAACCCCATGAATGCCTCCCACTGTTCTGACACTGATTTCTGAACTAGACAAGCCAAGCTGTTCCAGTCATCAGCCAAGTGATGGAGCATGTTAATAGTGCTATCAAGTGGCACTTATCATTACCTGCTCACTGGTGCTTAGTTTGGCTTCTGCCAGGCCCGCTCAGTTCCAGATCTCATTACAGCCTTGATCCAAATACGAACAAAAGAGTTGAATTCCAGAGGTAACATGGGAGTGACTGCCCTTGACATCAAAGCAGCATTTGACTGAATGTGGTGTCAAGGAGCCATGGAGTCAAGTAGTCAAGGAATTGGGGGAAACCTCTCCACACCGGCTGGAGTCATACCTAGCACAAAGGAAGATGGTTGTGGTTATTGGAGGCCAATCATCTCTCCACCGGATATTGCTACAGGAGTTCCTCAGGGCAGTGTACTGAGCCCAACCATCTTCATCATCTTCATTAATGACCTTCCCTCCATCATAAGGTCAGAAGTGCGTATATTTGCTGATGATTTGCAGTGTTCAGCTCCAGTGAAGCAATCCATGCCAGCGTGCAGCAAGACCTGGACAACATTCAGGCTTGGGCTGATAAGTGGCAAGTAACATTCGTACCATACAAATGTAAGGCAATGAATGTCTCCAACAAGAGGGAATCTAGCCACCTCGTTGAAATTTAGCAGCATTACTGTCACTGAGCTCCCACCGTCAACATCCCGGAGGTCCCCATTGACCAGAAACTGAACTGGACCAGTCATATAAATACTGTGGCTACAAGAGCAAGTCAGAGGCTGGGAATTTTGCAGCTTGTAACTCAGCTCCCGACTCCCCAAAGCCTGTCCACCCTCTACAAGGCACAAGTCAGGAGTGTGATGGAATACTTTCCACTTCCCTGGAGTGCAGCTCCAACAACATTCAAGAAGCGCTACATCATCCAGGACAAAGTAGCCAGTTTAATTGGCACCTATCCACCACCTTAAACATACACTCCACCACCAGCGCACTGTAGCAACAGTGTGTACAATTTACAAGAATGTATCAAATCATCAAAGCTCCTTTCACACACCTTCCAAACTTGCGCCTCTACCACCTAGAAGAACAAGGGCAGCAGATGCATGGGAACATCACCATCTGCAAGTTCTCCAAGTCACGCACCATCCTGACTTGGAACCATATTGGCATTCCTTCATCATTGCTGGGTCAAAATTCTGGATCTCCCTTCCTAACAGCACAATGGGTGTACCTACACTACATGGACTGCAGCAGTTCAAGAAGGTGGCTCACTACCACGTTCTTAAGGACAATTACTGATGGGAAATACATGCTGCTTTTGCCACATCCTATGAATTAATTAAAAAAAAGTCTAAATCATGAACGTAAATGGTGAACCACAGTGGTTCCAGCACTGATCCTTGTGGAACACCACTTCACACCATTTGCCAATCTGGGTAACTAGCCTTAACCCCCTACTCTCTGATTTTGGTTTTGTATCAGCTTGCTATCCATTCTGCTATTTGTCCCCTGGCCTCACATATGCCAACCTTAGTGATGAATCTATTATATAGTATTTTTCAAAGTTTTCCTTTAGCCTAGAAGTTCAGTGAGTGGTTCAATCCCTGCGCCTTAAGGCTGAGGCCCAAGGCATCCCCAATATTGGGTTTCAAGCTTCATTTACATCGAAGGAAGAACAATGGGCACCTTGGAGATGAGGCATGAGTGAAGATCTGGCTGCAGCTGGTGTTGCAGCAGCTTTCAGGCAAGTGAGTCATTGGGAGGTGGGTGGCTCTTCTTTGAATGTAGTCACATTCAGGTAAAAAAAAATTTAAACTTGCCTTATTGGTTGCGGCTGACAGTGTGTTTTGAATGGTTTTTCTCCTCAGCATCCACTGAAACCCAGCCTAGTACTTCTGACGGACCTGGAAAGAGGGGAGGATGAGAACAATTAGCAGTGCAGCTGCAAGGGTAAGCAGCAGCAGATGTCAGATCTGGGGAGCAGTGCTTTTGGTATTGACTTGGTCAGCCATCTCTCCATTGCTGCTGCATTATTTGCCTAGGTATCCATCACCCATCATTTGGCAAGAGGGTCTCCTTCTTGCAGTTGACTTGCTCCACGGCACCATCCACATATCTGATGGTCCTGGCTGCAGTCTTCCACATAGTTGGAAATAACAACTCCAATATTCACCATACAAATGTGCACCATCCCTTTGAGATACAATTTGCTTTTAAATAGCAGCAACCCAGCCAGATTTCCTGTCCTCCCAATGGGAAAATTAACCATAGGGAGCATGAATAATGCTGACAGATCGCCCTGAATATTAAAATTAGGTCTCTTATCGACATTGTCAGGCAAGCCCCGCACTTGCCAAGAATGAGGAAAATTAATTTCACCACATGAACGTTGATGTTAAACTATTGATGGTGAAGAAAGAACTTGCTTTAAAAAAACAACTGGAGACTTTGGCTGGAGAGAGACATTAGCATATCAACAGACAAGTACTTCAAAGGACAAAGGAGCTGTTCCCTGCTCCAATTTAATCCACAATGGACTTTTGATTACCAGATGTTGAAGCATTCCAGGTTAACTACTAAGATGGCCGAATACACAAACCGACGTGGTCAGGCCAGTTTAGTCACATGACTAACTGTTGGAGATTTTGAATTTGAACTTCCAACGAGGAATTTGAACTCAGAAGGTTGTTAGCTCCTGGACTGAGAATACCTCTGTCCTGTCTTCTTTCATCTTGCTCTCACCAGCTTCGGAAACCACTGAAGACATGAACCCCAAGATAGAAAAGTCTCCTACAGAGAAACAAGGTTTGATAAGAATAGTGGGCCCCAACGAAAAGTAAGAGCTGTCTACAATCAAGGACTCTATGGAGAGGTGGAAACACAGAAATCGGAACAAGAAACCTCCTTTTAGAGACTACCTCAAACCTCTCCATTTTATTTTTCCAAGAACAAAGAACAGTACAGCACAGGAACAGGCCATTCGGCCCTCTAAGCCTGCGCCAATCTTGATGCCTGCCTAAACTAACACCTTCTGCACTTCCTGGGCCCATATCCCTCTATTCCCTTCCTATTCATGTATTTGTCAAGATGTCTCTTAAACGTCGCTATCGTATCTGCTTCCACCACTTCCCCTGGCAGCAAGTTCCAGGCACTCACCACCCTCTGTGTAAAAAAACTTGCCTCGCACATCCCCTCTAAACTTTGCCCCTCGCACCTTAAACCTATGTCCCCTAGTAACTGACTCTTCCACCCTGGGAAAAAGCTCTGACTATCCACTCTGTCCATGCCGCTCATAACTTTGTAAACCTCTATCATGTCGCCCCTCCACCTCCGTCGTTCCAGTGAAAACAATCCGAGTTTTTCCAACCTCTCCTCATAGCCAATGCGCTGCAGACCAGGCAACATCCTGGTACACCTCCTCTGTACCCTCTCCAAAGCCTCCACATCCTTCTGGTAGTGTGGCGACCAGAATTGCACGCAATATTCTAAGTGTGGCCTAACTAAGGTTCTGTACAGCTGCAACATGACTTGCCAATTTTTATACTCTGTGCCCCGACCGATGAAGGCAAGCATGCCGTATGCCTTCTTGACTACCTTATCCACCTGCGTTGCTATTTTCAGTGACCTGTGGACCTGTACGCCCAGATCTCTCTGTCTGTCAATACTCCTAAGGGTTCTGCCATTTACTGTATACCTCCCACCTGCATTAGTCCTTCCAAAATGCATTACCTCACATTTGTCCGGATTAAACTCCATCTGCCATTTCTCCGCCCAAGTCTCCAACCAATCTATATCCTGCTGTATCCTCTGACAATCCTCATCATTATCCGCAACTCCACCAACCTTTATGTCGTCCGCAAACTTACCAATCAGACCAGCTACATTTTCCTCCAAATCATTTATATATACTACAAACAGCAAAGGTCCCAGCACTGATCCCTTGCGGAACACCACTAGTCACATCCCTCCATTCAGAAAAACACCCATCCACTGATACCCTCTGTCTTCTATGACCGAGCCAGTTCTGTATCCATCTTGCCAGCTCACCTCTGATCCCGTGTGACTTCACCTTTTGTACCAGTCTGCCATGCGGGACTTTGTCAAAGGCTTTACTAAAGTCCATATAGATAACATCCACTGCCCTTCCTTCATCAATCATCTTCGTCACTTCCTCAAAAAACTTAATCAAATTAGTAATACACAACCTCCCCTTCACAAAACCATGCTGTCTCTCGCTAATAAGTTCGTTTGTTTCCAAATGGGAGTAAATCCTGTCCCGAATAATCCTCTCTAATAGTTTCCCTACCACTGACGTAAGGTTCTATAATTTCCTGGATTATCCTTGCCAGCCTTCTTAAACAAACGAACAACATTGGCTATTCTCCAGTCCTCTGGGACCTCACCTGTAGCCAATGAGGATGCAAAGATTTCTGTCAAGGCCCCAGCAATTTCTTCCCTTGCCTCCCTCAGTATTCTAGGGTAGATCCCACCAGGCCCTGGGGACTTATCTACCTTAATGCTTTGCAAGACACCCAACACCTCTTTTTTGATAATGAGATGACTGAGACTATCTGCACTCCCTTCCCTCGGCTCATCATAATTTCTTTGGTGAATACTGATGCAAAGTACTCATTTAGCACCTCGCCCATTTCCTTTGGCTCCACACATAGATTCCCATGTCTGTCCTTGAGTGGGCCAACCCTTTCCCTGGTTACCCTCTTGCTCTTTATATATGTATAAAAAGCCTTGGGATTCTCCTTAATCCTGTTTGCCAATGACTTTTCATGACCCCTTTTAGCCCTCCTAACTCCTTGCTTAAGTTCCTTCCTACTGTCTTTATATTCCTCAAGTGCTTCGTCTGTTCCTAGCCCTCCAGCCCTTCCAAATGCTTCCTTTTTCTTTTTGACTAGGCTCACAATATCCCGTGTTATCCAAGCTTCCCGAAACTTGCCAAACTTGTCTTTCTTCCTCACAGGAACATGCTGGTCCTGGATTCTAATCAGCTGACGTTTGAAAGACTCCCACATGTCAGATGTTGATTTACCCTCAAACAGCTGCCCCCAATCTAAATTCTTCAGTTCCTGCCTAATATTGTTATAATTAGCCTTCCCCCAATTTAGCATCTTCACCCGAGGACTACTCTTATCCTTATCCACAAGTACCTTAAAACTTATGGAATTATGGTCACTGTTCCCGAAATGCTCCCCCACTGAAACTTCGACCACCTGGATGGGCTCATTCCCCAATACCAGGTCCAGAATGGCCCCATCCCTAGTTGGACTATCTACATACTGTTTCAAGAAGCCCTCCTGGATGCTCCTCACAAATTCTGCCCCTTCCAAGCCCCTGGCACTAAGTGAGTCCCAGTCAATATAGGGGAAGTTAAAATCACCCACCACCACAACCCTGTTACCTTTACATCTTTCCAAAATCTGTCTACATATCTGCTCCTCTACCTCCCGCTGGCTGTTGGGAGGCCTGTAGTAAACCCCCAACATCGTGACTGCACCATTCCTATTCCTGAGCTCCACCCATATTGCCTTGCTGCATGACCCCTCTGAGGTGTCCTCCCGCAGTACAGCTGTGATATTCTCCTTAACCAGTAATGCAACTCCCCCACCCCTTTTACATCCCCCTCTATCCTGCCTGAAGCTTCTAAAGCCTGGAACTTTTAGCTGCCAATCCTGCCCTTCCCTCAACCAAGTCTCTGTAATAGCAACAACATCATATTTCCAAGTACTAATCCAAGCTCTAAGTTCATGTGCTTTACCTGTTATACTTCTCGCATTGAAACAAATGCACTTCAGACCACCAGTCCCGCTGTGCTCAGCAACATCTCCCTGCCTGCTCTTCCTCTTAATCCTACTGGCCTTATTTACTATGTCCTCCTTATTTATTTATTTCACTAGCTGTCCTACTGCTCTGGTTCCCATCCCCCTGCCACACTAGTTTAAACCCTCCCGAGTGACACTAGCAAACCTTGCAGCCAAGATATTAGTGCCCCTCCAGTTTAGATGCAACCCGTCCTTCTTGTACACGTCCCATCTGTCCCTGAAGAGAGCCCAATGGTCCAGATATCTGAAACCCTCCCTTCTACACCAGCTGCTCAGCCACATGTCTAACTGCACTATCTTCCTATTTCTAGCCTCACTGGCACGTGGCACAGGGAGTAATCCCGAGATTACAACCCGAGAGGTCCTGTCTTTTAACTTACTACCTAACTCCCTAAACTCCCCCTGCAGGACCTCATCACTCTTCCTGCCTATGTCATTGGTACCAATGTTTACCACAACCTCTGGCTGTTCACCCTCCCCCTTCAGAATGCCCCCTGTCCGTTCAGAGACATCTTTGACCCTGGCACCAGGGAGGCAACATACCATCCTGGAGTCTCTTTCACGTCCACAGAAGCGCCTATCTGTGCCCCTGACTATAGAGTCCCCTATAACTATTGCTCTTCTGCGCTTTGTCCCTCCCTGCTGAACAACAGTGCCAGCCGTGGTGCCACTGCTCTGGCTGCTGCTGTTTTCCCCTGATAGGCCATCCCCCCAACAGTATCCAAAACGGTATACTTGTTAGAGAGGGAGATAGCCACAGGGGATTCCTGCACTGACTGCCTGCCCCTTCTAGCGGTCACCCATCTATCTGCCTGCACCTTGGGTGTAACCACTTCTCTAAAACTCCTGTCTATGACGCTTTCCGCCACCTGCATGCTCCTAAGTGCATCCAGTTGCCGCTCCAACCGATCCATGCGGTCTGTGAGGAGCTGCAACTGGGTACACTTCCTGCAGATGTAGTCGCCCGGAACGCTGGAAGCGTCACGGACTTCCCACATCTCACAGGTGTAGCACTTTACCCCTCTAACTGTCATTTCTAGCACTAATTAGTTAATCAATATAAAATAAATAAATACTTACTAAATCCTTACTTAATTATGATACACTTAACTATATGGTCCCTAGTGCTAGATTTCTACAATAAATACTAAATGCTAACTAAATACAGTAATCTCCTCCCTCTGGTTTAGTTACTCTACTTATTAATTAGTTAATTAGTGTTTTAATCAATTTTTATCAGTTTTATTTTCAAACTCGGTACAGATTCCCCACCAGCCAATCAGGTCACAGCTTTCTTGTGACGTCACTTTTTCAGTTTTTTTTCCCCACCCGTGGTAACTTACCGCTCTGGAACTCCGCCCTGCGAGAATCCCCGAGGTAAGTCTTTTTATACTTACCGCTCTGGAACTCCGCCCTCCGAGTCTTCTCTTTTCTGTCCCTATTTGCATGTGTGTATCGCATGTGCATGCTAGTGTGGGCGCGTCATATATCCTTAGGCGTTGACCATATCAGAATTTAAGTTGAAGGTTTAATAAATTTCACTTTTTGTCTTTAAAGCTAAAGGAAACCTAGTGTGCTCATTTCTTTGCCTTATAATTGGAAAGCTGCAAACAAGGATTCACAAAGGGGGAGCTCAAAACACAGTGTGGTTAAAATTAAACCCTGTTGCAATAAGACCAAGTGAAGCCAGTAAAAGACCCCTAGCCACCTTTCTCAACCTGATTGTAACATCATCATCAGGTGGGCATAGTGGACACCCACTTTAAACTTTAAAATCACTTGCATAATCTTCCCAAGTGAATAGCATTGAACTACATATGCACAGAATGTGTAAATTCTGCAATTTTTCAATTTTCAATTTAAATGTTTGCTACTGCACCACACTACCAGTTATAATCGAAGAAATAATACTTGTAAAAAATTACAGGATTTGTATTTTCAAAATAAAAGTGAAAGGAACAGAGGGCTCACTGCATCCATACCAACATTTATGGTTCACGTGCAAGTTTATACAAGTACTTAACGAGTGCAGTGTTCATTTTCTCTGTTCACAACTCTATCCCCGAATAAACATTATTTTGGTTAAGTGGCTATCAAAAATGGATGCTACCTTGCCAGTTTTAACATAGAACAGTACAGCACAGTACAGGCCCTTCGGCCCACGATGTTGTGCCGACCCTTTAACCTACTCTAAGATCTAACTACCTACATACCCTTCATTCTACTATCATCCATGTACCTATCCAAGAGTCGCTTAAATGTCCCTAATGTATCTGCTTCTACTACCACCGCTGGCAGTGCATTCCACGCACCCACCACTCTCTGTGTAAAGAACCTACCTCTGACATCTCCCCTAAACCTTCCTCCAATCACCTTAAAATTATGCCCCCTATAGCTCTTTCCGCCCTGGGAAAAAGTCTCTGGCTATCCACTCTATCTATGCCTCTCATCATCTTGTACACCTCTATCAAGTCACCTCTCATCCTTCTTCGCTCCAATGAGAAAAGCCCTAGCTCCCTCAACCTTTCTTCATAAGACATGCCCTCCAGTCCAGGCAGCATCCTGGTAAATCTCCTCTGCACCCTCTCTAAAGCTTCCACATCCTTCCTATAATGAGGCGACCAGAACTGAACACAATATTCCAAGTGTGGTCAAACCAGGGCTTTATAGAGCTGCAGCATAACCTCACGGCTCTTAAACTCAATCCCCCTGTTAATGAAAGCCAACACCCCATACGCCTTCTTAACAACCCTATCAACTTGGGTGGCAACTTTGAGGGATCTATGGACGTGGACCCCAAGATCCCTCTGTTCCTCCACACTGCCAAGAATCCTGTCTTTAAGCCTGTATTCTGCATTCAAATTCGACCTTCCAAAATGAATCACTTCACACTTTTCCAGGTTGAACTCCATCTGCCACTTCTCAGCCCAGCTCTGCATCCTGTCAATTTTTTTTTAAGATTAGAGATACAGCACTGAAACAGGCCCTTCGGCCCACCGGGTCTGTGCCGACCATCAACCACCCATTTATACTAATCCTACACTAATCCCATATTCCTACCAAACATCCCCACCTGCCCCTGTATTTCCCTACCACCTACCTATACTAGTGACAATTTATAATGGCCAATTTACCCACCAACCTGCAAGTCTTTTGGCTTGTGGGAGGAAACCGGAGCACCCGGAGAAAACCCACGCAGACACAGGGAGAACTTGCAAACTCCACACAGGCAGTACCCAGAATCGAACCCAGGTCCCTGGAGCTGTGAGGCTGCGGTGCGAACCACTGCGCCACTGTGCCGCCCTAATGTCCTGTTGCAACCTACAACAGCCCTCCACACTATCCACAACTCCAGCAACCTTTGTGTCATCGGCAAACTTACTAACCCAGCCTTCCACTTCCTCATCCAAGTCATTTATAAAAATCACAAAGAGCAGAGGTCCCAGAACAGATCCCTGCGGAACACCACTGGTCACCGAGCTCCAGGCTGAATACTTTCCATCTACTACCACCCTCTGTCTTCTATGGGCCAGCCAATTCTGTATCCAGACAGCCAAATATCCCTGTATCCCATGCCTCCTTACTTTCTGAATGAGCCTACCATGGGGAACCTTATCAAACGCCTTGCTAAAATCCATATACACCACATCCACTGCTCTTCCTTCATCAATGTGTTTTGTCACATCCTCAAAGAATTCAATAAGGCTTGTGAGGCATGACCTGCCCCTCATAAAGCCATGCTGACTATCTCTAATCAAACTACGCTTTTCCAAATAATCATAAATCCTGTCTCTCAGAATCCTCTCCAATAATTTGCCCACCACCGACGTAAGACTGACTGGTCTGTAATTCCCAGGGTTATCCCTATTCCCTTTCTTGAACAAGGGAATAACACTTGCCACCCTCCAATCATCTGGTACTACTCCAGTGGACAGTGAGGACGCAAAGATCATCGCCAAAGGCGCGGCAATCTCTTCCCTCGCTTCCTGTAATAACCTTGGGTATATCCTGTCTGGCCCCGGGGACTTATCTATCCTCATGTCTTTCAAGATTTCCAGCACATCAACCTGTTCAAGCATATCAGCCTGTATCACGCTGTCCTCACAAACGACAAGGTCCCTCTCAAAGTGAATACTGAAGCAAAGTATTCATTAAGGACCTCCCCTACCTCCTCCGACTCCAGGCACAAGTTCCCTCCACTATCCCTGATCGGCCCTACCCTCACTCTGGCCATCCTCTTGTTCCTCACATAAGTGTAGAACGCCTTGGGATTTTCCTTAATCCTACCCGCCAAGACTTTTTCATGTCCCCTTCTAGTTCTCCTAAGTCCATTCTTCAGTTCCTTCCTGGCTACCTTGTAACCCTCTAGAGCCCTGTCTGATCCTTGCTTCCTCAACCTTAAGTAAGCTTCCTTCTTCCTCTTGACTAGCTGTTCCACATCTCTTGTCATCCAAGGTTCCTTCACCCTACCATCCCTTCCTTGCCTCATCGGGACAAACCTATCCAGCAGTCGCAGCAAGTGCTCCCTAAACAACCTCCACATTTCTGTCGTGCATTTCCCTGAGAACATCTGTTCCCAATTTAAGCTCCCCAGTTCCTGCCTAATAGCATTGTAATTCCCCCTCCCCCAATTAAATATTTTCCCATCCCGTCTGCTCCTATCCCTCTCCATGACTATAGTAAAGGTCAGGGAGTTGTGATCACTATCACCGAAATGCTCTCCCACCGAGAGATCTGCCACCTGGCCTGGTTCGTTGCCAAGCACCAAATCCAACATAGCCTCCCCTCTAGTCGGCCTATCTACATATTGAGTCAGGAAACCTTCCTGGACACTTTAATAAATTTAAACAGATCTGCTGTATAGTGGAAAAATGTTTAATGAGGAAATAGCTTTATAAAATAAATGCTGTTTACACCTATTTTCCCTTTATTATTTCCATGACACAAGTATTTTATAATGAAGTCCCTCTACTTGCCCTCTCTGCATCCTGAAAAGTCAATTTAAAAACAGATCACTTAATTTCACAACAACGCCATTCTGAGAGCGAAACTCTCAAATTACTTTGTCAGTTTCTACCGTTACAGCAGAATTGTTTTTGGTTGATCAAAGAAGATAAGTCAGTAACTTTTAAAAAAACATAACTCAAAAAACAAATTAGAATTTGTTCGTTTCAGTTACCGGCCTGCTCCTTTCTTTGTGCTCGATGAAGTTGATGCTGCTTTGGACAACACAAATATTGGAAAAGTAAGTATTATCTGCTGTGAGAGTGCATATCAATTACTGATATCAATTTGCCAAATAATTCATAGGTTTCCAGTTAAGCAAAGTTTATTTCTAGAGGACAGAATTGAGAAGTTGTGTTATACTTGTATCAAATCTTGGTGTGAAAGAGGGTGCAAAAAAGATTTACAACAATGATACCAGAAATGTGAAGTTACACGTATAAGGTAAGGGTGAACAGGCTAGGCCTCTTTTCTGCTGATAAGGCAGAGGAGTGACCTATTAGTCTTTAAAATTATGAAAGGTTTTGATAGAGTAGACAAAGATAGTGTGTTTCCACTTGTGGGAAAGAGTAAAACGAGAGGTCATCAATGTAAAATAGTCACCAAGAAATCAAACAGGAAATTTGGAACAAACCTCTTTACCCAAAGAGTGGTTTGAACCTGCTACTGCAGGGAGTGGATGAGGTGAATTGTATGGATGCATTTAAGTGGAGGCCAGATAAGCATGAGAGAGAAGGAAATAGAGGGTTAGATGAGGAAGGATGGGAGGAAGCTTGAGTGGAGCATACATGCAGTCATGGACTGGGTGGGCTGAATGGCCTGTTACTGTGCTGTATGTTCTATGAAAAACTGTAGTCATCGTACCAGTTAAAGTGATGTTCAGGTACAATAGGTTACTGGCCAAGGGTATGCAGAACAGTGTCATGTTTAAACATTTTATACTTCACTTTTAATTTTGTTCCAAAATGTGATAAAAGATGTTGGGGATTAAATTGGAATAATGCACCAAAACAGCTGCAGGAATTGTGATGCGTAATTAACCTGCGCCCGTTGACTCCGATGCAGACAGCAAATCAAATTTGTGCTGCCTGCTGTTTTAAATGATTGCTGGATGCAGCCAGCGCTCCCCATGCTGTTCACTGGCTGCATGCATCGGGTGCACCGATACCGCAAGTGCCGGCTAAAGTCAGCTTGCACTTCTTAAAGGGAAAGTGCATTGTGGTTTCTGGAGGTGATGAGAGTATTTTCAAGGCTGACCACAGTAGAGAGCATGCACCAAGGATTTCAGACACTGCATTGGAGATCTTGGTGAGAGAGGTTGAATGGAGGAGCGATGTCCTGTATCACAGGGCAGTCGGAAGAGATTCTGGCAGAGGTCAATGCCAGCAGTATAGCTGCAAGAACCTGGATGCAGTGCAGCAAGTAGTTTAATGATCTTGCACAACTTGACAAGGTCAGTGAGTTTATCTTCCAATCCCACATTGTACTAACGGCACCACTACCCTTATCCACTACACCCCATCACCAATCTACCAACAATTTCTATCAGTCAGGATTCAAACCTACCATCCATATACTTTACCTGACCCTCACAATTAGCAGTGTAAGTCTCACTCCCGCATCTCAACAGCTCACAAATATTGGCACCTATTCAACCATAACAGCCACATCACCCAAAGGTGATGCATGACTGTAACGACCAGGTGAGAAAGGTGTCGAGGGGTCTCTTTCAGCCTTCACCTGGTCTTATTGTAACAGGATTTAATTTTAAAACACACTGTGTTTTGAGCTCCCCCTTGGTGAATCCTTGTTCACCGCTTTCCAATTATAAGGCAAAGAAACCAGCACACCAGGTTTTCTCAGGTTTAAAGGAGAAAAATGAAATTTTATTAAACTTAAACTCCAATTCAGTTAACACTTACGAGTACATGCCACGCCCCACACTAGCATGCATACGTGATACGCACATGAAAATAGAGACAGAAAAGAGAAGAAAAATAGTGGAGAAGTTTAAGGCAATCTCTGAATAGGGTTACTGTACTTCGAGCCCACTGTAGAGTCCTTGATTGTAGATAGTCTTGCTTTTCGTTGGGGCCCAGTATTCTTCTTAAACCTTGGTCACTGTTGGAGACTTTTCTCTCTTGGGGTGCATGTATCTTCAATGGGTTTCCGAAGCAGGTGAGAGCAGACAGGGGAGAGGTCTTTTTCAGTCCAGGAGCAAACAGCTTTGAGTTTCAATTCTCTGTGTCAAGTTCAAATTTAAAAAACTCCCAACAGTTAGTCATGTGACTAAACTAGTCTGACCACTTCTGTTTGTGTATTCGGCCATCTTAACAGTTAACCTGGAATGCTAACCTCTTCACCTTAAACGTCTGGTAATCAAAAGTCTACTGTGGATTAAATTGAAACAGGGAATGGCCCCTTTGTCCTTTCTAAGCACTGTCTGTTACTTTGCCAATGTCTTTCCACTCAGGGGCTTGGCAACTCCTTGTAATAGGCCTTCCTTTCTTCCAATTTAATGTCCATGTGGTGAATATCCGTGGCTCATTCTTGGCAGGTGGAGGCCTGCATGACAATGACACTCTGGCACATTTCCCTTTTTCTTGCAGGTAGCAGGAATTAATGGGAGCAGGACACAGAGGCCTGCATGTTTTAATCCCCACGGAGGAGATGGTCATGGGAAGGGGCATCACTGAAGATATCCACATACCTAATCCTCCTCTTCTCATCCCACTTCTCCCTCATCCCTCAATCTCTTTTGAGTGAGAAGCACAGAGAGTGTAAGCATGCACTTCTTACTTTCTCCTCTTCCATCACCATAACCCAAACCTTGTCCCTTCATCATTCTAGCTACTCAAGAACTGGAACCTGCCCAGACAGTGGAGGAGAAGGAAGAAGAATAAAGCGAAGATGACAAGACACTGTCACTCAATAATGCAGTTGCAGCCATCAGTTCAAATCCTGACATTGTGCATATTTTAGAGATTAAGGTAAAGGAGGGATCCGCATGTGACACTGATCACAAATGCAGAGGATCCAGGGCAGGGGGAATGATAGCACAAATGCCACTAATTCCAGTTACAAAGGAATTTGATGGGACAGGCTAAGAAGAAGACAGAAGGGTGTTGTCACAATCAGATAAGGAGGGGTCGAAAGGCTCCCCTCTTGTCCCTCTCCATGTTTGATCGTAACAGGGTTTATTTCTTTTAAACTGAATATGCTTACCAATTCAGTGAATGTTTAACCCTTTTAGGTGATCACTAAAAAGAACCAATCGGACAGGTTTTCTTGAGTTTAAACCAAAGGTTAGTTTATCGTACTAAAAACCAAAACATGATCTAAATAAAATAATAAATTACACACACGCATATACACAAACACACAAATAGGTTACAGAGTGAAGAATAGATTGGTTGGTTTAGAGGCCAGAACAAATAGAAGAATATACAGTCTGTGGAGTCTGGTACTTCAGTAGTCTTCCAGCTGAACTCGTGGTCCTAGATTTTTTTTTTAGGTTTAGAGATACAGCACTGAAACAGGCCCTTCGGCCCACTGAGTCTGTGCCGACCATTAACCACCCATTTATACTAATCCTACACTAATCCCATATTCCTACCACATCCTCACCTGTCCCTATATTCCCTACCACCTACCTATACTAGGGACAATTTATAATGGCCAATTTACCTATCAACCTGCAAGGCTTTTGGCTGTGGGAGGAAACCGGAGCACCCGGAGGAAACCCACACAGACACAGGGAGAACTTGCAATCTCCACACAGGCAGTACCCAGAATTGAACCCGGGTCGCTGGAGCTGTGAGGCTGCGGTGCTAACCACTGTGCCACTGTGCCGCCTGAGGCTTCTGGCTGGGAGAGGTGGCCACCTGGTTCACGGCTTTCTTGGAGACAGTGATATAGATGGTTTTCTCCTCCGGGGTCTCTGTCTGCAGCAATGATAGACTTGGATGTTTTGCAGCCTGCAGGCAAGGTTCGAACTTACTGCGTTGCCTGGAGAGAGACAGACAGACAGTCCCCCACTTGGGTTCTGCAATGGTTAAAACTCAGATGCTTGTCTGCTGTAGCCAAAAGAAACTCCCAAGTTTTCACACAGATGGGGAGACTGTCACATGATTGTCCAGTGTATTCTCTCTTGTGCATCTTAATTACTTCAAGTTTTGAGAATTCTGGTCTCTCTCTCAGGCCCCATTGTTTCAGTGTTTACTCTTGAGGTTTGTCTCCACCAGTGTTCATGTTCCAAGTTGGCTTTGAATGTCTTGTTAGTGGAGGTAAAGCAGTAGCCAGTGCTCAGGTGGAAGATTAACCTTTCCACCTCAATACTTTGAAATGTAAAGTATTTCAATGCAAATTGCGGTGGCCATTTTAGCTGCTTTTTAAAAGTTTAACTTAGGTTTCCAACTGATGGATTAAAATAAATATAATTTGGCATAGCATGTTTTCATGACACTGTCCACACCACGCAGAATGAAATGTGCGACAGGAACATTTCATTATAAGGTTGTAGGTTAAAAATAAACTGTACACACACATTCATCCTCAAACACTCACTTCTCAATCTCACGGCCATAGCTATGCTCTGGTTTAATTTTCATCTGGGATAGTTCTGTGTTGAGTTAGCTTCTGGATAACGCGTCAGCTATCATTCTTTTCCTGCAGTGAGGGTAATTTTTAAGTGGTAGAGTTACAAAAGCCTCCATCGAAATAGCCTTGCATTTTGATTTTGAATTTTTCCACAAAGGTTAAAGGATTATGGTCTCCCTATATCCATTTTGGACTTGTACCTCAAATTGCTGGAGAGCAAGCAACATTCCCAGCATTTCCTTTTCCACAATGGAATACTTCTTGGTGTCAATTAAATTTTTTGGAAGAAGTACCCAGCTTGTCTCAATGCCTGACTCATCATCTTGGAGCAGGACAGTACCTACCTGTAGGTCACTAACATCAATTGCCACTTCAAATGGTTTATTAAAATTTGGAGCTGTGAGCACCAGTTCATTGGTTAAGGTAGCTTTTTGGCACCTCCTTTGCTCTTTTCTGCAGTAAGTCTGTCAGTGGGGCAGCTATAGTGCTGAAGTTTGGGACAAACTGAAACCCACATGCCCCCAGAAATCGCATTATTTCCCAGTTGGTCGTGGGGATGGGAAAATCTATCAGCGCCTGTACTTTTGCTGCTCTGGACAGCACTCGCCCCTGACCTACAAAATGCCCTAGGTAGGTTACTTGAACTTCAGTAAACACACATTTTGTAAGGTTTACCACTTGGTCAACTGACTATAACTTTCAGAAGAGAGCTTCTAATTGCTCTCGGTGGTCCCCCCAGGTCTCACTGTATACTAACAAATCATCCAAGTACGCAACACATTTGGGTAGGCCAGCCACTACCTGGTTTATCAGCCTTTGAAAAGTGGCTGGGCATTCCTTAATCCAAAGGGCATCACGTGGCATTGGAATAGGTATTCCACGATGACAAAAGCTGAGATCTCTTTGGCTCAGGTTGTTAAGGGAGCCTGCCAGTATCCTTTAAGCAAGTCTGTCTTGGTTATGTAGGTGGCATTTCCTACTCTATCAGTACAGTCTTCCAGGTGGGGAATTGGGTAGGAGTCAGCTCTGGCCACTGCATTAAACTTTCTGTAATCAAAGCAGAGCCATCAGGCTTGGGCACAAGCACATCTGGAGAACTCCAGCTGCTCTGGCTGGGCTCAATTAGCTTGTTTTCAAGCATATACTGAATTTCTTCCTGAATCTGGGTCAGTTTCCTGGGACCTAGGCGCTAGGAGTTTTGTTTTATGGGAGGCGTCTCTCCTACATCCACATCGTGTAGAGTTAGGGTTGTGCACCCTGGTTTGTCCCTGCAGATTTCTTTAAATACTGTGAGCAGCCTTGGTAGGGCTCCTCTTGTTATGCATTTAAATAGCAGAGTACAATGTCTGATGTTCCTAACATTTCAGTGTTGGCTAACTGGAGCGTTGAGGATTCGATTTGTGAATCCTCCAGGCCCTCCTCTAACTCTTCCTCACTGTCCTTTTCGTCCTCCTCTTTCCTGACTGCCTGACAGACCTGGCCGTGTTTTTCCCCTTCCCGGCTGTGATACTGTTTTAACATGTTAATGTGGCACGGCTTTTGTTTTTTTCTACAGTCTGGGGTGTCAATTAAATAGTTCACTCTGCCAATTCTCCTTACTACTCTATAGGGGCCATTCAACCGGGCTTTTAGGGGTTCACCCTCTATTCGGAGTAGTACTAACACATGGTCTCGAGCCGAAATGTTCTGGCCTTGGCATGTTTATCTGCCTGCCTTTTCATAGCAGTCTGGGAAGTTTTTAGGTGCTCCTGAGTCACTGCACAGGCTCTCGTGAGCCGCTTCAGAACATGGAGACGTAGTCTAACATGGAAGACTCATCCCTGTGTCCCAAAACCCTCTCCTTGATTAGTTGTAGAGGATCTTTCACCTCGTGTCCATAAACTAATTCAAAGGGACTAAAGCCAGTGGACTCATTGGGAGAGTCCCTGGTGGCAAATAGGAGAAATCCCAGCCCTTTGTCCCAGTCATGGGGGTACTGATCATTATCTTTAGGGTCTGGTGGTACCGTTCCAAAGCCCCTTGTGACTGCGGGTGGTAGGCTGAGGACTTTAACTGGGTTATGCCCAGATTGCCCATGACTTTTTGAAAGAGCCCAGACATGAAATTCATGCCCTGATCCGACTGGAACTCGGCAGGCAGCCCATATTGGGTAAATAATTGGGTTAGCCCCTCCACCACAATTTTGTCAGTGATAGTTCTTAGGGGAATGGCCTCTGGGAATCGGGCAGCCACATCCATAATGGTTAGAAGATATTAGTAGCCCCCTTTTGCTTTTGGCAGGGCCCCCACACAGTCCACCAGCAGTCTGCTGAAGGGTTCCCCAAAAGCTGATATGGGAATTAGGGGTGCAGCTTTTATTGCAGGTTGGGGCTTCCCCACAACCTGGCATGCGGGGCAAATTTTATAGAACTTCACCACATCTTTGTGGAGTTGTGGCCAGTCAAAATGCTGTCTTATATGGGCTTGGGTTTTTTTGTATACCACATGTCCAGTCATTGGAAGTTCAAGGGCTATTCTTAGTATTTCCTTATGGTACCCTGGGGGGCACCACTATCTGGTAAACCACTGTTCACTCTTCGTCCACAGGTCTGTGAAGAGGTCTCCATTTCTTCATCAGCACCTCATTCTTTAAATAGTAGCACTCTGGGACTCTTTCTGCTTCAGCTTCAGTTTGGGCAGTCTGTACAAAAATTTTTTTTTAACACTGGTCGACTTGCTGAGCCTCGATTAAAGAAGACCTGTTTAACACATCCTTTAGGTCCTCTAACTTCCCCAAGAAGGTTTCAGATAACCAGATAGTAGGTTCATCTGTCTGCAGTGCCAGTTCAGCCTCCTCTGACGGAACTTGCTTGGCCATGGACCAGGTTGCCACACAGTCATGGAAAATGCTGGCGTCCTTCTCCTGTAACTGCTGTCTCCCTGACCGACTTCTTTCTCTCTGAAACCCCTAGGGAAGCTACTACCTTTGCCCCCACCGGGTCATTACCCAGGAGCAGGTATACTAGGGACGATCCCCATGGTTACAGGTCCTGAAACCAGGTTGCACTCCAGGTGCACCCGATATTAAAGTATGGACGTATACTGTCCTCCGATACTGTTTATTAACACTCTAGCATTCAATGCACTCTCTGGGGGAAAAGGTCATGCCTTTTCTCAGCAGAAGGGTTTGCTGGCCTCACTTGAGGGGTATGGGGGTCACTTTTCCTTGGGACACAAAATCCTGGTAACTCTCAGGGATTTTGTTACGCTTTTGTGCACTCATAGTGGTATGTTTACTTGGTCTTACTGTCACAGTTAAAGCCACAGCCTGGTCTGCTGTGCTTTCCGTCAGGGCCCCTTTTCCTGCACTGGTCTGTTCTGCCCTGATTAATCCTACAGGCTTTCCCTGTAACTTCCAGCAGTTGGCTTGAAGGTGACCTGCCTGGTTACAATGGAAACGCACAGACTTTCAGGTGTCACTCTTGCTCTCGGCACCATCCTTTCTGGCCTGAGGAGGGCCCCCTGTGTGTCCAGCTTTCCCTTCTCTTCCACGGCTGTTTAGGTTCCTATCACCCTCCCACCTTTTATCCTTTTCAGGTTTTTAGAGGTGACTAGGGAAGGACTCTAGTGACTAGGTGACTTCGAGGAAGTTCTCCTGAACATAATCCAGAAATTTATTCCCCCCTGCCACCCCCTTTTCCCTTTACTCTAAAATTATCCCAATCGATATTTGGATAAAGTCCCCCAGTATCACCACTGTATAGTTTGTGCACATCTGTGACCTTCATGCAGATTTGCTCCTCTATATCTCTCTCTCACTACTTGAAGGCCTAAAGATCATACCCTCTTTGCTTCTCAACTCTAACAAAATGGATTCTGTCCTTGCCCCCTCAAGGACATCCCCTATTTCCAAGACTAGAATGTCTTCCCTAATCAGTACTGCCATCCCACCTCCCTTTTTTCCTTCTCCATCTTTTCTGAACACTATATGCTTGTACACTTGAACACTATATGCCCGCGAGTGGCTCTCTAGCAGAGCAAGACTACACCTTCTTCTGGCAGGGCAGGGATCCTGAAGAACCAAGACAGCATGGAGTGGGCTTCGCCATCAGAAACTCCTTGCTCAGCATGATAGAGCCTCCCTCAAATGGCTCGGAACGCATACTGTCCATCCGACTGCTCACCACCTCTGGTCCAGTACACCTACTCAGCATCTATGCTCCAACACTCTGTTCCGCACCTGAAGCTAAAGACCAGTTCTATGAACAACTCCATAACATCATTAGCAGCATCCCCAACACCGAACACCTATTCCTGCTGGGGGACTTTAATGCCAGGGTTGGGGCCGACCATGACTCATGGCCCTCCTGCCTTGGGCGCTATGGCGTTGGAAGGATGAATGAGAACGGGCAGAGACTGCTTGAGTTGTGTACCTATCATAACCTCTGCATCACCAACTCGTTCTTTCACACTAAACCCTGTCACCAGGTTTCATGGAGGCACCCAAGATCACGTCGTTGGCACCAGCTAGACCTCATTGTCACAAGGCGAGCCGCCTTAAACAGTGTTCAAATCACACGCAGCTTCCACAGTGCGGACTGCGACACCGACCACTCCCTGGTGTGCAGCAAGGTTAGACTCAGACCAAAGAAGTTGCATCATTCCAAGCAGAAGGGCCACCCGCGCATCAACACGAGCAGAATTTCTCACCCACAGCTGTTACAAAAATTTCTAAATTCACTTGTAACAGCCCTTCAAAACACTCCCACAGGGGATGCTGAGACCAAGTGGGCCCACATCAGAGACGCCATCTATGAGTCAGCTTTGACCACCTACGGCAAAAGTGCGAAGAGAAATGCAGACTGGTTTCAATCTCATAATGAAGAGCTGGAACCTGTCATAGCCGCTAAGCGCATTGCACTTTTGAACTACAAGAAAGCCCCCAGCGATTTAACATCCGCAGCACTTAAAGCAGCCAGAAGTACTGCACAAAGAACAGCTAGGCGTTGCGCAAACAACTACTGGCAACACCTATGCAGTCATATTCAGCTGGCCTCAGACACCGGAAACATCAGAGGAATGTATGATGGCATGAAGAGAGCTCTTGGGCCAACCATCAAGAAGATCACCCCCCTCAAATCTAAATCGGGGGACATAATCACTGACCAACGCAAACAGATGGACCGCTGGGTTGAGCACTACCTAGAACTGTACTCCAGGGAGAATGCTGTCACTGAGACTGCCCTCAATGCAGCCCAGCCTCTACCAGTCATGGATGAGCTGGACATACAGCCAACCAAATCGGAACTCAGTGATGCCATTGATTCCCTAGCCAGCGGAAAAGCCCCTGGGAAGGACAGCATTACCCCTGAAATAATCAAGAGTGCCAAGCCTGCTATACTCTCAGCACTACACGAACTGCTATGCCTGTGCTGGGACGAGGGAGCAGTACCCCAGGACATGCGCGATGCCAACATCATCACCCTCTATAAAAACAAAGGTGACCGCGGTGACTGCAACAACTACCGTGGAATCTCCCTGCTCAGCATAGTGGGGAAAGTCTTTGCTCGAGTCGCTCTGAACAGGCTCCAGAAGCTGGCCGAGCGTGTCTACCCTGAGGCACAGTGTGGCTTTCGTGCAGAGAGATCGACTATTGACATGCTGTTCTCCCTTCGTCAGATACAGGAGAAATGCCGTGAACAACAGATGCCCCTCTACATTGCTTTCATTGATCTCACCAAAGCCTTTGACCTCGTCAGCAGACGTGGTCTCTTCAGACTATTAGAAAAGATCGGATGTCCACCAAAGCTACTAAGTATCATCACCTCATTCCATGACAATATGAAAGGCACAATTCAACATGGTGGCTCCTCATCAGAGCCCTTTCCTATCCTGAGTGGTGTGAAACAGGGCTGTGTTCTCGCACCCACACTTTTTGGGATTTTCTTCTCCCTGCTGCTTTCACATGCGTTCAAATCCTCTGAAGAAGGAATTTTCCTCCACACAAGATCAGGGGGCAGGTTGTTCAACCTTGCCCGTCTAAGAGCGAAGTCCAAAGTACGGAAAGTCTCAGAGAACTCCTCTTTGCTGACGATGCTGCTTTAACATCTCACACTGAAGAATGCCTGCAGAGTCTCATCGACAGGTTTGCGTCTGCCTGCAATGAATTTGGCCTAACCATCAGCCTCAAGAAAACGAACATCATGGGGCAGGATGTCAGAAATGCTCCATCCATCAATATTGGCGACCACGCTCTGGAAGTGGTTCAAGAGTTCACCTACCTAGGCTCAACTATCACCAGTAACCTGTCTCTAGATGCAGAAATCAACAAGCGCATGGGTAAGGCTTCCACTGCTATGTCCAGACTGGCCAAGAGAGTGTGGGAAAATGGCGCACTGACACGGAACACAAAAGTCCGAGTGTATCAGGCCTGTGTCCTCAGTACCTTGCTCTACGGCAGCGAGGCCTGGACAACGTATGCCAGCCAAGAGCGACGTCTCAATTCATTCCATCTTCGCTGCCTTCGGAGAATACTTGGCATCAGGTGGCAGGACTATATCTCCAACACAGAAGTCCTTGAAGCGGCCAACACCCCCAGCTTATACACACTACTGAGTCAGCGGCGCTTGAGATGGCTTGGCCATGTGAGCCGCATGGAAGATGGCAGGATCCCCAAAGACACATTGTACAGCGAGCTCGCCACTGGTATCAGACCCACCGGCCGTCCATGTCTCCGTTATAAAGACGTCTGCAAACGCGACATGAAATCGTGTGACATTGATCACAAGTCGTGGGAGTCAGTTGCCAGCATTCGCCAGAGCTGGCGGGCAGCCATAAAGACAGGGCTAAATTGTGGCGAGTCGAAGAGACTTAGTAGTTGGCAGGAAAAAAGACAGAGGCGCAAGGGGAGAGCCAACTGTGCAACAGCCCCAACAAACAAATTTCTCTGCAGCACCTGTGGAAGAGCCTGTCACTCCAGAATTGGCCTTTATAGCCACTCCAGGCGCTGCTTCACAAACCACTGACCACCTCCAGGCGCGTATCCATTGTCTCTCGAGATAAGGAGGCCCAAAAGAAAGAATATGCTTGTATATTAAATGCCAGTCATCACCATTTTTAAGCCACGTTTCTGTTATTGGCACTACATCATATTCCTACTTGTGCTTGTAGCTCACCAATCTTATTCACCACACTTTGCACATTTACATACATGCATTGTAATCCTGTATTTGCATTCTCAAAGCCTTTCTCAGTTCACTCCCCTCTAATATGGAAAGGAGGTTTGGAGGGAATTTGGGGAGAAATTTTTTCACCCAGATGGTGGTTGAAATCTGGAACGCACTGCCTGAAGAGGTGGTAGAAGCAGGAACCCTCACAACATTTAAGAAATATTTAGATGAGCACTTGAAATGCCATAGCATACAAGGCTATGGGCCAAGTGCTGGAAAATGGGATTAGAATAGTTAGGTGCTTGATGGCCGGCACAGACACGATGGGCCGAAGGGCCTGTTTCTGTGCTGTATAACTCTGACTCTAACTCCCTTCTCTAGTACTGTCCAACACTCTCACATTATGCACCCTACTCCTCTTTTCTACTTTTGTATGCTGGTGCCCATCCCCCTGCCAATTTAGTTTGAACGCTCCCCAACCACACTAGTGAAACTCTCCAAGAGGACAGTGGTTTCAGTTCTGTTGAGGTGCAACCTGTCCCTTTTGAATAGGTGCCCTCTGCCCCAGAACTGGTCCCAATGCCCCAAGAATCTAAATCCCCCCCCCCCCCCCGCACCATATTTCAAGCCATGCATTGATCCTTCCTATCTTCCTATTTCTACTCTCACTAGCGCATGGTACTCGGAGCAGTCCAGAGATACCTTTGAGATCCTACTCTTTAACTTCCTCCCTAGCTGCTGAAAATCTGACTGTAGGACCTCAATACCTACCCTCTCTATGTCATTGGTACCAATGTGTACGACAACTTCTAGCTCACTCCCTTCCCCCTGCAGAATATCCTGCACCCTCTCCGTAATGTCCTTTACCCTGGCACCAGGGAGGCTACATACCATGCAGGACTCACAATGATAGTTACAGAAATGCCTGTCTGTCCCCCTGACTATGAGATCTCCGAGAACAACTGCATTTCTATGCTTTGCTGGTCCCTCCTGTACAGTCCCTTGCCCACTGGTGCCATGGTCTGGACTGCACTCCTTCAGGGTATTGTCACTCCCAGCAGTCTCCAATGCTGAGTACCAGTTTGAGCATGGCACACACACTGAAGACTCCTGCACCTCCTGCCTCTTCCAGATGGCCACCCACCAAGTATCCTGAACTCTTACTGCCTGTGGGGTGTAGCTTATATCTCCAGCAGCAGCCTGGAAGGGACCACGCACAAACATACAGAGCTACAGTCACCTCAACAGCCACAGTTAATGTGGTATTTGTCCTGCTGAGGTTGGAGTTGTGGCTCCAACAGTGAGCAGATTCCAGTCACTTCCTCTTTAGTGAAGTGCAGACATCTCGAGCATTGGTTGTTGCTGAAGTTCAATTAAGATACACTCAATTAAATACACTTTGTGGATATGGTCTCCTGCTGAGAGCCCTGCTTTCCATCCCCCAAGGAGATTATGCTGTTCTATGTGGCCTGTCTTCACTCTCTCAAGTCATACTACAGGGCCACCCATGTCTGCAAGCAACTATTTTCAGCACAAACCTTTAAGTTGCCAGAAAACAATTTCAGCAGCAGCCAGACCCCACTCACTGTGGACTATTCAAACTTTACGCAAGTCTGTGAAAGCTCCCCAAATCTATGGAATTACACCAACAGCCAGATGAAATAATCCAACAAGTAACCTGTAAGCAGTTGATAGTCCCTTTAAATAATGCCAGTGGGAATGTGCCATCATGCCGTTTAACATTGTGTTCAGCTGTGCAAAGTTAAGAGAGGATGTAGGCTGCAGTATGAAGCTCATATAGCAGTGCTATATCAAATCAGCATCACACACTGACTAACATCATGATCTGCCTCCTCTGCCTGGTACCAGCAGTCATTAGGCGCATGTGTGCAAACCTCTTTACGAATATAGCATCTGACGCACTTCCCATCAGAAGTGTGCACACACCTGGGAACCCATTCTCAACCCTTGAGACCTTGTAACTCCCAAAAAATGAGTGCGACAGAGCCCAATTTAGGCCTGTCCTCTTTAAGTGTTCCAATAGTCTTGAAGCACAAAACCAAGCCCAATAAGTTCCTCTTCACCACAGCATTGTTTGTAGATGATCTGCTTTAACGCTGGGTTATGCTGCCAAATAGCTCAGTAGCTCATGATGTCCCAGTTGAAGCTCTTCTTCAGTGGCAACTTACTTTATCCTTTGAAAGATAGCACCAGTAGAGTTCACTCTAGTTATAAGCAAAACTACAAAGAAAAGTGGCAGTGCCCAGCAACTATACAGTTAAAACATGGTATTGTGACCCTTTACCCAACTCTAAGCAAATGCTGGTATCAACAGGCAGTATTATTGCAGTGTAATAGGACATTATAGGCTATAGATGGTTGGGCCTAAGACACTACCCTGAGGAACTCCTACAGCGATGTCCTGGAGCTGAGATGATTAACCACTTCTTTTGTGCAATGTATGACTCCAACCAGTTGAAAGTTTTTCCCTTTATTCCCACTGACCTCAGTTTTGCTGGGGCTCTTGATGCTGGACTCGGTCAAATGTTGCCTTGATGTCAGGGGCACTCTCACCTCACCTCTGGAATTCAGCTCTTTTGTCCATGTTTGGACTGAAATTGTGATGCGGTCTAGAGCCAAGTGCCCCTACCGGAACCCAAACTGAGCACCAATAGCAGGTTATTGCTGAGTGTTGCTTGATAGCACTGCCAATGATACCTTCCATCACTTTGCTGATGATTGAGAGTAGACTGATAGAAACTTGGAAACTGGAGCAGGAGTAGGCCATTTGGCCCTGTGAGCCTGCACCGCCATTCAATACCATCATGGGTGATCGTCCAAACTCAATACCCTGTTCCTGCTTTCTCCCCGTATCCTTTGAATCCTTTAGCCCTAAGAACTATATCTAACTTTTTCTTGAATATATTTAATGATTTGGCCTCAACTGCTTTCTGTGGTAGAGAATTCCACAGGTTCACCACTCTCTGGGTAAAGAAATCCCTCCTCATCTCAGTCCTTAAATGGCTTACCCCTTATCCTTAGATTGTGACCCCTTGTCCTGGACTCCCCCGCCATCGGGAACATCCTTCTGCATCTAGTCTGTCCAGTCCTGTTAGAATTTTGTAGGTTTCTATGAGATCCCCTCTCATTCTTCTAAACTCCAGTGAATACAAGCCTAATCGACCCAATCTCTCTTCATACGTCAGTCCTGCCATCCCAGGAATCAGTCTGGTGAACCTATGTTGCACACCCTCCACAGCAAGAACATCCTTCCTCAGATAAGGAGACCAAAACTGCACATAATACTCCAGATGTGGTCTCACCAAGGCCTTGTATAATTGCAGCAAGACTTCCTTGCTCCTGTACTCGAATCTTCTCACTATGAAGGCCATCATACCATGATGGAGCGATAATTGGCAGGATTGGATTTATCTTGCTTTTTGTGGACAGGACATATCTGGGCACTTTTCCACATTATGGGGTAGATGCCAGTGTTGTAGCTGTACTGGAACAGCTTGGCTAGCGGCAGGGTTGGTTGTGGAGCCTAAGTCTTCAGTGCTACAGCCAGGATTCTGTGATGTTAGGGATCTCAGGAAGAGGCAAAGATACATGTGGCTGAAAATGGTTGCAAAGGTTTCAGCCTTGTTTTTTCTGATGTGCTGGGCTCCCCTGTCATTGAGGACAGGGCTCTTTGTGGAGCCTCCTCCTCTGGGTTATTTGTTTAAATGTCCACCACCATTCTTGACTGAATGTGACAGAACTACAGAGCTTTGATCTGATCCGTGAGTTGTGGGGTCCCTTTGCTGTCTATCACATGCTGCTTCCACTATTTAGTATGTATGTAGTCCTGTGTTGTCCCAATTGTGAGAGAGAGACAAGAATTTGTGTCCAGTTTACTCCAGCCTAGTATACTGCACCCACTGTTTATTCTGCAATCTTCGCTACCTTGGCGATACCAAATGTGTGTCCATAAATGCAGCTCAAACTCTTTATCCGTTACTTATTTTCAAATACCCTGTTCCACTCAGCACTCGATGTATCTTTTGGCCTTTTATGCTGTTTCAGTTAAGTTAAACACAAGTTCAAAGGACAGTACTTTATTTTGTAGTAGACAATTTGCAGCTTTGCTACCATAATAATTGACTGCAATAACTTTAGACCTTAATTTTAGCCCCCACTTTGTTTTCAGCAGGGAATGTTGGCAATGTGGAGGTGGCAGAAAACTTGGGGTGAAAATTCCCGACAGGAACATTACTGGTGAGGCAGTCTGCCCTTTGTTTCTCACTGTGTTTCCTCTCCTGGGCTGCTGGATTCTGAAACACTTTGCCAAATTTTTCTGTTACTAATTCAGAAACACCTTACATAGCCATGCCCAAATCCGCCACCACCACCCCTCCCCCTCAGCTATCCACATATTTGGTGGGACAGTTTGTGAGCAGCCTGCCCAGTACCTTCCAGGTGCCTGTGTGGTATCTTAAAAGGGAACATTGACTGTAATATGTCACCTTTAATACCTCTTTCAACTCTCCCTCAAAGCTTTTATTTTTTACCATCCTAAGACCCCCAAGCCCAATTAGATACTCTATTTGTCCCCAGACTAACGCACACCAACCAGGTTTCTTTAATCAACAACAAAATTAACCAATTATAAAACCAAGTCTTAACCAATAATGAAATAAATCTATATGAGTTGCAATATTAAAGCTCCTTATTTTTTCCCTAGTCCTCATGCACACGCACCTACATCCAAAAACCAATTAAGCAGGGGGAAAAAAAGGAATTTCGGTTTAGAGTGGTTTCATAGGAATAAAAAAAAAACTAGACTACCATGATCTGGAAGGAGGTTCTTCGGTTTGGTGAGGTGTCCCAAAGTCGAATAAGTGGATGCTGCTCAAAAGGTGTCAGTGCTCACATTCGATGCAAAAGTCCTTTTTTTAAAGATGCAAAATTTCTGCAAATTCAGGGTTTCTTCAAAAATGCAGGAGACAACAGTACCACTTCGTACAATCTTTTCTTTTCAAGAGCAAGGATTCTTTACAGAGAGGTAATACTTTGCTGGTGGTTCTTCTGATTTCGAGGCAGGTCAAAATCAAATTCCAATTGCCTGCTTTAGGCCAAACCCACTGGCTTCAAAACAGTTCAAAAATGAAACCAATCACATGCCAAGTCATAAATTCTGTCCTCACACAAAGGGTAGGTCTAAGGTCAACCCCCCTGCTGGTTTCCTTGAAAGTACCTAGTTTCCAGTATTTGTTTACTGATCAAAACCAGAAACCTCTCATTGACCCTGCCTTTCTTCCAAAAGCATTCATAAAGTTCAGCTATCTCCGGATGTCTCAATGTCCACTGAAATCCTTTTCAGTTTTTTAAAATGTAGAATTCCAAGTTTTAATACAAAAAATGGAAATCCTTGCAACAGGATTTTTTTTTAAAAAGTACTTGAATATGCAGTTGAGGTGGTGTAACTTACAGGGCTACAGATCAAGAGCTGGAAGATAGGAGTAGATTGGGTAACTTTTTTGACTGGCATAGACACGATGGGCCGAATGGCCTCTTTCTGTGCCATAAGTCTGTTTCTTTCTACGTACCAGATTTGGTTATTTGAAATGAATTTTGAAAGTAGGATTACAGGACATGCCTATAAAATACACTGCCAGCATCAGATTAGATGCAAAAATACCTTTTCTCAGCGAGTTGTCACTCCTAGAACAGGTTCCTGTGGATGTGCTAAGTTCGTAAGGAAAGAGAACATGGGAGGTGATGGTGGCACAGGAGAAGTTAGTTTACATCTGATAAATTCATAACTACCTTGGTGTTTGCTTTGATTGGGAAATTCGTCTGGACTTCATAAGACAGAGTTCCTTGAAATTCTCCACTGGCCTTTTTGACATTTTCAAAGAATTAGCAGTTGGATGGCGATTGCAGAAAGTTGCAGAGTTTCATAGACAGTCTCATTTTTTATTTTAAATGCTCATATGTTTTTGTGCTCAGGTTACAAATTACATCAGAGATCAATCCAGGAAGAACTTCCAAGTGATTGTGATCTCACTGAAAGAGGAATTCTATTCAAAGGCCGAGGCACTAATTGGAGTATACCCAGAGGTACTGTCCCAACCAGAAGCTTTACATTCCCGATATGACTTTCCAGCTATGACTTCGGAATGTATTTTTTGTGTTCTAATTTAAAGCTGCCAAATTTCTTTGAGTTTAGATGATTCATCACTTGTACTCGGGGGGTGGCAACTGCAGACGGAGATTTTCATGGGTTTCGCTAGACAGAAACGAGGCAGTTATGCCTCAGACGTCATAGGGGAAAAGACATGTAGTACCCCGTTTTTGATCTACCCAATGCCATCTGTAAAAGGGCCTACTGCTGGATAGCCTGTTTCAAGTGGTAAGCCCTTTTAGTGTGCAAATTAGGATCCTATTGCCATTTTGGGAGACCACTGGCCACATGCCCCTCCAGGACCTACCTATTGTCTTTGGGCTACCCAATATTGTGTCTCTTTGGTACCCATAGTATGCCAACGGCAATGGTAACAAAACCAGGCAGCCAGACAGCATGGTCAGCTGCCTGATGGTTAGAACAACCCCTCAGTATATTTGGGTATGGAAGATTTGATTGTAGTTATATAAGACTTATTTTCAACTTGTGTTTTGCAATCCCAACCTTACTCTCTCTCATGAATATGTAAAGTTACATTAAATATGCAAATATTAAAAATAAAATTGGAGGTGGGGCATTCAGACCTGACTGGACAAGAAGAAGCAAGATGGAGGAGCAGCTGGACAGTAGTCTCCATCTTTTCTGTTCATAAGTCAATAAAAAGCCCTCCAATTTCCCAATAACCCATTCCCAAAAGGATAGCTGCCCACCAGGAAAGTGATTTCATAATACCAGCCCACAGATGTAAAACATGTATATTTCTGAAGGCCAAAATTAGGTTTAATTTCCCTCTGTGCTAAGTGGACCAAAATAAGTGCTACCACTCATTTGTTAGTGAGAATATATTGTTATCTAAAGAGGGATAGAAGCAGAAGAGAGAGAAAAAGAAATTGCCAGAATAAGAGAGAAAACAAGGGAAAGAAAGAGGCCAGAGTGGAGACAGATTCAGAATAGTGGAACGAGGAGGATGCAGTGGCATGGTGGTAATATCACTGAAGTAGTAATCCAGGCCCAGCTCGTGCTCTGGGGACGTGGGTTCAAATCCCACCATGGCAGATCATGAAACCATTGACAATTGTTGTAAAAACCCATCTGGTTTCCTTTAGGGAAGGAAATCTGCCATCCTTACCTGGTCTTCCCTATGTGTGACTCCAGACTCACAGCAGTGTGGTTGACTCTTAAATGCTCTCTAAATGGCCGAGCGAGCCACTGAGTTCAAGGGCAATTAGAGATGGGCAGTAAATGCTGCCGTAACCAGCAATGCCCACATCCCATGAACAAAAAAAAGAGATGCAGGAGCAGTAGGAAGAATGAGGTAGGAAGAATGAGAAAGGAAGGAGAGCAAACAAACACAGTTTCAGGGATGAGGGCCTCACAGTCTCCCTTTTTATGTGCATTGGGAGATTTCATGTTTTGTACATAGATGGTATATCACCTAATTTTGTAGGATTATGAATTAGAGATGACTCTCTATTCTTTGTGTTTAGGACAGGTGCCCGACAATTTGGACTTCTCATTCCATAGATGATCCAGTTTTAATTTTAAAAGCAAAATACTGCAGATGCTGGAAATCTGAAACAAAAAAAAGTGCTGGAAATACTCAGCAGGTCTGGCAGCATCTGTGGAGAGAGAAGCAGAGTTAACATTTCTGGTCTGTGACCTTTCATCAGAACTGGCAAAGGTTAGAAAAGAATTAGGTTTTAAGCAAGTGAAGGGGTTCTAGTGAAAGGTCACAGACCTGAAATGTTAACTCTGCTTCTCTCTCCACAGATGCTGCCAGACCTGCTGAGTATTTCCAGCACTTTGTTTTTGTTTCCGTCTTTAATTTTACTTATTACAAAAGGAAACTGACTTCCACACTACCGCCACCCCCCACCAAGTGCTCGTGAGATGAGGCTTGGAATTTAAGTCGGATAGGCTAGGCTGCTTCTAAAATACATACTAAATTTCAGTGGAACTGGGGATCTGGCAGAAGACAAGCCATTCCCGAGTGATGCATGTATCCAAATGACAGATTGAAGACAAAACTTCTTCTGTCATATATATCAGAATGGCATCTGACTTAATTTAAGCTTGTAGAAAATGGGTAAGTTACCTGCATGGTTTGTCAAACTAGGATGGGGTTGTGTTCATGGGCTTCAACTATCTATAGACGTGCCTGAAATATCAGCTATCTCAGCTCCAACACAAATAGTTCCAACCTTTCAAAGAACAAAGAACAGTACAGCACAGGAACAGGCCATTCGGCCCTCCAAGCCTGCGCCGATCTTGATGCCTGCTTAAACTAACACCTTCTGCACTTCCGGGGCCCATATCCCTCTATTCCCTTCCTATTCATGTATTTGTCAAGATGTCTCTTAAACGTCGCTATCGTATCTGCTTCCACCACCTCCCCTGGCAGCAAGTTCCAGGCACTCACCACCCTCTGTGTAAAAAAACTTGCCTCGCACATCCCCTCTAAACTTTGCCCCTCGCACCTTAAACCTATGTCCCCTAGTAACTGACTCTTCCACCCTGGGAAAAAGCTTCTGACTATCCACTCTGTCCATGCCGCTCATAACTTTGTAAACCTCTATCATGTTGCCCCTCCACCTCCGTCGTTCCAGTGAAAACAATCCGAGTTTTTCCAACCTCTCCTCATAGCTAATGCCCTCCAGACCAGGCAACATCCTGGTAAACCTCCTCTGTACCCTCTCCAAAGCCTCCACGTCCTTCTGGTAGTGTGGCGACCAGAATTGCACACAATATTCTAAGTGTGGCCTAACTAAGGTTCTGTACAGCTGCAGCATGACTTGCCAATTTTTATACTCTATGCCTCGACCGATGAAGGCAAGCATGCCGTATGCCTTCTTGACTACCTTATCCACCTGCGTTGCCACTTTCAGTGACCTGTGGACCTGTACGCCCAGATCTCTCTGCCTGTCAATACTCCTAAGGGTTCTGCCATTTACTGTATACCTCCCACCTGCATTAGACCTTCCAAAATGCATTACCTCACATTTGTCCGGATTAAACTCCATCTGCCATTTCTCCGCCCAAGTCTCCAACCGATCTATATCCTGCTGTATCCTCTGACAATCCTCATCATTATCCGCAACTCCACCAACCTTTGTGTCGTCCGCAAACTTACTAATCAGACCAGCTACATTTTCCTCCAAATCATTTATATATACTACAAACAGCAAAGGTCCAAGCACTGATCCCTGCGGAACACTACTAGTCACATTCCTCCATTCAGAAAAACACCCATCCACTGATACCCTCTGTCTTCTATGACCGAGCCAGTTCTGTATCCATCTTGCCAGCTCACCTCTGATCCCGTGTGACTTCACCTTTTGTACCAGTCTGCCATGCGGGACTTTAGTAAAGCCTTTGACAAAGTCCATATAGATAACATCCACTGCCCTTCCTTCATCAATCATCGTCGTCACTTCCTCAAAAAACTCAATCAAATTAGTAAGACACGACCTCCCCTTCACAGAACCATGCTGTCTCTCGCTAATAAGTTCGTTTGTTTCCAAATGGGAGTAAATCCTGTCCCGAATAATCCTTTCTAATAGTTTCCCTACCACTGACGTAAGGCTCACCGGCCTATAATTTCCTGGATTATCCTTGCCACCCTTCTTAAACAAAGGCACAACATTGGCTATTCTCCAGTCCTCTGGGACCTCACCTGTACCCAATGAGGATACAAAGATTTCTGTCAAGGCCCCAGCAATTTCTTTCCTTGCCTCCCTCAGTATTCTAGGGTAGATCCCATCAGGCCCTGGGAACTTATGTACCTTAATGCTTTGCAAGACACCCAACACCACCTCCTTTTTGATAATGAGATGACTGAGACTATCTGCACTCCCTTCCCTAGGCTCATCATCCACCAAGTCCTTCTCTTTGGTGAATACTGATGCAAAGTATTCATTTACTCAGTTACCTCTCTTATTTCAGAGGACTCAAATGGAGGAGTATGTTGTTGCCCTTGAGCTGGTGAAAAGCAAGTTTAATCTGCATTTAATAACAACTGAATTTCCATTCCATGAAATTAGTGGCAGAGAAATTACAAAACATCACCTGGTTAAGTTTTCTATTAAAGTTGTCAAATCATGGCAAGTATGAAATGATTCATCGAAAATGATCTAATGGCTTGTTGGGGAGGGGGTGGTTGCGGGGGAAACACTAAACTGCCATCCACTATTGAAATCAATACCTTCAAATACAATATACTACTCTTAAAACAACTTGAATGTAAATATTCAGAAATTTAAATTAATCTTTCGTCAGTAGCAGTCTTACCTCATGTTGCAAAGCAGTGAAGATGCAACAGAATAAATGTCAACATTTTTCAACTTCCAGATTTGCTTAACTATTATAGTTTTTGTTACAGCAAGGAGAATGCATGTCCAGTCAACTGTTAACCTTCGATCTTACCCATTACCCTGAAAATACCAGAAGGGAAGAGACGCTGCAGCCAAGGCAGGAAGACTAATTGAACATACACTTCGGTTGAGTGTAAACATTTCAAATCACAGATGTTATCTGAATTGTTAAAGTAAACAGTTATGTTTTACCTGTTATCTAGAGCACTGTAGTTCTCTCTTTGTTAGCAAGTCTGTTAACACACTTTCCAAAAAACGTTTACATTCTGTTGAATAAGAAATTAATTGTTGTACTCCCATTCAGAACCATGTTTGGGTTGCTCAAAACAGAACAAATTTTAAATAGGAATACAAGAAACAAGGTGCCATTTATTGATCACATCTTTTCATCAAGCCCACAGTTGCTGCTTATTTAGGCTCTGTTTTTCTTCACTGGTTAATTGGATACATAAAAAATGAAAAACTAAGGAAACTGCAAATGGTCAGCCAATTTCAGAGCCGACTCTTATTCAAATCTTTATTAGATACACTTTCTCGGGGTGGGGGTGAGGGGGACATTATTTACAGAAAATGGCATAATTTGCAATTGCTTTCCAAACAAATAAAATTCCTATTCGACTGCTGGCTATCTCAGTCACACTATGACATTGTGATCGCAAAATCACATTTGTCTTGTGAAAATTCAATTCGGTGTAATACAATGTAGTGCAATAAAAACATAATGGGAGCCATAATAAAAGGTTTTAAGGATATATAAAATTACTGTGTTAAGTACTTAATATTGAAGTACTTCAGGATCAAGGAAAAGGATGAGGATAAAAGATGGACGGAGGGCAGAGTTATTACAATTTACTTAAGATGTGTAAAAGAAAAAATTATTCCTACCCAGTTTTACTTTGGATTTTCATTCCTCATGAGAGATTGCCATTTGTGTCTTCTCCATGCAGTAGGAAACTGCTTAGTTTACAAGGATACAGACTCTTACAAATCTGTGCATCACTATTTGGATTCAGTACTGGCCAAATGCACATCAGAACCCAACTGCTAATATTTTATAATGTTAGGCATCTCTCAGTCAACATCCAGGATTCCCAATGGGAGTCCTGAAATACCAAGAGTTGACATCAGAGCAATGCCATGGTACAATAGCAGACCAAAATTGATAGATCAATGCAAGTCATCAACACTTATGTACCATCTGTGGTATTGCACACATGGTAATTTTGTAGAAGAGGCTGAACTAAAGAAGGCAGTTTCTACCGCTTTGCTTGATTTCCAGTTTTTCCAAGTGTTTTTCATTTTGTTTCTTAAAGCTTGTTGTTTTTCTGTTCATGTATGTATGAATTAACTGAATATAGGTTTGTCTTTTTTATTTTGAATGTATTTTAAATATCTGCAGAACGTTAATTGTTTGTCCAGCTGTTGGTTATTTATTGTTACTAGTTTATTACTTGTTAAAACTACTTGTTTTTTCTTGTAGGCTTTTCTTGTAATATTTGAACTATGGTTAATGTTTTTTAAAAATGGCTGAAAAGTATGGGCCTCATTTTGTTTATTACATTGTACTAGAGAGGGGAAGAATACCCAACAATATAGATAAACCAGGGACCAGAAGATTGGGGGAAAATCAGGAGAGGGTATTACAGGGGTTGAAGATGTTAGAAGGAAGCATGGGGGAGGGAGGCACAATGAAGAAGAGTGAGCAGAAGGCCAGCAACAATTTGAGTGGATAGATGAGAAACAGCAGAAGTGGTTGACTGCTAGAGGCATAAAAGAGAAACGAATATTGAAAGTGTGCTAAGAAAATGTCAGGATATTGAGGGGCTGAAAGAGGAAGGCAAGAGAAAAGGGCTGTTGATGCAAAAGGGTGACAGGCAAGAAACTACAGATACACAGCAAGGGAGACAATAGAAAGAGAAGTGCAGCAGCAGACAGAGGTGTGAAGTAGGGACACTAGGGTAGGCAAGACAGCAACAATTAGCACTATTAGTAGTGGCCACTCCAGGCGCTGCTTCACAAACCACTGACCACCTCCAGGCGCGTATCCATTGTCTCTCGAGATAAGGAGGCCCAAAAGAAGTAGTGGTAGATGAGAATAGCAGGCAAAAGTGTGAGCTATTTTTTAAAAAATGCCAATTTCAAAAAATTATGGCCAGCAATGTTAACATTTGAGTTTAAATAGTAATTAAGCAGCGGTGGGGTAGAATTGGTTTTACTAACGCAATATTTTTCATTATCTGACATGATGAAAAGTTAACAGCATATGAAAAAAGTTTTACTTAATTTTTGATATTTTAATTTTATCAAAGTAAACGTTTAAAAATTAATTCATCTCTTTGCTCTCCTTGCCTGGAGGTGGTCAGTGGTTTGTGGAGCAGCGCTTGGAGTGGCTATAAAGGCCAATTCTAAAGTGACAGACTCTTCCAGAGGCGCTGCAGATAAAATTGGTTGTCGGGGCTGTTACACAGTTGGCTCTCTCCTTGCGCTTCTGTCTTTTTTCCTGCCAACAGCTAAGTTTCTTCGACTCGCCACTCTTTAGCCCCGCCTTTATGGCTGTCTGCCAGCTCTGGCGATCACTGGCAACTGACTCCCATGACTTGTGGTCAATGTCATAGGACTTCATGTCGCGTTTGCATATGTCTTTAAAGCGGCGACATGGACGGCCGGTGGGTCTGATACCAGTGACGAGCTCACTGTACAATGTGTCCTTGGGGATCCTGCCATCTTCCATGCGGCTCACATGGCCAAGCCATCTCAAGCACCACTGGCTCAGTAGGGTGTATATGCTGGGGATGTTGGCCGCCTCTAGGACTTCTGCGTTGGAGATACGGTCCTGTCACCTGATGCCAAGGATTCTCTGGAGGCAGTGAAGATGGAATGAATTGAGACGTTGCTTTTGGCTGACATACGTTTTCGAGGCCTCGCTGCCGTAGAGCAAGGTACTGAGGACGCAGGCTTGATACACTCATACTTTTGTGTTCTGTGTCAGTGCGCCATTTTCCCACACTCTCTTGGCCAGTCTGGACATAGCAGCGGACGAGTTCATCATTTAGTCATTTAATTTATACTAATGAGAAAAAGAGAAAACACAGTAATAGCACCACAGTTACCTAGTAAAATCTATGCCTTGGTGAAGTACATGACATGTTTGCCTCACACTGTAAATAGCTTCCATTTGAATTATTGTTGCTGCTGAACCTCTTGCTGTATACTGGTTTTCTCTAAGAACACCTCTATGTTCAGTGGATCTTTCAACTTTTCCCTCTCTGTACTGTAATTGATCGGACTGTGCATCATTATTAACAAACCATAACTAAGTCCACAATTTAAAAGATGCAAAACTAGCTATTAAAGCCATGAATTTTGGCTCCAAATCAGGGACTTCACACTTTACCCATATTCATCTGTCACAGAATGTATTGCATGAGATCAGAAGAAGGAACTCAACCCTTAATTTAGATGGGTCTGTTTTTGTCCAGTGTGTGCAGGAGGGTTTTCTGACACAGTATGTGGACAGGCCAACCAGGGGCGATGCCACATTGGATTTGGTACTGGGTAATGAACCTGGCCAGGTGTTCGATTTAGATGTAGGTGAGCACTTTGGCGATAGTGATCACAATTCGGTTAGGTTTACCTTAGCGATGGGCAGGGACAGGTATATACCGCAGGGCAAGAATTATAGCTGGGGGAAAGGAAATTATGACGCGATTAGGCAAGATTTAGGATGTGTAGGATGGGGAAGGAAACTGCAGGGGATGGGCACAAACGAAATGTGGAGCTTATTCAAGGAGCAGCTAATGCGTGTCCTTGATAAGTATGTACCTGTCAGGCAGGGAGGAAGTTGTCGAGCGAGGGAGCCGTGGTTTACTAAAGAAGTTGAAGCGCTTGTCAAGAGGAAGAGGGCGGCTTATGTTAGGATGAGACGTGAAGGCTCAGTTAGGGCGCTTGAGAGTTACAAGCTAGCCAGGAAGGATCTAAAGGGAGGGCTAAGAAGAGCAAGGAGAGGACACGAGAAGTCATTGGCGGATAGGATCAAAGAAAACCCTAAGGCTTTCTATAGGTATATCAGGAATAAACGAATGATAAGAGTTAGAACAGGGCCAATCAAGGATAGTAGTGGGAAGTTGTGTGCGGAATCAGAGGAGATAGGGGAAGCGTTAAATGAATATTTTTCGTCAGTATTTACAGTAGAAAAAGAAAATGTTGCCGAGGAGATTACTGAGATACAGCCTACTAGGCTAGATGGGATTGAGATTCACAAGGAGGAGGTGTTAGCAATTTTGGAAAGAGTGAAAATAGATAAGTCCCCTGGGCCAGATGGGATTTATCCTAGGATTCTCTGGGAAGCCAGGGAGGAGATTGCAGAGCCGTTGTTGTTGATCTTTATGTCGTCATTGTCGACAGGAGTAGTGCCGGAGGACTGGAGGATAGCAAATGTTGTCCCCTTGTTCAAGAAGGGGAGTAGAGACAGCCCTGGTAATTATAGACCTGTGAGCCTTACTTCGGTTGTGGGTAAAATGTTGGAAAAGGTTATAAGAGACAGGATTTATAATCATCTTGAAAAGAATAAGTTCATTTGCGATAGTCAGCACGGTTTTGTGAAAGGTAGGTCGTGCCTCACAAACCTTATTGAGTTTTTCGAGAAGGTGACCAAACAGGTGGATGAGGGTAAAGCCGTGGATGTGGTGTATATGGATTTCAGTAAGGCGTTTGATAAGGTTCCCCACGGTAGGCTATTGCAGAAAATACGGAAGTATGGGGTTGAAGGTGATTTAGAGCTTTGGATCAGAAATTGGCTAGCTGAAAGAAGACAGAGGGTGGTGGTTGATGGCAAATGTTCATCCTGGAGTTTAGTTACTAGTGGTGTACCGCAAGGTTCTGTTTTGGGGCCACTGCTGTTTGTCATTTTTATAAACGACCTGGATGAGGGTGTAGAAGGGTGGGTTAGTAAATTTGCGGATGACACGAAGGTCGGTGGAGTTGTGGATAGTGTCGAAGGGTGTTGTAGGGTACAGAGGGACATAGATAGGCTGCAGAGCTGGGCTGAGAGATGGCAAATGGAGTTTAATGCGGAGAAGTGTGAGGTGATTCACTTTGGAAGGAGTAACAGCAATGCAGAGTACTGGGCTAATGGGAAGATTCTTGGTAGTGTAGATGAGCAGAGAGATCTTGGTATCCAGGTACATAAATCCCTGAAAGTTGCTACCCAGGTTAATAGGGCTGTTAAAAAGGCATATGGTGTGTTAGCTTTTATTAGTAGGGGGATCGAGTTTCGAAGCCATGCGGTCATGATGCAGCTGTACAAAACTCTGGTGAGGCCGCACCTTGAGTATTGCGTGCAGTTCTGGTCACCGCATTATAGGAAGGATGTGGAAGCTTTGGAAAGGGTGCAGAGGAGATTTACTAGGATGTTGCCTGGTATGGAAGGAAGGTCTTACGAGGAAAGGCTGAGGGACTTGGGGTTGTTTTCGTTAGAGAGAAGGAGGAGGAGAGGTGACTTAATAGAGACATACAAGATAATCAGAGGGTTAGATAGGGTGGATAGTGAGAGTCTTTTTCCTCGGATGAGGATGGCAAACACGAGGGGACATAGCTTTAAGTTGAGGGGTGAAAGATATAGGACAGATGTCAGAGGTAGTTTCTTTACGCAGAGAGTAGTAGGGGCGTGGAACGCCCTGCCTGCAACAGTAGTAGACTCGCCAACTTTAAGGGCATTTAAGTGGTCATTGGATAGACATATGGATGTAAATGGAATAGTGTAGGTCAGATGATCGGCGCAACATCGATGGCCGAAGGGCCTGTACTGCGCTGTAATATTCTAATTCTAATTTCTCGTCTCCAGCCAAACTTTGACTCAGAAAATATCTTTCAATGTTTTAGTTTTCTCAAATAAACATTTAAAAATTAATCCTTCATTTAAACAAATGCAAGATCACGGTATGGTTGATTTAAAATGTTTTGGAAAACCAGGCAAATTATTCCAAGTACTTCTAATCCCAATCCCAACACCATTTACCTATTTTTTTCCCACCATCTTTTTCTTGTGGAAGATCTTGAATATAATTAAACCAATACTCATTATTTCATATAAATTTCATATTCTGTTTTATTGAAAAGCACTCATCTTTAGTCAGTGCCCAACTTTGTAATTTTTGACAGTACTGCAAACTTTACAAAGCAAACAGAAAGCCATTTTATAAGAAAATACATCTTTCTAAACGAGCACAATGCAGCACACCTGGGGTGAAAAATATGGAATTCTCTTCAGAAATCATGGTCAAATATCTGTATACAGTACAAAGTGTCATTAAATATGATTTCTTGTAATAGATATAATTAAACACAAAAATACATAATTTTGTTCATGGAATTAGAGTTCTGGAAGGATCTTCCTTTAAGAAAGTCTGTTTAGCTATCTTCAGCTATTGGAAGACTGAAGTTATTATGCATGCAGCAAGAACTTTGTACTCGGCCATTTTTGAGCTTTGAATCCTAAGTGTTAACTGTACATTCACAATTACTTTACATGCTTACTGGCACAGGAACAAGCAGGAATTTATTTTTTGCTCCATACTTGACACTAGAAGAATTTGTATCAACATGGCACGTACCATTGAATAGTTTGCTGAACCTCCATTGTAAAAAGAATTGTCAAAATTTGGGGCTCAATTTTTGATCATGTTGAGCCGAGTTCAGTGCATCCTCATTATCAACAGGGTAATTTCCACAGCAGCAGGCAACACAGTCAACACAGAAGGAGGTCTTCCTGAAGCAATTGTGCAGCATTCACCATTAATCTATAACAAACAATCTCAAGTGGTTTTAGGGTGGCACAAAATTAGTGAATATTAGTTACTGTCACTCGTTTGCCAGCCCAAAAGGAATTGAGTTTTCTCCCAGTAGGCAATTTCCTAAAAGGAAATCAAAGAAAGCAATCAGCCCTAACCAAGTCCGGTAACTTAAATGCAAAAACTCTGATTCCTTTATGATTCAGTTTTGCAGGGAGCTTCAAATGCTTTCTCAGAACAGTCATTACTGGATCTGAATTGAGTAGATTTTGTAAACAGCCCACTAAATTCAAATTAAGGAATACTTTTGAATTGGTCAATATCACAAGATTTGTTTAGTCTCTTGCACAAATATACCCTAGGAAAAAACAACAGCAAAAGAAAACATTTAATTCATCAGATCAAAATTAGTCTCACTGCTATCACCATCAGAAATAAGTTCAAAATACATTCTCCAGATCAAACCATGGACAAAATCAATAAATCTAACTACTGCTGGCTGTTTTTTTTTAAACCACAGTTTAAGTGGAGAAAAGACAAAAAAAAAACATACATACCCAGCATTGTGCTTCACTGAAATCAAGTGACCACAATGGAATTTCATCCATAAATGTCATTCTAAGATGATCATTAGATCCTTTCAACATGTAGTCCTGGGATGATTTTGACATTTGCAAAAACTTCCATATAACTGGTGTGGTTAAGATAAATTGTATATCTATTAAAGTAGTTTTAAAAATAAAGAGGAATTGACAAGATCAACTTTTTTTGGTACAAGTCGTGAGCCTTTGAGGAAGTGATTCAGGCAGAAGTAACAGCAAAAAAAAAAAATCGATTTTTTTGAAACAATTGAATTACTTGAGCTGTTACAAATCATGTTCCATGTTTGAAATGTTCTATTAAATCAAACATGCATATCATTTTCTTTTAAAATGGCTCCAACCACATAAGTGAAGATGTGGGTTAGCTCAAAAGGCCGCAGCAAATTTTTGGAGAATCTGAAAGCAGCCAATTTAACACTACTAATCAGTGGTTATGAAAAATTAATCATGTAGTATTAAAATAGAAAGTAATCCACAACGTTATCTGGTCATAACAAATATTTGAACTGTGTAATTCAACCCATCTGCAAAATACAAGTATGACACAGATCACTGATCCAAATATTTACAGAGGATGAAATGCAATGTTTTGTTGAGCAAAGTAGATAACTGCAGGGTTGTCCATCATCCAAAAGCAGACCTCTGGTAGACAAAATCCTTTTGCCTCGCACCATCATCCATTTTGTCATTTCATTTCTCCTGCCTTTCACCCTATTACAAACCTTCCATTTTGATCTTCCTGTCACTCTTCTTCTGTACTTGCTTAAAACCTGTTACACCTTTAACATTTTCCAGTTCCAATGAAAAGTCATCGACCTGAAACGTTAACTTCATTTCTCTCTCCACCAATGCTGCCTGACCTGAACATTTCTGTTTTTTTGTTTCAGTCTTACAGCATCCGCAGTATTTTGCTTTCCAATTGTATATTCTTTGCTATTTATCATGGGCATATATCAGAAGTTAATATCATGACATTTTCAGATACCTGCCCATGTAATAAAGACATCTCATAACTTCCCACATCTCCATCTTTTTCACCATACACACCTTTCCAATTACTTCTTGCATCAGCCACAGTTAAAAGTTTGTAATACTATCCATGGAGAGACTTGTTTCAAGTTTATAAGAGCAAAACACTGCAAATGCTGGAACTCTGAAATGCGAACAGAAAGTGCCAAAAATACTCAGCAGGTCTGGCAGCATCTGTGGAGAGAGAAACTGAGTTAATATTTCAGGTCTGTGACCTTTCATCAGAACTGGCAAAAGTTAGAAATGTAAAAGTTTTGAGCAAGTGAAAAGGTGGTGGTGGGGGGGGGGGGGAGAACAACTAAAGGGAAGGTCTGTGATAAGACAGAGCAGGAGAGATTAAATGACAGAAATGTCATGGAATAGAAGTCAAATGGAGTGCTAAATGGTTGTAGCAAAAGACAAAAGCATTTGTCCAGAGAGAGTGCTAATGGCAGAATAATGAACCGCTCTGCCCAAAAACAAAAACATGACAAACGAGTTTAACACGAGCACATGGTTAAAAAAAATAATAAATATTAAAATAATCAATAAAAAAATAAGGATCATGGTCATGGAAATTATCGAATTCAATGTTGAGTCCAGAACTCAACAGAAATGTGGGCATGAGAGCAGGGTGGCAAATTAAAATAGCGGGCAACTGGAAGTTTGGAGGCATGCTTGCAGACCGAGCAGAAGTTGTTTCAAGTTCATGCTTTTTAGCTTGAGGCAATGCGTTTGAAAGGCTGTAAAGTGCCTAATTGAATGCTGAGGTGCTGTTCCTTGAGCTTACGTTGAGCTTCATTGGAACACTACAACAGGCCGAGGACAGAAATGTGGGCGTGAGAGCAGGGTGGTGAATTAAAATAGCGGGCAACTGGAAGCTCGGAGGCATGCTTGCAGACCGAACAGAAGTTGTTTCAAGTTCATGCTGTTTAACTTGAGGCAATGAGTTTGCAAGTTTTTTTTTTTAGCCCCAACTGATTCTAGAGTCTGGATTACCAAGCAACACTAAATTTGATAAATGCAGTGCTTTCAATGCATTTCTACTAATCCTACCTTTACATCATCATAATGCCATAACAGAAGACCAGACTGCACAAGAAAAGATAACAAAAAATAGCTCACTAAAATTTAGGATGTCTGAAACTTGAACATCTAATATGGCCAAGATTCTACATCTTTGCCCTCAGCCATTTGTGCATGAAAAAATGATTTAAGAAGCATCTGTAGTGGGAGCAATAAAAGCTGATACATCAGTCCGGGTTTGTCTCAAATCTAAAATAAAGACTAAGTGCTGGAAATACTCAGCAGGTCTGGCAGCATCTGTGGAGAGAGATCATTTCAGGTCATTGACCTTTCATTAATTGAAAAAAGTTAGAAATGTAATAGGTTTTAAGGAGGTGAAATTGGGAAGGGCAGATCTGTGATCTGGTGGAAGACAGGAGAGATTAACTGACAGAAGAGTTGGTGGTGCAGGGGAAAAGGGAATGGCAATGGGATAAGTAAAAAAATAAAAAGATGTGCCTAGAGCAGATGTGAATGGTAGAATAATAAAGAGCTGCCAGCTGAAAGCAAATACAAAGAGAAAAACCAGGACAAGACCAAAACATTGCAAAGAAACTCAATGTTGAGTCCGGAAGGCTGTAAAGCACCGAACTGAATGATGAGGTGCTGTTCCTTGAGCTTACGTTGAGCTTCATTGGAACACTGCAGTAAGGCCGAGAACGGAGCTGTCAGTATGACAGAAAGGTGGGGAATTAAAATCACAGGTGAACAGCAGCTCGTGGTGACACTTGCAGACTGAACAGAGGTGGCTTGCAAAATAGTCGCCCAATCTGCATTTGACCTCCCCAGTGCAAAGCACACTGTATTGTAAGCAGTGAATACTAAATTGAAAGAAGTACACGCAAATCGTTGCTTCACCTGGAAGGAGTGTCTGGGGCCTTGGACAGCGAGGATAAAGGAGGTAAAAGGGCAGAAATTGCATCTCTTGCACTTGGATGGAAAGGTGCCATGGGAAGGGAAGGGGGTTTTGGGGGTGATTGAGGGGTGGACCTGGGTGTCACGGAGAGAACAATCCCTTTAGAATGCTGAAAGGAGAGGGGAGTCAAAGATATGTTTGGTGGAGGCATCACGCTGGAGGTGGTGGAAATGGCAGAGGGTGATCTATTGAATACGGAAACTGGTGGGGTGGGAAAGTGAGGACAAAGGGAACCCTATCGTGGTGTTCTGGGAGGGAGAGGAAGGAGTGAGACCAGAAGTACAGGAAATGGAATTAATTCAGTCAAGGGCCCCATCAACCACAGTGGGGGGGGGGGTGTGGGGGGAGGTGTTCCTCAGTTGAGGAACATAGGAACAGGAGTAGATCATTCAGCCCATTGAACCTGACCCACTATTCAATACGATCATGGCTAATCTTCCACTTCAATGCCTTTTTCCTACACTATCCTCATATCTCCCTATGTCATTTGTATTTAGAAGTCTGTCAATCTCTGCTTTAAACATACTCAAAAAGGAAGACATATGAAACACTGTTGTGGAAGGCTGCATCATCAGAACAGATGCAACGGATACGGAGAAACTGGGAGAATGGAATGCAGTCCTTAAAGGAAGCGGGGTGTGAGGAAGTGTGGTTGAGGTAGCTGTGGGAGTCAATGGACTTATAGTGAATATTTGTTTATAGCCTATTTTGCTCTTGTCTCAGGTGTTACCGATGCAGAATTGAGCTGATCACCTACAATCCAAGTTTTTCAGGGATTTAGCACCTGATAATACATCTGGGCTATATTAAACCATGGATAATCAGACACATGTTCAATAATGCTTAGACTGTTACTTGGCTACAGAGACCAACAGTTAACAGCTAAATCCAAACAGGCAAAACACTTTGTATATACAGTTTATTTACTTTGTGACTAACCAAAGCAGCATGCTTCCACTACTAGAGACAAATCAGCCAATCATAAATCCCAGAAAATGGAAATCTATTCAGGTTCCAAAGAAAATTGCTCCTGTGCCAGATATTTAGTGGTGCAACAAAACAATTATTATTGGAAAGGAACCCACCAAATCCAACAGTGTTCCAGCAAAATTTACTTCCTGTTTGTCAGAACAAGGAAACTATATTAAAGGATGTTGTAAGTTTGATCTCTTTGGACACTTTCATGTAGTTAAGAAGGGAAGATGCAAAGCTGAGTACAAAATTCTTTTCGCAGCATCTGCTGCGAAAAGAATTTTGTACTCAGCTTTGCATCTTCCCTTTTTAACTACATGAAAGTGTCCAAAGAGATCAAACTTACAACATCCGGCACACTACAGCCTGCCGGACTGAACATTGAGTTCAATAATTTCAGAGCATGACAGTCCCCCACTTTACTTTCATTTTTAGTCATTTATAGTTATTTTTTCTTCCTTTTTTTTGCATTCCTTTTTACATTTTTTACAATCTTTTTTTGCATTTATTTCATTTCATCTTAGTTTGTTCAGTTTGCTTACCCACTGTTTTTTTCAGGTTGTTTTTCTTCAGGTTTGCACTTGCTGATGTTCAATATTCAGTATATTCACACCTAATCTGTACTAATGCTTTGTCTTTCAACACACCATTAACATATTGTTTGCCTTTGCTCCGTGACCTTTTGGTCAGCTATGTGGCCTGGTCCAATCTGCACCTTCTCCTTTGTTATCTCTTGCCCAACCCCCACCTCACTTGTTTATAATCTGTGACTTTTCTAATATTTGTCAGTTCCGAAGAAGGGTCACTGACCCGAAACGTTAACTCTGCTTCTCTTTCTACAGATGCTGCCAGACCTGCTGAGTGAATCCAGCATTTCTTGTTTTTGTTTCAGATTTCCAGCATCCGCAGTATTTTGCTTTTACAAAATTCTTTTCATGGCTGAAAGGAATCCACCTCAGTAGGATTTAAGGTCATGATACAGATACAGGACACAAAACTGCCTTTAAAAAAAAGATCCACGACAGAGGTTCCTGACAAAATTACCACTTGTGTTGGAAATCACACAGGTCAAATGGGAAAATATTAATCTCATTGAATGAAACTCTGCTGGAGAACTTTTTACTGGACATTACAAATAATTTTTTAAAAAGAACTGAACAGCTAAAAAAATGGCCACGCACATTTGTATTTGAGTTGACAAAGGCTAGCTAAGAGACAGAAGTAAATAACCCAGTCTAGCTGGAACAATGGGGGTGCTCCGTGATTCAATCAGCGAGACTGGTTTTGTCAATAGTGGTGATTAAAAGATGTCGACACTCTTTGACTTTGAAAGAGCCAAAAAACCCTCCCCCACCAAGTATGTCTGAATAGCCTTGAACTTCAAAGATCCCTCCAGAAGTTGCTATTTCAAACAAAGAGGTGATCACATGGCATACCTGCTGGTGTAACACCGAGTGCCTCAGAGAGTGAAAGAGAAACTGGAACTGAACTCCAAGAAGAAAGCATCTCTCTCTCTAAAGCAAAGTCCCAGGGAAACCATGGTGGCAGCTACTAAGACTAAAGAGTACATATCTTTACCAATGACCACCAAGACGACAAATAAAACCTCTCTTTGCTCTTCTGGAACCAGAAGAGCAAGTCTGAAATTGTGCATGTGACCCCAGCGAGGACCCCAAGACTTTAACTTCAATTAAGGACATTACAACCCAGTATTTGAATTCCATTTATTACAAACTTTACTTCAACCTCCCAAGTCTTTCTTCCCCTCTGTATCTATTTGTGTGTTTGTGGGCCTCTCGTATGCATGCGAGCGTGGACACATCATGTATTTTGGTAATTTTAACCGGTTTAAAGTGATAAGGTTAACAAACTTCATCTTTCTTGTTTAAACTCAAGAAAACCTGTCTGATTGGTTCGTTTGTAATTATATTCAAGGAACAGTGAGCAAGGGCTCACTGAGGTGGTAAGCTAAAATCACTGTGTTTAAAAAGATAAACTCTATTATGGCCAAACCGGAGGAGGGGCGAGAGGGGAGCCTGAGACCCCTTCACCACCTGGTCGTAACACACTTCACACCAACAACTTCCATTTATATAGCACCTTTAACGTAGTAAAATGTACCAAGGTGCTTCTTAGGAGCATAATCAAACAAAAATTGGACACCAAGCCACATAAGGAGATATTGGGTCAGATGACAGAAAGTTTGGTCAAAGAGGTGGGTTTTAAGGAGTTTCTTAAAGGAGGAGAGAAAAGTAGAGAGGTGGAAAGGTTTAGAGAGGGAATTCCAGAGCTTAGGGTCTTGGCAGCTGAAGGCACAGCCATCAATGGTGCAGCGATTAAAATCAGGGATGCACAAGAGGCCAGAATTAGAAGTGTGTACAGACCTCAAAAGGGCTGTATGACTGGAGGAGGTTACAAAGAATGGGAGGGCTGAGGATGTGTTGTGATTTGAAAAGAAGGATCGGAATTATAAAATTGAGGTGTTGTCAGACCTAAAACCAGTTAGCACAAGGATGGTGGGTGAATGGTACTTGGTGTGAGTTAGGATATGGGCAGAGTTTTGGATGAACTCAAGTTTTTGGAAGGTGGAGGCTGGCCAGGAGAGCATTGTAATAGTTAAGTCAAGAGGTAACAAATGAATAGATAAAAGTTTCAGCAGGTGGCAGGGATGGAATTGGTCAATTTACAGAGGTGGAAATAGGTTGTCTGAGTGATGGCATGGATATGTGGTTGGAAGCTTATCTCAGGGCCTAACGTGACACCAAGGTTGCAAATTATCTGGTTTGGCCTCAGTTGGCCAGGGAGATGGGTGGAGTTGGTGACTAGGGAAAGGAATTTGTGGAAGGAACCGGAGACAATGGCTGATGGTGTGCCAGCATACAGCTCCATAGGACTGGCAAACCTAATGGCAGAAATTAACACCAAGCGTTTCTGCCCCTGCCACAATACTGAAATGGTTCTCAAAGTCACAAATGGTCTTCTACGTGAATGCAACAAACGTAAACTATCCTTCCTCATCCCTCTCGACATGTCTGCAGCCTTGGACACGGTTGATTACACCAATGCCTTGCCACTATCTTTCAGCTGGATGGGACTGCACTTGCCTGGTTCCATTCTTATCGATCAAATTGTAACCAGATTCTCACTTGCAATGGCTTCTCTTTCCACTCCCACACTGTTACCTCTGATGTCCCCAAGGATCTATCCTTGGGCCCCTCCTATTTCTCACATACTGTCCCTCGCTGATATCATTCGAAAACATAGCGTTAGTTTTCACGTGTGCTGACAACACCCAGTTCTACCTCACCACCAGCTCTCTTGACTCCTCTACTGCTGTTACATCAGACTGCTTATCTGACATCCAGTACTGGAGAACCAGAAATCTCTGAAAGACTGAAGCCATTGTTTTCGGTACCTGCTTCAAACTCCATTCACTAGCCACCGACTTCATCCCTCTCCTGAACAACTGAGACTAAACCAGACTGTTTGCAACCTCGGTGTCACATTTGACCCGGAGATGAGCTTCCAACCACATATCTGCGCCAACACTAAGACTGCCTAATTCCACCTCCATAACATTGCCCAACTTCGCCCCATCTCTGCTCACCTGCTGCTGAAACTCTCAGTCATGCCTTCAGTACCTCTAGACTTGACTATTCCAATGCAGCCCTGGCTGGTCTCCCACATTCTACCCTCCATAAACTGGAGGTCCAAAACCCTGCCGCCTTTGTCCTTACTCGCACCAAGTTCCATTCACCTACCACCCCTGTGCTCGCTGACCTACATTGGCTGCTGGTCAAGCAATGTCTTGACTTTAAAATTCTCATCATTTTTTTCAAATCTCTCCATGGCCTCATCCATCCCCATCTCTGTAATCTCCTCCAGCCTCACAATCCTCCAAGATATCTGCACTTATCTAATTCTGGCCCCTTGAGCATCCCCAATTTTAATTGCTCCACCATTGATGGCTATGCCTTCAGCTGCCTAAGCCCTGAACTCTGGAATCTCTCCCTAAATCTCTCCAACTCTCTTTCTTCCTTAAGACACTCAAAATCTTTTTGATCAAGCTTTTGGCCATGTTCCAAAATAGCTCCTTATGTGGCTTGGTTCCAATTTTGCTTTATAAGGCTGATGTGAATTGCCTTGAGATGATTTATTACATTAAAGGTGGTACATAAACAGAAGTTGTTATTGAGTTTGGGCATTATATATCAGCAAACTATTCAACTGTAAGGGATCTCGACAGTTTCACCCAGTTGGTACAAAATCATCCCCTTTCCACCAAAGCAATATAGCAGATTTCATTAGTATTTGTTATCCAAAAAAAGGCTAAAACAATTTATCACTCCACGGACCCAAGAACACTGATCCAGTTTGCTGAAAAGTTCCTGATTGGAGTTGCACATTGTTCAAGTGGAAACATGCAAAGGGTGGACTACAGATCCTCAATTGTGTGTGCTTTCCCCTGGTATAGGGATATTCAAAAAAAAGTCTTAAATTCTACTTAATTACATTGTTTAATTCTGTTTTCATACCTATTATTGCTTTTAAACTAAAATATTTCTGTGATAGCAGCTTATTTGTATCTACTGTGATTTTGCTCTTACCTAATGGCTTGTGAAAGCTGGTCAAACCAAGAAAATAATTTTGCAGAAAACAGCTTCTTTAATCCTATTTTTCTGAAAGTAAGATTTGTGTTCATGCAGCCAGCAGGTTGGTCTCTCCTCAGCCACACTGAAAACATCTAGAGTCAGCTTGGAGAGAGAGAGAGGGGGAGAGAGAAAAGAGAGGGGGAGAGAGAGAACAAAAAAAAGAGAGGGAGAGGAAAGATCACAGAAACATCACAGAAAAGCAGTGAAGCGAGGCGCTGTTGAAAGATCCACTCTAAACAAGACGAAGCCCTGCTGCTAATTCTACACTTCAACTTGGTGCACCAGCTGTTCACAATATAAATCAATGATTTGGATGTGGGGACCAAATGTAATATTACCAAGTGCGCAGATGACACAAAACTATGAATGTTTGTTATCAGGAAGATGCAAAGCAGCTTCAAGGGGATTTGGACAGACTTAGTGAGTGTGCAGGAATGTGGCAGATGGAACATAAATGTGAAAAAATGGGAGGTTATCCACTTTGGTAGGAGGAATAGATGTGCAGAGTATTTCTTAAATGTTAAGAAATTAGGAAGTATAGATATACAATGGGACCTGGGTGTCCTCGTCCATAAGTCACTGAAAGCCAACGTGCAGCAAGCAATTAAGAAGGCTAATGGTATGTTAGCCTTTATTGCAAGTCTTACTTCAATTGTATAGAATCTTGGTTAGACTGCACCTGGAGTACTGTGTGCAGTTTTGGTCCCCTTACCTTAGGAAGTATATTATTGCCATAGAGGGAGTGCAACGAAGGTTCACCAGACTTGTTCCCGGGATGGCGGGATTGTCCTATGAAGAGAGATTGGGGAAACTGGGCCTGTGTTCTCTCGAGCAGGGGTCCCCAAAGTATGGCCTGCGGGTCAAATGCGGCCCAATTAATTTTTCTGACCGGCCCCCCCGACAAATGCTTAAAAAAAACCAACCGCACAGATCAATTTAATAAGCATTAAGGTACTATGGAAATGGGTATAAATCTGACCATGCACAGTAGAAAAACTGCAAGCCCATGACGCATTGATGTCTCTCTACTCTCATTGGTTCAATTGTAAGGTGCCCAACTATTGAGGCCAGCCAAAGGCGAGTAGCGAATAGGCCTATTGAACAGAATGCATTGTAATGGTTCCCACTCTACATCTGACTTGAATATTTTTGTTGTCATACTTTTCAAGTACCACATCATTAAGCTATCTCGTCAAAGAAATGAAAGGTTGAGCAGAATGTCACAAATTTAATGAAAAGTGGTCAGACGAATATTTTTGTGTCCCTCACATAGATAAAATTATTTGCTTGATATGACAAGAAACCATTGTGGTTTACAAGGAATATAACATTAGAAGGCATTACGAGACAAAACACCAGGACAGGTTCTCTGAATAAACGGGTGAATGCAGGAAAAAAAAATTCGAGCAGTTGAAAAAAATCCCTCGCAGGCCAGCAAAACTTCTTCAAAAGGAAATTTGAGGAAAACGTTGCCTCTGTTAGAGCAGCAAACGATTGTCTCAGCTACTAGCAGCGGGCAGCAAGCCTTTTACAGAGGGAGAGTTTATCATGCAGTGCATGCTCCAAGTAGTCGAGGAAATATGCCCAGAAAAGCGAGATCTCTTTGAAGCGGCAAGTCGGTCAGCTAGCACAGTTACTAGAAGAGTAGAGGACTTAAATGACGACCTGTTGACATAATTACAAGGTTATGCCCAAACTTTTGATGTTTTTTCTATTGCTTTGGACGAGAGTAATGACATTGTTGACACAGCTCAGTTGCTTGTATTCATTCGTGGTATTTACGAATCATTCAACATTACTGAGGAACTGGCAGAGCTGCATAGTATGAAAGACACTACTACAGGGGCAGACATTTTTATGAACATCTGCAAAACACTCAAGCGTCTGGATTTAAAGTGGGAAAATCTGAAGTGTGTTACCACTGACAGGGCAAGGAACATGACGGGGAAAAATGCCTGGTTGGGTAGAATTAACAGCCACGTAGAATCAATGGGCATAGCAAAACCGATTGGATTACACTGCATTATCCATAAACAGTCGCTTTGTGGCAAGGCACTAGACTTCGATGAGGTTATGAAAGTCGTAGCGTCAACGGTAAATTTCATCCATTCTCATGCACTCAACCACAGACAATTCCAAAGTTATTTGGAAGAAATTGATGCACTTTACAACGATGTGCTCTACCACAGTGACATTCAGTGGCTCAGTCGCGGAAGAGCGCTCAAAAGATTTTTGGAGCTGCGCACCAAAATAGACACATTCATGACTGAAAGAGGTAGGCTTTTGAAAGAACTTTTTGATAGCCAGTGGCTACGGAAACTTGCTTTTCTAACCGATCTGACTCAGCACATAAATGATCTCAACATTAAGTTGCAGGGCAAAGGGAAGCTAATCTGCAATTTATATAGCTATGTGAAAGGGTTTGAAATGAAGCTGCAGCTACTTAGTAAAGTAAGCAGTTATCTGAGAGCAAACTCGATCATTTTCCAGCTTATTCAACTCTCAAAACAGAGCCAAACTCTGGGAACGGAATTTCCAAGGGACACGGCAGTGCAAAAAGGTTGCATTACTACAAGAGCAGTTTTCCGAGAGATTCCAAGATTTCCACCAACACGAAATGGAACTCATTGATCTCCAGACAAACAATGCTTTGAAGGACAAGTACAATGAAGGTGATTTGATTGCATTCTACAAGTGACAATTTTTCATGTCTGAAAAAAACTGCGCGGGGCTTCATTATTATGTTCAGCAGCACGTACATTTGTGAACAGACATTTTCATGGATGAGGATTGCCAAATCAAGGTTCAGATCAAGACTACCTGATGATCATCTGCACGCTGGAGTGTGCATTGCTGCCTCCAATATGACTCCAGATATTGGCCGCTTAGTGAGAAGCAAGCGCATAAATCATACTGAGGGTTTCAAAGAACGATTCCTCCATCAGGCCCGGGAAGGTTTGTTAATGGCCCTTTGGTAAAAAAAAGTTTGGGGACCCCTGCTCTAGAGTTTCAAAGAATGAGAGGTGATCTCATTGAAACCTACAAAATACTTAAAGGGATAGATGGGGTAGATGCAGCTAAGATGTTTCGCCTGGTTGGGGAGTCTAGAACCAGGCGGCACAACTTCAAAATAAGAGGGAAGCCACTTAGGACAGAGATGAGGAGAAATTTCTTTACTCAGAGGGTTATGAATCTTTGGAATTCTCTACCTGAGGGCTGTGGAAGCTGAGTCATTGTTTAAAGTAGAGATTGACAGATTTCTAAATACCAACGACATAAAGGGATATGGGGATAGTGTGGGAAAATGGTATTGAAGTGGATGATCGGCCATGATCGTATTGAATGGCGGAACAGGCTTGATGGGCTGAATGGCCTATTCCTGCTCCAATGCAGCAGAGAACTGAAGTGACCACCATCTCCAGTCTGAAATCTTAACCACCAGAAATTTACAACACCTCAACAAGTTCAAGACTACAAATACCCAGGCCTGCATCTTTAAAAGAGACTATCCTACTTAGAAGATTCAACAGATTTACCGTAAACCATGAACACCTACCAAATCTTGAAATCTTACCCTTTATCTTCTATCTCAAGAGTGCATGCGATGACTGCATGCGAGAGTGAATGCGTGCGTGAGTCGTGTTGCGAACTTTTCAGGGGAATGAATATTGTTTGATAGTTAATCTTCTGTTTTAAACCTAATACAAAACCTATCATTGTCTGTTTATTTTGCAAGTAAAACACTCAGGGGCTAACTCATCATCAGCTGGGAGGTTAACATTGGGAACCATCCATATCCCTTACCACCTAGCCGTAACAGCAGTGACTTCTACAAGCATGATGAGCAGCTGCAGAATAGCAGTGGGAAGGATGAACATTGATAATCTATTTGATGTAACTGTACAAGAACGCAATATCTACCCCTCTGCCACTGGAGCAAAATGACTGCTGTATAAATTATCTGCAAGATGTACCACAGCAACTTATCAAGCTTACTTCAATAGCCATCTCCCAACCCGGCAACCTCTACTGCAAAGAGCAAGAACAACTATGTCATCGGACTACCTCAAGTTCTACTTTAAGCTACACATTTGTGTCATCATTTTTTCATTATCACTAGGTCAAAATCCTGAAATTTCCTACCCGATTCTATTGTGGGAGTACCATTAGAAAGGTAAGAAACTTAGCCTCATCAGCATCCTGAGAACAAATCAAGAACTGAAAAACTCGTGTTGCCATTCAGTTTTGACCGGACAAGCAGTATAAAGTGTTACGGATTTTTCTAGTTTTGAGTCCATTCACCTACAATGCAGGGAATTAGTATATTCTATAAACACCTGCTTCCTATTCAAGCTTCAATATACAATAGTCCAGATGAGTGCATTCTTGAGGTGTATCCATTGGACTGAAATCCTGTTTCAACTGAGTCCTTAGCATTCTTTCCATTTACAGGGATTAATTTGCAATTGCTGGCTCACAAGTGTACAAATAAATTATAGATATTGAGGTTTGATATGAGATGGAGCAGTGAATCAGACTAGGGTCAATAGAATTCAACTTTAAAAAGGGAATATTTGTACTTCATTTTTTTTATTCGTTCGTGGGATATGGGCATCGCTGACAAGGCCAGCATTTATTGCCCATCCCTAATTGCCCTCAAGAAGGTGGTGGTGAGCTGCCTTCTTAAACTGCTGCAGTCCATATGGGGTAGGTACAGCAACAGTGCTGTTAGGAAGGGAGTTCCAGGATTTTGTCCTGGCAATACTGAAGGAACGGCGATATAGTTCCAAGTCAGGATGGTGTGTGGCTTGGAGGGGAACTTGCAGGTGGTGGTGTTTTTGTGCAACTGCTGCCCTTGCCCTTCTAGGTGGTAGAGGTCACGGGTTTGGATGGTGCTGTCAAAGGAGCCTTGGTGCATTGCACTTGTAGATGGTACACACTGCTGGCACTGCTTTTGGTGGTGAAGGGAGTGAATATTTGTGGATGGAGTGCCAATCAAGCAGGTTCCTTTGTCCTGGATAGTGTCGAGCTTCTTGAGGGTTATTGGAGCTACACCCATCCAGGCAAGTGGACAGTATTCCATAAAACTCCTGACTTGTGCCTTCTAGATGGTAGACAGGCTTTGGGGAGTCAGGAGGTGAGTTATTCACCGCAGGATTCCTACCCTTTGACCTACTCTTGTAACCACGGTATTTATATGACTACTCCTGTTCAGTTTCTGGTCAATGGTAACTCCCAGGATATTGATAGTGGGGGATTCAGTGATCGTAATGACATTGAATGTCAAGGGGAGATGGTTAGAATCTCTCTTGTTGGAGATGATCATTGCCTGGCACTTGTGTAGCGCGAATATTACTTGCCAGTTATCAGCCCAAGCCAGGCTATCATCCAGGTCTTGCTGCATCTGGACATGGGCTGCTTCAATATCTGAGGAATCAAATGGCACTGAACATTGTGCAAGAATCAGCGAACATCCTCACTTCTGATCTTATGATTGAGGAAGGTCATTGATAAAGCAGCTGAAGATGGTTGGGCCTAGGACACTACCCTGAGGAACTCCTGCAGTGATGTCTTGGAGCGGAGATGATTGACCTCCAACAACCACAACCATCTTCCTCTGCGCTAGGTATGACTCCAACCAGTGGAGTGTTTTCCCCCCGATTCCCATTGACTCCAGTTTTGCTAGGGCTCCTTGATGCCATACTTGTTCAAATGCTGCCTTGGTGTTAATGGCATTCACTCTCACCTCACCTGTGGAGTTCAGTTCTTTTGTCCATGTTCGGACCAAGGCTGTAATGAGGTCAGGAGCCGAGTGGCCCTGGCGGAACCCAAAGTGAGCGTCACCGAGCAGGTTATTGCTAAGCAAATGGTGCTTGATAACATCACTTTACTGATGATTACTGATGCGGCAGTAATTGGCTGGGTTGGATTTGTCTTGCTTTTTGTGTACAGGACATACCTGGGTAATTTTCCACATTGCCGGGTAGATGCCAGTGTTGTAGTTGTACTGGAACAGCTTGGCTAGGGGCACAGCTAGTTCTGGAGCACATATCTTCAGTACTATTGCCGGAATGTTGTCAGGGCCCATAGCCTTTGCAGTATCCAGTGCCTTCAGTTGTTTTTTGATATCACACGGAGTGAATCGAATTGGCTGAAGACTGGAATCTGTAATGCTGGGGACTTCAGGAGGAGACCAAGATGAATCATCCACTCAGCCATTCTGGCTGAAGACTGTTGCAAATGCTTCAGCCTTATCTTCTGCACTGATGTGCTGGGCTTCCCCATCAGTGAGAATGGGGATATTTGTACCGCCACCTCCTCCTGTCAGTTGTTTAATTGTCCACCACCATGCATGACTGGATGTGGCAGGACTGCAAAACTTGGATCTGATCCATTGGTTGCGGGATCGCTTAGCTCTGTCTATCGCATGTTGCTTACACTGTTTGGCATGCTAGTAGTCCTGGGTTGTAGCTTCACCAGGTTGACACCTCATTTTAAGATATGCCTGGTGCTGCTCCTGGCTTGCCCTCCTGCACTCTTCATTGAACCAGGGTTGATCCACCGGTTTGATGGTAATGGTAGAGTGGGGGATATGCCAGGCCATCAGGTTACAGATTGTAGTTGAATACAATTCTGCTGCTGGATGCCCAGTTTTCCATTGCTAGATCTGTTCTAAATCGATCCCATTTAGCATGGCGGTAGTGCCACACAACACGATGGAGGGTATTCTCAATATGAAGACGGGAGTTGGCGCTAGTCACTCCTACCAATACGGTATAATAAAAGCAAAATACTGCAGATGCTGGAAATCTGAAATAAAAACAAGAAATGCTGGAAATACTCAGCAGGTCCGGCAGCATCTGTGGAGAGAGAAGGAGAGTTAACATTTCGGGTCAGTGACCCTTCTTCGGAACTGTCCTACCAATACGGTCATGGACAGATGCATCTGCAGCAGGCATTTTGGTGAGGAAGAGGTCAAGGATGTTTTCTCACTTTGTTGGTTCCCTCACCATCTGCTGCAGACCCAGTCAAGCAGCTATGTCCTTTAAGACCCAGCCAGCTTGGTCAGTAGTGGTGCTACGGAGCCACGCTTGGTGATGGACATTGAAGTCCCCCACCCAGAGTACACTCTGTGCCCTTGCTACCCTCAGTGCTTTCTCCAAGTGATGTTCAACATGGAAGAGTACTGATTCATCAGCTGAGGTGGGGGAGAGGTAACCAGCCGGAAGTATCCTTGCCCATGTTTGACCTGATGCCATGAAACATCATGGGGTCCGGAGTCGATGTTGAGGACTCCCAGGGCAACTCCCTCCCAACCGTATACCACGGTGGTGCCACCTCTGCCGGGTCTGTCCTAGCAGTGGGACAGGACATACCCGGGGATAGTGATGGCGATGTCTGGGACAATGTCTGTAAGGTACAATTCCGTGAGTATGACTATGTCAGGCTGTTGCTTGATTAGTCTGTGGAGCAGCTCTCCTAACTTTGGCACAAGCCCCCAGATGTTAGTAAGGTCTTTGCAGCGTCAACAGGGCTGGGTTTGCCATGGTCATTTCCGGTGCCTAGGTCGATGCCGGGTGGGTCCATCCAGTTTCATTCCTTATTGACTTTGTAGAAGTTTGATACAACAGAGGGCATTTACGAGTCAACCCCATTGCTGTGGATCTGGAATCACATGTAGGCCACACCAAATAAGGACAGCGGATTTCCTTCCCTAAAGGCCATCATTAGATTAGCTTTTCATTTCAGATTTATTAATTGAATTCAATTGAATTAATTGAATTCAAATTCCACCTTCTGCCATGGTGGGATTCAAACCCATGCCCTCAGAGCAATACCCTGGGTCTTTGGGTTACTAGTCCAGTGACAATACCACTACACCACCTCCCCACATTGGTGATGGTATGGTGATGGTGTGGTATTTGAAATATTAATCTTAGCAATCAGTATTTTATAATACAGTCCATCCACAAGTACTACTTAAGTATTTTCCTCCCAAAATAGAGTCATAGAGTTATACAGCATGGAAACAGGCCCTTCGGCCCATCGTGTCTGTGCCGGCCATCAAGCACCTATCTATTCTAATCCCATTTTCCAGCACTTGGCCCGTAGCCTTGTATGCTATGGCGTTTCAAGTGCACATCTCAATACTTCTTAAATGTTGTGAGGGTTCCTGCCTCTACCACCCCTTCAGGTAGTGTGTTCCAGATTCCAACCACCCTCTGGGTGAAAAAAGTTTTCCTTAATTCCCCTCTAAACCTCCTGCCCCTTACCTTAAATCTATGCTTGCTGGTTACTGATTCCTCCGCTAAGGGAAAAAGTTTCATCCCATCAATGCCCCTCATAATTTTGTGTACCTCAATCAGGTCCCCCTAGCTTGATAATTGTTTTTCTCATGGAAAATTATATTACGTAACCTTTGGAACTGTCATTCAGACCCATATCTGTAAACTGTGTAAATAATTATGAATTGTGTTTTACCTTAATTATGCCAAGTTAGTCTCCCGTTTATGTTCATTTCCCCGAGGTCTGGAGATATTCAAAATAAAAAGTAATTTTTTTGCTGCTTTTTGGGTTCTATTTTCTTCCCAATTTGATGTTAAAAATAAAAACCTTAAAAGACCTCAAAAACTCCAGGCTTTTAAAAAATGAATAAAAATTGACTTTAAAAGGGTTTTAAGTTTCAAACAAGAAAAGCCCTCTTCTGAAAGGTCTTTACTTAGCAACTGCAATCAATAAGCATCATGCATCAACACTGTTTCACAAGTACAATCCAATTTTTAACTCTGCTGTAGGCAGATCAACATCCAACACAATCTTGTGTATAATGGACTGGATTTTGTGGCAGTAATGACAGCGCAACTGTCAGTGTTTGCTGTGTTACGACCAAGGCGGGAGGTGTGCACTGTTTATTCTAGTCCCACTTCTCCACAGGTCACAACATATATTCATATATTTAAATTATCCCACTTACCAATACAGTCAATCACGGACTCTATTTTTATCCCAGAATAAAACAAACCAACCAGGTTTCTTTAATAAACAACAAAATCAGTTTATTATAAAACAAGTCTTAACCAGTAATGAAGTAAAGCATAAACACACAGATTGAAATATTAGAGTTCCCTTTTTACTTTAGACCCACACACATTTACACCGGTTAAGCAGAAAAATAAAGGGATTTTTGTTTTTAGAACTCTATTACAGACAAAAAACAGACGGTCGTAATACTTGCTCATTCTTGAAGAAACAGCAATTGAGATATGTTGTGTTCCAAAACTGGCATACAGCCTGGCCTATGAATACACTGGGCTCTTTTAGAACAATTCTTTTCAGGCGACGTTGAGAATTAATTTAGCAGGCTTGTCTTCAAAGACAGGAGATGAGATGGATTGACAGTGAATTTCTCAGGGTTTTTTTTTTAAAGAGGTGTGTTAGAAAGCTGAGTTAGGTTGTGGTCTTCTCTCCTTCCTTGGAAGTTCTCTCCCTTTTTATACAGTTCAACCCCAACTCAAAACAATTCAATAGCGAAACCAGCAACAGCAGGTTAACCTTTTGACCTCCATCAATCTTGACCTGTCACTTCTTTGTAAACAACTTCTCCAGGTATCCAAAGTTCTCTTTTGTTTACTGAGCTGGAAGTCAGGTGGTTTCCCAAAAAGGCTGATTTCCTCACAAGACCTCTCGGCGACCCTTTTAAAAAAAATTTCCAGGGACTGGTTTTCTCAAAGTCAAGTGACCTTTACATGACCTCCTTTGAAAACCCCAACGTTTAACATTTCTTCAATCTTTCAAAAATGAATCCTCATAAAAATATATTTAAAACACAGAGGCACTTTCGTAACAGCTGTCATTACTCCAGTGAAACGGACAGCAATTTTGGAAGTCCATACATGTGCAGAATAACGCAGAATTCCAGAAGTTGCCATCAGGAATTCTACGCTTCTCCAGAGTGTGCACTGTTGAGATCCCCCCAGATTGCAATCAGTGGGAAATCTATGAATTGATGAGAACTTCCACTCTTATATTGTTAGTCTCGCTGTAAAAAGAGCTGAAAAACTTAACTTTGTTGAATGAGGTATAACTGAATTTTTAAACAATGTACTAACTTCATAATTACAGGCATAAACCCTCACTGGCTCTGAAAAGCTAATTTTATATATATGGCATGTCAAATTTAACCATTATGATAAAAACTTTTAAAATAATGTAACTTTTCAAAAATTGTCTAAGAAGCTAAATTAGCAATAATCTAAATCCAATCAATCATTTATTTTGCTCTCTGAAAATTTAAAAAGTGCTTCTGACTTCCTGGTTTATTGTCAGTGAGAGTACTTCAATGTGACTGGCTGCTTACCCTGCTGGTTGACATCTGCTGCACACCTGGAAATTCCCTTGACTTGGTGTCAGATTTAAACTGTCAGTAAAGGGAAAACTGCACCACAGAGATTGCTAGATCTTTGTGGGCAGTTTTCTTCAAGGTCAAAATCTGGGACTTTATCTACTAGTAGGTGACAGTTTCATCAGTGTTGTTGTCCAAATGAAGAAATGTCTTACTCAGAGCAAGTACAAAGAAACACCAAAATACTGCATTGCAAGCACTTCCAGATTCTAACTATCAGGAGAATGGAGGATATGCAGATTCTACCCACGAAGTACCAAGGTAAACTTCCTTTAACAAATGCATCAAAACATAATGTGATTCATTCTCACCTTCTGCTTTTAGCCCTCCAACACACTGTGAAACTCAATTAAAATGGAGAAAGAGCGACCTTGGATCAGTTTATCCTCAGCACATTCCAAAAATTTGTCTGGCCAGGAGGTGAAGTGAAGAGGGCCTTCCTCATCATGGATTCTTCAGCAATGTTCAAATGATCACAGGGAAGTATGGATAAGAAAGGACCTACAATCTCCCATCATGTTAGCCATTGTTAACTGTTCCTTAAATTATTCCAAGGCTTTTGCCTCTGCTATCCTACCCAAAAGTCTAATCAAGTGTGAAACTGTGTTAAGAAACTTACTGGTTATCCACCAACCGGTGACAAAGATTAATGCTGCAATTCAACGTTCACATTCCCCTTTGGACATTCGTTTACATAAAATTTTATTATGCAAATTGCCACACAACTCCAGCAATTAACAGTCAGCATTCTTGAACATTTTGCCCCACCAACCTACCTGCTCAATTAGCTCAGAATTTACCAATGGTCCATAAATGAAGCACTCAAATGTTTCTTTTAAAAGAGCAAAATCTCTTTGGGGAGCTGGTCAAGGTTATGTCAAAAGTTATGGTAATTCAGACACTCACGTACATGAAGAACCAGCCAGTCCATTCAGTAGGCAGAGCATCGTTTCAAGGGATCGTAGTTGCAATCAAAAGGCACATGGAAGCCCCTCTTTTAGGAGAATTATTTTCACAATCAGGGTATTTCAGACAACATTGCCATGCTCTCTGAAGCAAAGAAGTTTCTTCAATTTAAGCAATATAAAACGTGGCATGAAGGCCAGATGAACGGCAAGTTCTATCCCATTACTTTGACACCAAGATAATAGAACCAAACAAGGAATGATACCGTCACTGTGCAAAGGCAGTTCAGATTTATCAGCATCAGTACCTCATATTTCTGTCAGCACTTTTCTTAACTGTGAAGAACATTACAATAGATGATCAGAGGCATGAAAAAGGTACATCTTTACTAGTAGTCCCTCCATAGGACCTTTAACAGATCGGTTTAACAGTAGGTGAATTTAACAACTGTCAAAGGACAAATACTTAACTAGTCTCAAAAAAAATTACAGTGACCATGTTTTATCTGCCATAATTATTTCCTCTCTATGGAAAACAAGTACTATTTTGCTAACATTTGTAGAAACTTGGCTTCTTGTGTAAACAGAATCAACCATTCCAAACACACTTTGGAAGTGAAGCAATAGATATGAAATTCATTAAACTGCACTTCACACATTATCAGCTCTTAAACTGTGCAATTCCGTTCAGTACAAAAGATTAATATATGGGGGGCAAAATATCTGATACTTTTGTTATTACCTTCTTTATGCTTTTGATATGGTTCCTTCTCTGTTCAAAATTCCTCTTTGCAAATCTATCCATTCATCTCTTTCACTTTTGAATGCTTTGAGTTAGTTTAAAATTGAATATACAATTGCATCATATCAACTCAATCGCTTCTGTTAGCATCTGTGTTAGAGTTTAGATTTGGATCCAGAACAAGGTTTTTCCTACATTATAACAGTGACTACGCTTCAAAACTACTTCACTGATTGTAAAACACTTTGGGGCACATGGAGATCATGAAAGCCACTGTATAAATGAAAGTTTTTCTTTTTCTATTTTTCAATTAATTCAAGAGGGATGATCACATGGTTTCCTCCCCACAAAAATACATATTTGGATGACATTTATTTGCAATTGAAAAATGTTCTACATTCAAATAATAAGCAAGACCATACAAAAGGTCTGGTATTTTTCAATCCTTTATACACAATTTACAAGCTACTTCCCATTTTACAAGCTTACATGTTTATACTCTGGCAAGCAGGACAGAACAATGTGTCAGTTTTTTAAAAATCATATCCAATCTATTCTGCAATCAGCCAGAATATACAATTCAAATAGGGCAAGCTGCCTCCCTCCCACCTATTGATGGTAACCATAGATCTAGTATGGAGATGCTAATTTTCCCTCAATTATTCCGTATCACATTAAATGGATGATTTTCAGCTAAGAACAATGCATCTAACATTTATACATCTTAAAATAGTTATTTCAGTAAAAACATAAAAATTGAAACAAATATACACTATATCTGGATGTTTTCCCACCAAGTCCCACTTTGTAAAATAGCAGCAATGTTCAGACTTTGTTTCCCGAGGCACCACAATAAACAGTTAAGTCCATAAAGGCAGGAGAGCCACTGATTTGCATTTAATGGTTGTAACAACTGCTCAACAGTTACAAAGTACTGTTCTTATTCTAAGGAGTTACCAAATCAACTTGCGATGTAAATAAAGGTTTTCAGTCACTTTTCAGTGATCCAACGTCATGGACTGGGATATGGCACTTTGGTGAAGGTGCTTTACTTGGACAACTTATGGCCCTCCAAAATCTGCATCTGTAATGAAATTTAATTTTGAACATTTATTCCGTTATTCTGAAACTTTTGTTGAGTCTTCCTTTTCTTTTATATCTTATTTTCCTTCTCATCTAAGAGTCTCATTTTGCATTTTATTGCTCCTGCAGCTCAGTTCAGTTTTATTTGTTCTATCCATTTTATTGTTTATTTTCTTTAGTTACATCTTTTTTCAAGCTTCCTCAAGATCTCTGTAGGTAAATCCACCAACTGGTTTGCTAATAAGCGGTACAGACCAAAAAGGCTCCAGATTCGATCCTTGGTGTCAAGTGGTATTGAGACCACGTTTTTGATGACTATGTCGTGATTTCCCAAATCATATTAATGAAATCTGGGAAGATGTAGCATAATGTGCATTGAACTACATTATGGAATTCTGGAAAACCTGAAGGGTTTACACTGAATCCTGGAAAAGCAAAAGCAGGGGACATAGGTTTAAGGTGCGAGGGGCAAAGTTTAGAGGGGATGTGCGAGGCAGGTTCTGTACACAGAGGGTGGTGAGTGCCTGGAACTTGCCGGGGGAGGTGGTGGAAGCAGGTTTAAGAGGCATCTTGACAAATACATGAATAGGATGGGAATAGAGGGATACGGTCCCCGGAAGTGCAGAAGAACAAAGACAAAGAAAATTACAGCACAGGAACAGGCCCTTCGGCCCTCCAAGCCTGCGCCGATCCAGATCCTCTAGCTAAACAGGTCGCCTGTTTTCTAAGGGTCTGTATCTCTTTGCTTCCTGCCCATTCATGTATCTGTCTAGATACATCTTAAAAGACGCTATCGTGCCCGCGTCTACCACCTCCGCTGGCAACGCATTCCAGGCACCCACCACCCTCTGCGTAAAGAACTTTCCACGCATATCCCCCCTAAACTTTTCCCCTCTCACTTTGAACTCGTGACCCCTCGTAATTGAATCCCCCACTCTGGGAAAAAGCTTCTTGCTATCCACCCTGTCTATATCTCTCATGATTTTGTACACCTCAATCAGGGCCCCCCTCAACCTCCGTCTTTCTAATGAAAATAATCCTAATCTACTCAACCTCTCTTCATAGCTAGCGCCCTCCATACCAGGCAACATCCTGGTGAATCTCCTCTGCACCCTCTCCAAAGCATCTAAATCCTTTTGGTAATGTGGCGACCAGAACAGGTTTTAGTTTAGGCAGGCATCAAGATCGGCGCAGGCTTGGAGGGCCGAATGGCCTGTTCCTGTGCTGTACTGTTCTTTGTTCACAGACTTTTCAGACAAACCAACATATTTCCCCAAATAGCTTGAAGGGCAAAATGCGAACGGTAGCATAAGAACATAGGAAATAGGAGCAGAAGTATGCCATTCAGCCTGCTCTGCCATTCAACTAGCTCATGACTGATCTACCTCAACACTATTTTCCCACACTATCCACATATCCCTTGACGTCTTTAATATCTAAAAATCTATCGATTTCTGTCTTGAATATACTCAATGACTGAGATTTCCAAAGATTCACCACCCTCTGAGTGAAGAAATTTCACCTCATCTCAGTCCTAAATGGCCTACCTCTTATTCTGAAACTGTGTCCTCTGGTTCAATACCCCCCTCCAGCTAGAGGAAACACCCTTCCTGCATCTACCCAGTCACGCCCTTTAAGAATTTTGTATGCCTCATTGAGATCACCTCTCAATCTTCTAAACTCTGGAGAATATAGGCTCAGTGTCCTCAATCTCTCCTCATAGAACAATCTTGCCATCCCAGGGATCAGTCTGATGAACCTTTGCTGCACTCCCTCGTGAAAGTATATCCTTCCTTAGGTAAGGAGACCAAAATTGTACACAATACTCCGGGTGCAGCCTTACCAAGGCTCTATACAACTGCAGCAAGATTTCTTTACTCATGTAGCCAAATCCTCTCGCAATTAAGGCTAACATACTATTTACCTTTCTAATTGCTTGCTGTACCTGCATATTAGCTTTCAGTGACTTATGAACAAGGACATCCAAGTCCCTTTGGACAGCAACACTTCCCAATCTCTCACCATTTAAGAAATACTCTGCATTTCTGTTTTTCCTACCAAAGTGGATAACTTCACATTTTTCCACATCATATTCCATCTGCCATGTTCCTGCTCGCTTACTTAGCCTATCTAAATACCCTAGAAGCCTCTTTGCAACCTCCTCATAACTCACATTCTCACCTAGTTTGTGTCATCAGCAAATTTGGAAATATCACATTTGGTCCCCACATCCAAATCATTGAGATAATTTGTGAATAGCTGGGGCCAAGCACTGATCCTTGCAGTACCCGACTAGTCACAGCCTGCCAACCTGAGAATGACCCGTTACTTCCTATTCTGTTTTCCAATTCTCAATCCATGGCAGTATATTACCTCCAATCCCATGTGCTCTAATTTTGCTAACTAACCTTCTGTGTAGGACCTTATTAAAAGCTTTCTGAAAATGTGTAATGTTACTGGACTAGAAATCAGAAGCCCAGACTAACGTTCCAGAGACATGAATTCAAATCCTACCACAGCAGCTGGTGGAATCTGAATTCGATGAACTATTTAATCTGGAATAAAAAGCTAGTCTCAGTAATAATGACGGACTGTCGTCAACTAATGTCCTTCAGGGAAGGAAATTCAACCGAAAAGTTGAAGAGGAATAAAACTGGACAGACTACCCTGCATCAATCTAAGCACTGGAAATGACAAAGGCACACTCTGCCAGTCAATCCTGTAAAGTCCTTCTCACTAACATCTGGGAACTTGTGCCAAAATTGGGACACAGTCATTTTCACCAAATCACACCTTACAGCCAACCTCCCAGACTCCTCCATCACCCCGTGTATGTCCTGTCCCGCCAGCAGGACAGACTCACTAGAGGTGGCGACACAGTAGTATACATTCGGGAGGAGGTGCCCTTGGGAGTCCTCAACATTGACTCCAGACCCCGTGAAGTTTCATGGCATTAGGTCAAACATAGGCATGGAAACCTCCTGCTAATTACCACCTACCACCCTCCCTCAGCTGATGGATCAGTACTCCATGTTGAACACCACTTGGAAGAAGCACAGAGGATAGTAAGGGCACAGAATGTACTCTGGGTGGAGGACTTCAATATCCATCACCAAGAGTAGCTCGGTACCAGCACTGCTGACTGAGCTGGCTGGGTCCTAAAAGATATATCTGCCCAGACTGGGCCTGCAGCAGGTGGTGAGAGAACCAACAAGAGGGAAAACCCTACTTGAGCTTGCCTTCACCATTCTAACTCGCCCAGATGTATCTGTCCATGACAGCATTGGTAAGAGTGTCCACCGCAGAGTCCTTCACACCCTCCGTAGTATTATGTGGCACTACCACTGTGATAAATGAGATATATTCAGAACAGATCTAGCAGCTCATAATTGGGCATCCATGAGGCACTGTAGTCAATCAGCAGCAGCATAATTATGGTAGGGTTTGAAGTGTATTCAACCACAATCGTGCATCCTCATGGCCTGGCATATCCCTCATTCTGCCATTACAATCAAGCCAGGGGACCAACCCTGGTTCAGTGATGAGTGCAGGGGTGCACAATAATTAGATTAGATTAGATTAGATTAGAGATACAGCACTGAAACAGGCCCTTCGGCCCACCGAGTCTGTGCCGACCATCAACCACCCATTTATACTAATCCTACACTAATCCCATATTCCTACCAAACATCCCCACCTGTCCCTATATTTCCCTACCACCTACCTATACTAGTGACAATTTATAATGGCCAATTTACCTACCAACCTGCAAGTCTTTTGGCTTGTGGGAGGAAACCGGAGCACCCGGAGAAAACCCACGCAGACACAGGGAGAACTTGCAAACTCCACACAGGCAGTACCCAGAATCGAACCCGGGTCCCTGGAGCTGTGAGGCTGCAGTGCTAACCACTGCGCCACTGTGCCGCCCAATGTTCACTACCATTCATAACTCATCAGATACTGAAGCAGTTTGTGCCCACATGCAGCAAGACCTCGACAACATTCGGGTTTGGGCTGATAAGTGGCAACTGACATTCACACCACACGAGTGCCAGACAATGACCATCTCCAATAAGAGAGAACCTCACCACCTCCCCTTGACATCCAATGGCATTACCATCTATGAATCCCCCCATCATCAGCATCCTAGGAGTTATCATTGACCAGAAATTTAACTGGACCAACCATATAAATACTGTGGCTTCAAGAGCTGGTCAAAAGCTGGGAATTCTGCAGTAACTCACCTCCCGACTCCCCAAAGCCTGTCCACCTTCTCAAGGCACAAGTCAGGAGTGTGATGGAATACTCTCCATTTGCCTGGATGAGTGCAGCTCTAACAACCCTCAAGAAGCTCAACACCATCAAGAACAATGTACTCCATCACCTATGGCGCACAGGGACAACAGTATGTGCCCTCTACAAGATGAACTGCACCAACTCACCAAGGCTCCTTCGACAGCACCTTCCAACCCTATGATCTTTATCACCTAGAACAACAAGCGCAGTAGGCACATGGGAACACCACCACCTGCAAGATCCCCTCCACGTCACACACCATCCTGACTTGAAAAATATCGCCGTTCTTTCACTGTTGCTGGGTGAAAAACCCAGAATTCCCTCCCAAACAGCACTGTGGGTGTACATACACCACAGACTGCAGCAGTTTGAGAACGTAGCTCATAACCTTGAAACAGTAAATATGACAAGAGGGAGTGAAAAAAGCCACAGGTTACAAATACATTTTATTTCAGTAACACCATTCGCATCTGATATGCACAAATGTATGTGCATATTGCATTTTCCCATATCAGAAATCATTTCCACATGAGAGCGAGCAAAACCCTGACTAGTTCTGTTGAATCATAGTTTAATCATTTACATCAAATGACTGCACATAGAATTACATTGAGTCTAAAGCATGGCACAGGCTGCTCAGCCAAACTGGTCTGTGCTGACATTTATGCCCTGAACCGCCTACCGCCCTTCTTCGTCTAACCTTATCTGCATATCCTTCTATTTCTTTTCCCTTCATGCTTGTATTGAGTTTCACCTTATTCACTTCAACTATTCCTTGTGGTAGCACTTTCCACATTCTCACCACTATTTAAGTGAAGAAGTCTTTCTTGAATTTCCCATCAGATTTATTAGTGACCATCTTATATTTACTGTCCCTATTTGTGAGTTCCCCCACAATGCACTCTAGATTTACCCCATCAAGCTTTTTTCATAATCTTGAAGACCTCTATCAGGTCACCCCTCAGCCTAGATGGGTTTCTGGAGCAGCATGTTGAAGAACCAACTAGGGATCGCGCTATTTTAGATTTAGTATTATGTAATGAGAAAGGGCTAATTAATAACCTTGCTGTAAAGAAGCCTTTGGGAAATAGTGACCATAATATGATAGAATTTTACATTAAGTTTGAAAGAGATATAGTTCAGTCTGAAACTAGGGTCTTAAATCTGAACAAAGGCAACAATGAAGGTATGAAGGGTAAGTTGGCTATGGTGGATTGGGAAAATACACTAATAGATTTGACAGTAGACAGGCAATGGTTAGTATTTAAAGAGGTATTACATGGTCTACAACAAATATACATTCCGCTAAGACACAAAAACCCAACAGGAAAAATGAATCAACTGTGGCTAACAAAAAAAAGTTAACAATTGCATTAGATCAAAGAAAGTGGCTTATAAGATTGCCTGAAAAATTGGTAAGTCCGAGGATTGGGAGCAATTTAGAATCCAGCAAAGGATGACCAAGAAACAGATAAAGAAAGGGAAAAGAGAATATGAATGCAAGCTAGTGAGAAACATAAAGGCGGACTGTAAAAGCTTCTTTAGGTATGTGAAAAGGAAAAGATTAGCAGGAAAAATGTGGGTCCATGACAGGGAGAGACAGGAGAATATATAATGGAGAATAGGGAAATGGCAGAGAACCTAAACAATTCTGTGTGTTTGTCTTTGCAGAGGAAGGTACAGAAAATCTCCCAGAAATACCAGGGAACCAAGGGACTTTGGAAAATGAGAAACTGAAAGGAATTAGTATTAATAAAGAGGTAGTACTCTAATAATTAACTGGATTGAAGGTTGATAAATCCCTGGACCAGATGAGCTACATCCCAGAGGGTAGAAGGAGGTGGCTATGGAGACAGTGGATGCATTGGTGGTTATCTTTCAAAATTCTATAGATTCTGGAAAGGTTCCTGCAGACTGGAAAGTAACAAATGTAACCCCACTATTTAAGAAAGGAGGGAGAAAGAAAACAGGGAACTACAGACCTCTTTGTGTGACATCAGCAGTCGGAAAAATGTTAGAATCTATTATAAAGGATGTGATAACTAGACACTTAGAAAATAATGACATGATTGGGCAGAGTTAACATGGATTTATGAAAGGGAACCCATGTTTGGCAAACCTGTTGGGAGTTTGAGGAAGTTACCTGAAGCATAGATAAAGCAGAACCAGTGGATGTGGTGTATTGGATTTGCAGAAGGCTTTTGATAAAGGTCCAACAGAGGAGATTAGTAATCAAAATTAGAGTACATGGAATTGGGGTAATATACTGCTCTGGATGAGAATTGATTAACAGACAGAAAATACAGAGCAGGAATAACCAGGTCATTCTCAGGATGGCAGGCTGTCACTAGTTGGGTACTGCAAGGATCAGTGCTGGGCCCGCAGCTGTTCACAATCTATATAAATTATTTGGCTGTGGGGACCAAATGTAATAATTCCAAATTTGCTAATGACACAAAGAATATAAGTTGTGAGGAGGATTCAAGGAGGCTTCAAGGGGACCTGGACAGGCTAAGTGAATGGGCAAGAACAGGGCAGATGGAATATAATGTGAATAAGTTACCCACTTTGGTAGAAACAGATAGACAGAGTATTTCCTAAATGGTGCGAGGTTGGCAAGCGTTGCAGGAGTCACTAAAAGCTAGCATACAGGTGCAGAAGCAATTAGGATGGTAAATGGTATGTTGGCCTTCATCGCAAGGGTTTTTGAGTACAGGAGTAAAAAAGCCTTGCTGCAATTGTATAGAGCCTTGGTGAGACCGCACCTGGAGTATTGTGTACAATTTTGGTCTCCTCATCTAAGGAAGGATGTACTTGCCATGGAGGGAGTGCAAAGGAGGTTCACCAGATTATTCCCTGGGATTGGGAGATTTTCTTATGAGGAGAAATTGAGGAAATGGGGCATGTATTCTGTAGAGTTCCCTGAAACTTCAAAAATTCTTACAAGGCATGACAGGGTGGATATAGATTGTTTCCCATGGCTGGTGGGCCTAGAACCAGCGGCTACAGTCTCGGAATAAGGGACAGGCCACTTAAGACTGAGATGAGGAGGAATTTCTTCATTCAGAGGGTGGTGAATCTTTGGAATTTTCTACCCCAGAGGGTTGTGGATATTCAATCATTGAGCATGTTCAAGACAGAAATTGAGAGATACCTGGATACTAATGACATCAAGGGATATGGGCATAGTGCGGGAAAGTGGCATTGCGGTAGATGATCTGCCATGATCTAATTGAATGGCGGAGCAGGCTCAATGTGCTGAATGGCCTACTCCTAGATTCCTATGTTCTCTGTTCTAGAGAAAAGACCCCCAGCCTGTTCAGTGTTTCCTGCTACGCATATCCTCTTAGCTTTGGTATCATCTTTGTGTTTCTTTTTTGCACCTTCTCCAGTGCCACTATATTATTTTTATAAAATAAATAACATCTGCACAGTACTCCAAGTGTGGTCTAACCAAGGTTCGATACAGTTTAACATAACTTCCCTGATTTTCAATTCTAACCTCTGGAAATGAACTCCAGTACTTGGTTGGTTGTTCTATGGCCTTATTAACTTGTGTCGTAACTTTTCATGATTTGTGTTTCTGCATCCATAATTCCCTTGCACCTGCACCTCATTTAGACTCTTAGGGCTGGAGACGAGAACGGAGACGGGCGTGGGCACACAAAATAGCACAGACTGGCATTGGGCAGCGTGCCATTTACCTTCCCGACACCATGGAATTTAGTCCAGGACAGGGAAGGCTGAGGACAGCCGCTGCGTGGAGACACCGCCAGGTTAGAACCGGTGGCCTTCTAATCGGGCTTGGGGGATTGGTGGGGGTGGGCGGGGGGTTGGTGGAAAGAGAAGGTCCCACCTCTGGGGGGCAATCCATAGCCCATGGAGGGCACAAAGCCGCCACCCGCCCCCCCACCCCCAACCCCGATGCCGGGACATGCCTGACTGTGTCCCCGGCGACCCCGACCCCACCCCCATTTACCTGCATCCCAGGGTGGTCTCCATCTTCTTCACTGCAGGCCTCCTGCAGAAACAGCGTCACCGCTCCTGGTGGCGTTGTTGATACTGCTGAGCTGCCTGTCTGCCAACTTCCACCAGGGGTCCAACGGTGCCGAGGCAGGGTCGCTTGCTTACGCGTGCGCACCCACCACCCCCGCAACGACCACCCTCCAACTTTCCAGCCTACTGCCAGGACCCCTGTCGCCAGAATAAAATTCAGCCCTCATTATCCAAGCAGTATGTGGTCTCCTAATCTTCATACCAAAATGTTAACACCTCAACTTATCTATATTGAAATTCATTTGCAAACTACACACGCCCATTCTACAAAATTAATTTATTTTTTGCAGTGTTCCTCAGTGTATTAAATATACTCCCCAATTTGGTGTTGTCTGCAAATTTTGAAATTCACTTCAAAATTGACAGCCACAGCAGCAGAAACAAAAAAGAGAGACAGTGAATTTGAAATGTAACACCATGAGCGAATTTCTACAAATTTGCAAATCCCCACCACAGCGCTTCATTATTTGTGTGAAGATCGAATTACATTGTAGCCTTATAGTTAGAGCAAATAAGCAGTCAATAAACATATGTTATTAAATATATATATTATTAAAACTGCCTACTTGATAACTACTTCTAAAGTTGTAGCTTGGACACTCATTACAAGTAGTAGATAGCACATTTAGCGAGGTGGTCACACCGCAGGTAATGGCTGCACAGGTAGAAAAAGGATGGGTGACCACCAGGCAGGTAGTGCAGGAGTCCCCTCTGGCCATCCCACTGTCAAACAGATATACCGCTTTGGAAACTGTTGGGGGCGGGGGGAGATGGCCTCCCAGGTGAAAGTAGCAACAGGCAAGTTCGTGGCACCACAGATGGCTCTCCTGCACAGGAGGGGTGGAAAAGGAGTGGAAGAGCTATAGTGACAGGGGATTCTATCGTAAGGGGTAGGCATTTCTGTGGCCACAAACGTGACTCCGGGATGGTATGTTGCCTCCCTGGTACTAGGATCAAGGATGTCACGGAGCGGCTGCAGGACATTCTGAAGGGGGAGGGTGATCAGTCAGAGGTCGTGTACACATTGGTACCAACGACATAGGTAAAAAGAGGATAAGGTCCTGCAACAAGAATTTAGGGAGCAAGGTAGCAGACTAAAAAGCAGGACCTCAAAGGTTGTAATCTCTCGATTACTCCCAGTGCCACGTGCTAGTGAGTATAGGAATAGGAGGATAGAATAGATGAATGCGTGGCTGAAGACATGGTGCACGAGGGAGGGCTTTAGTTTCCTGGATCACTGGGTCTGTTTCTGGCAAAGGTGGGAACTGTACAAGTTGGACAGGTTGAACCTGAACTGGAACGGGACCAACATCCTGCTGTTGGGTGGGAGGGGTTTAAACTAATTTGGCAGGGGGATGGGATACAGAGTGGAGATTCAGCAGGGGGTGATGCACAGTCAAATGCAGAAGAGAGACTGAGTCAGTCTGGAAGGCAGAGCAAATATAGACCTGTTAAGGCACAAGTGAAAAATGCAAGGCTGGATTGCATTTATTTAAAGCAAGGAGTCTTACTAATGAGGCAGATGAAATGAGGGCGTTGATTAGCACATGGGAATATGATATTATTGTTATCACAGAGACATGGTTGAGGGAGGGGCAGGACTGGCAGCTCAATATTCCAGGGTATAAAATCTTCAGGCATGACAGGGGAGGGGACAAAAAAGGAAGTGGCAGTGCACTGTTGATCAAGGAGTCAATTACTGCAGTAAGGAGGGATGATATCTTAGAAGGTTCCTTAAATTAGGCCACATGGGTAGAACTTAAAAACAAAAAGGGGGCAAATCACTAGACTGGGAGTCTACTATAGGCCTCCAAACAGTTAGGGAGAGATAGAGAAGCAGATATGTAGGCAAATCTCAGAGAGGCGTAAAAATAATAGGGTAATAATAGTAGGGAATTTCAACTTCCCTAATATCAACTGGGATAGTCTTCGCTCGAGTCGCTTTAAACAGGCTCCAGAAGCTGGCTGAGTGTGTCTACCCTGAGGCACAGTGTGGCTTTCGAGCAGAGACATCCACCATTGACATGCTGTTCTCCCTTCGCCAGCTACAGGAGAAATGCCGTTATCAACAGATGCCCCTCTACGTTGCTTTCATTGATCTCACCAAAGCCTTTGACCTCGTCAGCAGACGTGGTCTCTTCAGACTACCAGCAAAGCTCGGATGTCCACCAAAGCTACTAAGTATCATCACCTCATTCCATGACAATATGAAAGGCACAATTCAGCATAGCGGCGCCTCATCAGATCCGTTTCCCATCCTGAGTGGCGTGAAACAGGGCTGTATTCTCGCACCTACACTGTTTGGGATCTTCTTCCCCCTGCTACTCTCACATGCGTTCAAGTCTTCTGAAGAAGGAATTTTCCTCCACACAACATCAGGTGGCAGGTTGTTCAACCTTGCCCGTCTAAGAGCGAAGACCAAAGTACAGAAAATCCTCATCAGGGAACTCCTCTTTGCTGACGATGCTGCATTAACATCCCACACAGAAGAGTGTCTGCAGAGACTCATCGACAGGATTGCAGCTGCCTGCAACGAATTTGGCCTAACCACCAGCCTCAAGAAAACGAGCATCATGGGACAGGACGTCAGAAATGCTCCATCCATCAATATTGGCGACCACGCTCTGGAAGTGGTTCAAGAGTTCACCTACCTAGGCTCAACTATCACCAGTAACCTGTCTCGCGATGCAGAAATCAACAAGCGCATGGGAAAGGCTTCCACTGCTATGTCCAGACTGGCCAAGAGAGTGTGGGAAAATGGCGCACTGACACGGAACACAAAAGTCCGAGTGTATCAAGCCTGTGTCTTCAGTACCTTGCTCTCCGGCAGCGAGGCCTGGACAACGTATGTCAGTCAGCCAAGAATGAAGTCTCAATTCATTCCATCTTCGCTGCCTCCGGAGAATTCTTGGCATCAGGTGGCAGGACCATATCGCCAACACAGAAGTCCTCGAGGCGGCCAACATCCCCAGCATATACACCCTACTGAGCCAATGGCGCTTGAGATGGCTTGGCCATGTGAGCCGCATAGAAGATGGCAGGATCCCCAAGGACACATTGTACAGCGAGCTCGTCACTGGTATCAGACCCACCGGCCGTCCATGTCTCCGCTTTAAAGACATCTGCAAACGTGACATGAAGTCCTGTGACATTGATCACAAGTCGTGGGAGTCAGTTGCCAGTGATCACCAGAGCTGGCAGGCAGCCATAAAGGCGGAACTAAAGTGTGGCGAGTCGAAGAGACTTAGCTGTTGGCAGGAAAAAAGACAGAAGCGCAAGGGGAGAGCCAACTGTATAACAGCCCCGACAACCAATTTTATCTGCAGTACCTGTGGAAGGGTCTGTCACTCTAGAATTGGCCTTTATAGCCACTCCAGGCGCTGCTTCACAAACCACTGACCACCTCCAGGCACTTACCCATTGTCTCTCGAGACAAGGAGGCCAAAGAGGAAGAAGAAGTCTTAGTGTAAAAGGCTTAAATGGGGCAGAATTCTTAAAATGCGTACAGGACAGCTTTTTGAGCCAGTATGTAGAAAGTCCTGCAAGAGAAGGGGCAGTACTGGACCTAATCCTAGGAAATGAAGCTGGACAAGTGGTAGAAGTGTCAGTGTGGGAACATTTCAGGGATAGTGACCATAACTCTAAGATTTAAGGTAGTTATGGAAAAGGTCAAAGATGGGCCGGAAATAATGGTACTGAATTGTGGGAAGGCTGATTTCAATATGATAAAACAGGATCTGGCCAAAGTGGACTGGGAGCAGCTACTTATAGGAAAGTCTACATCAGACCAGTGGGAGTCAAGGAGGAAATAATGAGGGTTAAGAGCCAACATGTACCCATTAAGGTGAAGGGTCGGACCAACAAGTCCAGGGAACCCTGGATGTCAAGGGATATGGATCAGGAAAAAAAAGGTTTATGGCAGATTCAGAGTGTTGAAAACAGCAGAGGTACTAGGAGTATAGAAAGTGTAGGAGGGTACTAAAAAAATGATTAGGAGAGTGAAGAGGGGACATGAAAAAACACTGGGGGGGCAAGATAAAAGAAAATCCTAAGGCCTTTTGTAAGCATATTAAGGGCAAGAGGATAACCAGGGAAAGAGTGGGGCCCATTAGGGACCGAAATGGCAATGTGTGCGTGGAGCCGGAGGACATAGGTGAGGTTTTAACTGATTACTTTTCATCTGTGTTCACTATGGAGAAGGACGATGTAGGTGTAGAGATCAGGGTGGGGGATTGTGATATACTTGAACATATTAGCGTTGAAGGAGAAAGTATTAGCTGTTTCAGAGGGCTTAAAAGTGGATAAATCCCCAGGCCCAGATGAGATGTATCCCAGGCTGTTGTGTGAGGCAAGGGAGGAAATTGCAGAGGCACTGACACAAATTTTCAAATCTTCCCTGGCCACAGGAGAGGTACCAGAGGACTGGAGGACAGCGAATGTGGTGCCATTATTCAAGAAGGGTAGCAGGGATAAACCAGGTAATTACAGGCCGGTGAGTCCAACATCAGTGTTAGGGAAACTATTGGAAAAAATTCTGAGGGACAGGATTAATCTCCACTTGGAGAGGCAGGGAATAATCAGGGATAGTCAGCATGGCTTTGTCAGGGGGAGACCATGTCTAACTTGAATTTTTTGGGGTGGTGACTAGATGTGTAGATGAGGGTAAAGCAGTTGATGTAGTCTACATGGACTTCAGTAAGGCTTTTGATAAAGTCCCGCATGGGAGATTGGTTAAGAAGGTAAGAGCCCATGGGATCCTGGGAAATTTTGCAAATTGGATCCAAAATTGGCTTAGTGTCAGGGGGTAGAGGAAATGGTCGAGAGTTGTTTTTGCGAGTGGAAGCCTGTGACCAGTGGTGTATCACAGGGATCGGTGCTGGGACCCTTGCTGTTTGTAGTGCACATTAATGATTTAGACGTGAACATAGGAGGCATGATCAGTAAGTTTGCAGATGACACGAAAATTGGTGGTGTCGTAAATAGTGAGGAGGAAAGCCTTAGATTACAGGAAGATATAGATGGGCTGGTAAGATGGGCGGAGCAGTGGCAAATGAAATTTAATCCTGAGAAGTGTGAGGTGATGCATTTTGGGAGGACTTAACAAGGCAAGGGAATATACAATGGACGGTAGGACCCTAGGAAGTACAGAAGGTCAGAGGGACCTTGGTGTACTTGTCCCTAGATCACTGAAGGCAGCAGCACAGGTAGATAAGGTGGTTAGGAAGGCACATGGGATACTTGCCTTGATCAGCCGAGGCACAGAACATAGGAGCAGGGAGGTTATGATGGAACTGTATAATGATGGAGCTGTATAAAACACTAGTTAGGCCACAGCTGGAGTACTGTGTACAGTTCTGGGCACCACACAATAGGAAGGATGTGACTGCACTGGAGAGGGTACAGAGGAGGTTCACCAGGATGTTGCCTGGGCTGGAGCATTTCAGCTATGAAGAAAGACTGAAAAGGCTAGTGTTGTTTTCCTTAAAGAAGGCTGAGGGGGGACATGATTGAAGTATACAAAATTATGAGGGGCATTGATAGGTTCGATAGGAAGAAACTTTTTCCTTTAGCAGATGGGTCAATAACCAGGGGGCATAGATTTAAGGTAAGGGGCAGGAGGTTTAGAGGGGATTTGAGGGAAAAAGTTTTCACCTAGAGGATAGTTGGAATCTGGAACACTCTTCCTGAAGAGGTGGTAGAGGCAGGATCCCTCACAACATCTAAGAAATATTTAGATGAGCACTTGAAACGCCATAGCATACAAGGCTACGGGTCAAGTGCTGGTAAATGGGATTAAAATAGTTAGGCACTTGATGGCTGGCATGGACCTGATGGGCCGAAGGGCCTGTTTCTGTGCTGTAAAACTCTATGACTCTAAGTACAGTACTCACTCGGTAATCAGAGAACAATTGTATCGCTCTGGGTCGAGGCAGAGTACTATAATTGCTGTAATATCTTATGTCCTCGCCACATTGCAAATACCACTGGATCAAGAAAGAACAAACCTATCACAGAAGCTATCTATAAGTGCACTGAGCAATACAATGAACAAAGTAAATCCGGCAACCCTCCGTCTAACACATTCAGTGCAGCTTTAACTACAGCTGTAAATATTTGATTATTTAACAATTGTCTTTAATTTCATTGAGTGAACTCACACTAACAAATTCAATCACCAATATTAAAGGAGCAGTTGAATAATTAAGTGGCAGCCTGGTGTCTAAGGAGACTGCAACTAAATCTTTAATAAAAAACAAAATGCTGGAAATACTCAGCAGGTCTGGCAGCATCAGCGGAGAAAGAAACAGAGTTAACATTTTAGGTTTCTGACCTAGAAAAATCATAGAAGGTTTAAGGCACAGAAGAGGCCACTTGGCCCATCGTGTCTGTGCCAGCCAAAAACGATACACCCATTCTAATCCCACCTTCCAGCATTTGGTCCGTAGCCCTGCAGATTACGGCACTTGAGATACATATCCAGAGTCCTTTTGAATGAGTTGAGGGTTTCTGCCTCAACTACCCTTTCAGGCAGTGAGTTCCAGACCCCCACCACCCTCTGGGTGAAAAAGTTTTTCCTCATCTCCCCTCTAATTTTTCTCCCAATCACTTTAAATCTATGCCCCCTAGTCACTGACCTCTCTGCTAAGGTAAATAGGCCCTTGCCCTCCACTCTATCCAGGCCCCTCAAAATTTTGTACATTTCAATCAGACCTCCCCTCAGTCTTCTCTGTTCCAAGGAGAACAACCCCAGCCTATCTAATCTTTCCTCATAGCTGCAATTTTCCAATCCTGGCAACATCCTTGTAAACCTCCTCTGTACCCTCTCTATGAAAATTACATCCTTTCTGTAATGAGGTGACCAGAATTGCACGCAGTACTCAAGCTGTGTGGCCTAACCAATGAGTTATACAATTCCAGCATAACCTCCCTGCTCTTATATTCTATACCTCGGATAATAAAGGAAAGGATTCCATATGCCTTCTTAACCACCTTATTGACCTGGCCTGCTACCTTCAGGGATCTGTGGACATTCACTCCAAGGTCGCTCACTTCCTCCACACTTCTTAGTATTTTCCCATTTATCATGTATTCCTTTGCCTTGTTTGACCTCCCCAAATGCATCACCTCACACTTCTCCAGGTTGAATTCCATTTGCCACTTTTCTGCCCATCTGACCAGACCATCAAAATCTTCCTGCAGCCTACAGCGATCATCCGCTGCAAATTTCTTGATCGTGCCCCCTACATTTACGTCCAAATTGTTAATATCTACCACAAAAAGCAGGGGACCCAGTACTGAGCCCTGCTGAACACCAGTGGAAACAGCCCTCGAGTTGCTAAAACACCCGTCAAAAATTATCCTTGGTTTCCTGCCACTGAGCCAATTTTGTATCCACCTTGTTGCATTTTCCTGGATCCCATGGGATTTTTTTTTTTTTAACCAGTCTGCCATGTGGGACCTTGTCAAAAGCCTTGCTAAAATCCATGTAGACCACATCAACTGCACTACCCTCATCTATCTTCCTTGTTACTTCTTCAAAAAATTCGATCAAGTTGGTCAAACAAGATCTTCCCTTAACAAATCCATGCTGACTATCCTTGATTAACCTGTGCCTTTCTAATTGACAGTTTATCCTGTCGCTCAGAATAGATTCCAATAATTTGCCCCTACTGAGGTTAGACTGACTGGCCTGTAATTATTTGGTCTTTCCCTCATTCCCTTTTTAAATAGAGATACAACGGTAGCAGTTCTCCAATCCTCCAGCACCACATCTGTATCCAGTGAGAACTGGAAAACGATGGTCAGTCATTCCACTATTTCCTCTCTTGCTTCTTTTAACAGCCTGGGTTACATTTTGTCCGGCCCTGGTAATTTATCAACTTTCAAGGTTGTGAATCCCATTAATACTTCCTCTCTCCCTATGTTTATCACATCCAATACTTCCCACCACTCCTCCTTAACTCCAATATCTGCATCATCCCCCTCTTTTGTGAAGACAGGCGCAAAGTATTCATTAAGAACAATACCAACATCTTCCACCCCTACACATAGGTGACCTTTTTGGTCTTTTATGGGCCCTACTCGCTCCTTAGCTTTCCTCTTACTCTTCATTTTTGATAAAACATCTTTGGTTTCACCTTGATTTTGCTTGTCAATATTTTTTCATGCACTCTTTGCTTTCCTAATTTCCTTTTTGATTTCACCCCTCCACTGTCTATGCTTCTCTTGGCTTTCTGTAGTGAGTTCTCGGTGTCGGACATAAGCTTTCCTTTTCTGCCTTATCTTACCCTGTAAGCTCCTGGACATCCATGGGGCTCTAGATTTGGTCATCTCACCCATTTCCTTTGCGGGAACATGTTTACTCAGAAGCCCCTGAATCTCCCCTCACTGCTCTGGCACTGATTTACCTTCAAGTAGCTGTTCCCAGTCCACTTTCGCTAAATCACTCCTCAGTTTAGTAGAATTCGCCTTGCCCCAATTGAGAACTCCAACTCCTGTTCTATCTCTATCCTTTTCCATAATTATGTTAAAACTGACTGAATTATGATCACTACCACCAAAATGCTCTCCCACTGCCACTCCTTCCACCTGCCCATCTTCATTCCCTGAAACGAAGTCTAAAACTGCGCCCTCTCTTGTTGGACTTGCTACATACTGGCCAAAAAAGTTCTCCTGAATGCACCTCAAGAACTCTGCTCCCTCAATTCCTTTCATACTAAAACTATCCCAGTTAATATTGGGGTAGTTAAAATCCCCTATTACTGCCCTATTGTTCTTGTACTTCTCAGAGATTTGCCTACATGTCTGCTCTTCTGTCTCCCTCTGACTGTTTGGGGGTCTATTGTACACTCCCAGCAGTGTGATTGCCCCTTTTTTGTTCTTTAGCTCAATCCATACAGCCGCATTTGATGAACCTTCCAGCATATCATCCCTCCTCACAGCTCTAATAGTTTCTTTGACCAAACTTGCTACTTCCCCTCCTTTCTTATCCCCTTCCCTATCGTGTCTGCAAATCCTATAACCAGGAACGTTGAGCTGCCATTCCTGTTCCTCCTTAAGCCATGTTTCTGTAATAGCTATGATATCACACTGTCACATGTCTATCTGTGCCCTCAGCTCATCTGCTTTACTTGCTATTGAAATAGATACCCTTGAGCACTGCAAAACATTTTTTCTTTTCTAACCTTTGTTTCTTCTGACTTCCAGACTCATCCATTAAATTTTCTGCCTTCCATTTTCATTTCAGATTTTGTCCCAAATGAGTCTACGCTCAGGTCCCCATCCCCCTACCAATCTAGTTTAAACCCTCCCCAATAGCACCAGCAAAACGTCCCGTAAGGAACTCAGTCCCAGCTCTGTTCAGGTGCAACCCGTCCTGCCTGTAAAAGTCCCATCTCCCCCAGATCCAGTCCAAATGTCCCAGGAATCTAAAGCCCTCCCTCCTGCACCATCTTTCCAGCCATGCATTCATCTATTTTATCCTTCTATTTCTATACTCACTTGCATGTGGCACTGAGAGTAATCCGGAGATGACTACTTTTGACTAATTTCTTACCTAGCTCCCTAAATTCTGACTGCAGGACCACATCTCTCTTTCTACCTACGTCGTTAGTCCCGATGTGTACCATGACTGCTAGCTGTTTACCCTCCCCCTTCAGGCTGCTCTGTAGCCGTTCAGTGACATCCTTGACCCTGGCACCAGGGAGGCAACACACCATCCTGGGATTCACGTCTGCGGCCACAGAAACGCCTGTCTGTTCCCGAGTACTGAATCACCTATCACGATGGCTCTTCCAGTCTGCCCTGCACCCCGCTGTGCAGCTGAGCCACCCGTGGTGCCATGGCCTTGGCTGCACTCCCCAGGTGAAGCATCACTTTCCTCAGCACTGAGAACTGAATACCTGTTGGAGAGTGAGATACACTCAGGGATCTCCTGCACTACCTGCCTGATTCTTTTTGACTGCCTGGTGGTCACCCATTCCCCCTCTCCCTGCATACTCTTAATTTGTGGAGTGACCACATCTATAAACATGCTATCCACGTAGTTCTCATCCTCATGAATGCACTGCAGTGACACCAGCTGCCGCTCAAGTTCCAAAATCAGAAGTTCAAGCTGCTGTAGTTGACAACACTTCCTGCACAAATGGTTATCCAAGATACAGGACGCATCCTGGAGCTCCCACATAGCACAGGCGGTGCACTCTCGAGCACCCTTGCCATTCCTTTATTTATGATTTGACCCTTTGCTACTGCTAAAATAAAAGAAACCTTACCATTGCTACAACACCTTAGAAATAATAAAACCTTACTAGTGCTGATAAATCCTACTAATAATCAAAACAGTTCAATAGTTAAAATACCCCTTGCTCAAAAATTACGCACCAGCTACTCACTTTTTCCTTATTGATACTTAATTTTCACTAATTTTTAATTTGCCAGTTGTTGAGATGCTATACCCAGCTATTTACACACCCACCCTATCAGTAGTGTACTAACCCAGCTATTTATACATGCAACCTAACAGAGGTTACTCACCAACCTTACAACTGTTCACCTTGCACCTTTCATCAGAACTGGCAAAGATTAGAAATGTAATAGGCTTTGAGCAAGTGAAAAGGGAAAGGGTGAAGAACAACAAAAAAAGCGTGTGATAGGTCAGAGAGCAGGAGAGATTAAATGACAAAAGTGTCACAGAACAAAGGCAAAGGGAGTGCTAACAGTTGTATGAAAAGACAAAGCATTGTCCAGAGAGTGTGTTAATGGCAGAATACAGAACAGCTCTGTCCAAAAGCAAAAACATGCAAAACGAGTTTAAAACAGGCCCATGGTTAAAAAATAAAATAAGGCAGTTATGCTCTGAAATTGCTGAACTCAATGTTGGGTCCAGAAGGCTATAGCATGCCTAATCGAAAGATAAGGTGCTGTTCCTCGAGTTTGCACAATGGAACCCTGCAGCAGGCTAAGGACAGAAATGATGGCATGGGAGCAGGGTGGTGAATTAAAACAGCAAACAACAGGAAACTCAGGGTCATGCTTGCGGACTGAGCGCAGGTGTTCCGCAAAGCGGTCGCCCAATCTGCATTTGGTTTCCCCAATGTAGAGGCGACCACATTGTGAGTGGTTAATACAGTACTAAATTGAAATAACAGGTAAATTGCTGCTTCACCTGGATGGAGTGTTTGGGGCCTTGGATAGTGAGAAGGTAAAAGGGCAGGAATTACACCTCCTGCGATTGCATGGGAAGGTGCCGTGGGAAGGGTATGAGGTGTTGGAGTTGATAGAGGAGTGAACCAGAGTGTCGTTGGGGGGGGGGGGGGTGGAAATGATCCCTTCAGAATGCTGACAGAGGAGGGGAAGGGGAAGATGTATTTGGCACTGGCATCACACTGGACATGGTGGAAACAGCAAGGAAATGATTTTTTGGATGTAGAGGCTGGTGGGGTGGAACGTGAGGACAAGGGGAACCCTGTCGCGGTTCTGGGAGGGAGGGGAAGGGGTGAGGGAAGAAGTGCAGGAAATGGGTCAGACACAGTTGAGGGCCCTGTCAACCACAGTGGGGAGGAATCCTCGGTTGAGGAAAAAGCGACACATATCAGAAGCGCTGTTGTCAAAGGTAGCATTGTCAGAACAGATGCGTCAGAGACGAAGATACTCAGAGAATGGAGTTCTTGTGGGGCAAGGTGTAAGAAAGTGCAGTCAAGGTAGCTGTGGGAGTTGGTGGGCTTATATTGAATATTAGTGGACAGCCTATCCCCAATGATGGAACAGAGAAGTCGAGGAAGGGAAGGGAAGTGTTGGAGATGGTCCATGTGAAGATGAAAGAAGGGTGAAAATTAGAAGCAAAGTTGATAAAGTTTTCCAGTTCAGGGTGGGAGCAGGAAACAACACCGAGACGGTCATTGATGTACCAGAAAAAGAGTTGGGGGACTAGGACTGGAATAAGGAATATTCGACATACCCCACAAAAAGACAGGCATAACTGGGATGCATGGTGTATCCACAGCAAAACCTTTTATTTTGAGGAAGTGAGTTGAGTTGAAGGAGAAGTTGTTCAAGGTGAGAACATGTTCAGCCAGGCAGAGAAGTGTGGTGGTAGATGGGGACTGGTTGGGCCTCTATTCAAGGAAGTAGCGGAGAGCCCCCAGACTGTCCTGGTGGGGGATGGGGGTATAGATAGATTGGACGTCCATAGCGCAGAGGCAGTGGTTATGGTCAGGTAATTTGAAATGGCATAGGGCGCCAGAAGATGTAGGTGGGAAGAGACTGGACCAGGGGAGAAAAAATAGAGTCAAGCTAAGAAGAAATAAGTTCCGTGGGACAGGAACAGGCTGAAATAAAGAATCTACCAGGGCAGTCAGAGAGAGATACAGCACTGAAACAGGCCCTTTGGCCCACCGAGTCCATGCCGACCATCAACCACCCATTTATACTTATCCTACATTAATCCCATGTCCCCTACCACATCCCTGCCTTCCCTCAATTCTCCTACTACCTACCTACACTAAGGGCAATTTACAATGGCCAATTTACCTATCAACCTGCAAGTCTTTGGCTGTGGGAGGAAACCGGAGCATCCGGAGGAAACCCATGTGGTCACAAGGAGAACTTGCAAACTCTGCACAGGCAGTACCCAGAACAGAACCCGGGTCGCTGGAGCTGTGAGGCTGCGGTGCTAACCACTGCGCCGCCCCAGTCCTGTTTGTGAATTTTGGGAAGGAGGTAAAAGTGGACTTTCCAGGGTTGCGGGACTATGAGGTGGGTAGCTGCAGAGGGAAGATCTCCAGAGGAGATGGGATGAGGTCAGTGACTGTTCTGGAGACAGTGGCTTGATGTTTGATGGTGGAGTCATGGTCCAGGGGAGGTAGGAAGCAGTGTCAGAGTTGGCGGTCAGCCTCTGCAAGGTAGAGCAACCAAATCTTTCACCACCAACCAATTCCTTACAACTTTGTGGGACAAAACTTGAATTTGGATCGATATGGGGAAGGTCATGTTTGATTATCTTGACTGAATTTTTTGAGGAGGTAACCAGGTATATTCCCTCTAAACTTTTTTTTTTTGAGTGCGCCAGTGATATATTTAAGTGCGCAGCTCTTTAATATTTTCTGCACGGCTGCACACAGGTGGTAATTTAAAGGAGCCAACTTGTGCGCAGCCTGTGTGGGGACTTTCAGATTGTTGCATGTCGCGCAGCCAAACAGCTTACAAGCAACATTGGTAACAAGGAGGGTTTATGAGGGTAATGCATTTGATGTAGTCAACATGGATTTTTACAAGGCCTATGACAAGGTCCTACATGGCAGACTGGTCAGAAAAGTAAAAATCCAAGGGAAACTGGCAAGTTGGATCCAACTTGGCTCAGTGCAGGAAGCAAAGAATAATTTTACAACTGTAGTTAAAGCTGCAGTGAATGTGTTGGACAGAGCGCCGACTGCACTCACAGGATTCACTTTGTTCATTGTATTATTCAATATACTTACAGTTACCTTCTGCAATAGGTTGGTCCTTTATCTAGTTGTATTGGGAATGAGACTAGGACTTGTTAGTTTTGAGCTACAGTATGACACAATTACAGTACTCAGTCTCCAGCCAAGTTTGCGACTGGAAGGCTGTATCCAGTAGGGTCCTGCAGGGCTCAGTACAAGGTCCCTTGCATTTTGTGGTATATATCAATGGGTTAAACTTAAATGTACATGGCATGATTAAGAAGTTAGCAGATGATACAAAAATTGGCCGCGTGGTTGAGTCAGGAAGAAAGCTGCAGACTGCAGGAAGATCAATGAACTGGTCAGGTGTGCAGAAAAGTGGCAAATGGAATTCAATCCAGAGAAGCGTGAGGTAACTCATTTGGGGAGGACAAACAAGGCAAGGGAATACAAAACAAATGGTAGGATACGGAGTGTGTACAGAAACAGAGGGACCTTGGAGTGCATGTACACAGATCTCTGAAGGTAGCAGGACAGGTAAATAAGGTGGTTAAGAAGACAGACGAGATACTTTGCTGAGGTGTAGAATTTAAGAGCAGGGAGGTTGTGCTAGAACTGTACAAAGCACCAGTTAGGCCACAGCTAGAGTACTGCATACAGTTCCGGTTGCTGCATTACAGGGAGGACATGATTGCACCAGAGAGGGTATAGAGGAGATTTCGGAGAATGTTGTCAGGAATGGAACATTTTACCTATGAGGAAAGATTAGTTAGGCCATGGTAGTTTTCTTGGTACAGAAGCTGAGGGGAGATTTAATTGAAGCGTATAAAATTATGAGAGACCTAGATAGAGCCAAAAAGGCAGGATCTATTTCCCTTAGCAGAAAGGTCAATAACCGGGGGCACTGATTTAAAGTAATTGACAGAGGATAGAGGAGAGTTGAGGATAAATTTCTTCACCCAAACTGTGGTGGGGATCTGAAACTGTGCCTGTAAGGGTGGTAGATGCAGACACCTTCATCGCATTTTAAAAAACACCTGAATTGCCGCAACCTACAGTGCTACGGACCAAGAATGGAAAGTAGGATTAGGCTGGATGGCACTTTCTTGGCTGGCATGGACACGATGGGCTAACTGGCTATTTTCTGTGCTATAAATTTTCTATGTTTTTATGATCTGTTACAGATGTGCCCACGCCCAGAACTCGCATCATTCTCTAGATTCTCTATCTCCCCTCAAGCACTCTCCGAGCTCAACTGGTCCATGGGATCAACCTCCTGCTCCCTTGACCCCATTTGCACTAAGCTGCTGACCACCAACTTCTATTCCTGGCTCCTATGTTAGCCAACATTGTTAATGGTTCTTTCTCCAGGTATTGCCTCCTCTCTTTCAAATCTGTTGTCATCACTCCCTTCTCAAAAATCCAACCCTTGATCCCTCTGTCCTTGGAAACTACCACCCCATCTCCAACCTTCCTTTCCTCTCCAAAGTTCTTGAACGTGTTGTTGTCTCCCAAATCCATGTTCATCTTTCCCTGAACTCCATGTTTTAACCCATCCAATCATATTTCCATCCCTGCCACAGTACTAAAACCGCTCTCATCAAAATCACAAATGATACCCGATGTGACTGTGACAAAGGTGAACTATCACTCCATGTCCTTCTTGACCTGCCTGCAGACTTTGACACAGTTGACCACATGACCCTCCTCCATTGCTCACTGACTGTCGTCTAGCTTGGTGGGACTGCACTCAGCTGGTTCCTATTTTTATTAACTTGGTTTTTCATGTTTGTGCTTTTGGACAGAGCTGTTCATTATTCTGTCATTAACACTCTCTCTGCACTAATGCTTTGTCTTTCACCACACCATTAGCACACTCCCTTTGTCTTTGCCCCACGACCTCATCAGTCAATCTCTCCTGCCTTCTGCCCTATTACACACCTTCCCTTGCCGCCGCCGCCCCCATCCCTGCTATACTTGCTTAAAACCCATTACATTTCTAACCTTTGCCAGTTCTGATGAAAGTTCACAGACCTGAAATGTTAACTCTGCTTCTCTCTCCACAGATGCTGCCAGACCAGCTGAGTATTTCCAGCATTTCCTGTTTTTATTTCAGATTTCCAGCATCCACAGTATTTTGCTTTTATTTACCCATTCCTATCTATCCAGTTGTAGCCAGAGAATCACCTGCAATGGTTTTTCTTCCCACTCCTGCACCTTTATGTCCTGCAAAGATTTATCCTTGGCCCCTTATTTCTCATCTACAATGCTGCACCTCGACGACATCACAAACACAGCACTTTATTTGCTCATGTGATGTGGGTGTTGTGGGCAAAGTACTAATTGCCCATAATTAATAGCCCTTTTGACCCAGCAACAGTAAAGAAACAGAGATCTATTTCCAAGTAAGGATGGTATGTAACTTAGAGGGGAACATGCAGGGGATGGTGTTCCCATGCGCCTGCTGCCCTTGTTGTTTTAGGGAGTGGAGGTCAGAGTTTGGAAGGTGCTGTCAAAGGAGCTTTGGTGAGTTGTTGCATTGCATCCTGTAGATGGTACTCACTGCTGCCATGGTGCACTGGTAATGCAGGGAGTGAATATTTAAGGTGGTGGATGGGATATCAACCAAGTGGGCTTTGTCCTGAATGGTGTTGAGCTTCTTAAGTGTTGTTGAAGCTGCACTCATCCAGGCAAGTGAAGACTATTCCATCACACTCCTAACGTGTGCCTTGTACATCACGTTTTGTGATGTTAAAAAGGACTTTATAAATACAATATGTTATATTGAGGTTTCAGGCCCTGACTTCATCATGTTATCCACTGAATCATCATTGCACATTTGGTTAAATAAATCAAAATCTGCCCTTGGCTATTAGGTCTTGTTGGAAATTAAAATTTTCCTTATTCACAACAATTTTTAAAAAATCAGATATTCAAGAGATGAGAAAACTAATATATACAAACTTAACAGAGACAAACAAATAATTAATACAGGTTTCCAAAGTGCCCATTAGGCATGGCATCTTATCTTCCTCTTTCAGGCAGGTTATGTTAGAGAAGTAAACGAAACATTTGTTCACATTTGCATAAATTCTAGCTTTGCAAATTTGATGCAAAATATAAGAGCATAAAATGCAACATTTGAAGTGAAAAATTTGTTCCAATTTGATGTGTGATGCGTCAATTTAAAAAACACCAGTGAAGCATTAACATGTGTCTCTACCACAAAGAAAGAGAGGGAGATTTATTTCCATGATTCTCAACACTGCTGAAGGTGCATCTTCAATATTAATTCCAAACCACCCTTCTCCGTCAGAGGCGTTGGTGGGTCGGGGGGGGGGGGGGGGGGGGGGTGGGCGGGGGGGGGAGTCGTAGCTGGAGAAGGGAAGAGAATGGGGATAAATTAAAAGAGAAGTAGTGATAGCCATGTTGTTCTCCGATGCCTGTTGGAATATTTGCTAGAGTAGGATTTGCTCCTTTGCTCTGCATCTAGTTTCACATATGCCCGGCAGAAACTGTATGCAGGATGGTGGTGGGGGCTAGGCAAAAATAACAAAAAAGGTTCTAAAATATTTTTGTTCTAATGTACCATTGGCTTTTCGGACCCTTTTTTGAGTTACATCGCCATTTTCTTCTTGCTTCCGCTTTCCACAATCCGAACAAGATGTTCCTGCAACAAATCAAGGTATAAATGGTCAATAACTATTGCACAATTACATCCAAGGAAAAGTTACAATACAAATGAATTCTAATTTATTTTATTATAGGCCCGTTACAACTTAGTTGTCATATTGTTAAGTATAACGGTGAAAAATGCATCCTGTAACATAACTACAAAGCATGAAGTTAGCTAAAGTTCTGTACAAGTCATGACATGTCAAGAAGCGATGGAAAGGGTTAATTCAGACTATGTAAAGACCCTTTATTTCAAAGGCATTAGACTGTGGATTATCCCAGGGAGGCTGTTAGCCTTTTAACTAGTAACGATTGTAAACATGTCTAGCCAGATAGCTATGAAACAGAACAAGTGCAATCTCGTTAAATTGTCATTGTTAACGAACAAACAAGGAAGCACGAATCTGCAGCCCCCCTGAATGACAATGGCCTTAACCAGTGTTACTACCGAGGTGGTAATGCAATGTTAATTCAGTCCCACTACTCCACAGGTCATAGCATATTAGTAAAGTTTCCCACCTGCTGGAAAATAGCCAAATTAAACACTATTTGTCCCCCAGAATAAAGAACACCAAAACAGGTTTCTTTAAAGAACAAAATAAACTATTTATTCATAAATTAAATCTTAAACAATGAGATCACTCTATATGTGAAAAGATTCTTTTAAAGCTTCTTATTCTTCCTAACCCACATGGACACATACACATATTCCAAAAAAAAGTGATTAACCGGTTTTAAAAGGATGTTTTGGTTTGCAACTGTTTCTTAGGAATAAAAAAATAATTCGGTTGTCACGTTCTGGTATGATATTTCCAGGTCAGTGATGTGTCCCAGATTCGAATAGTCTGATGCCACTCTAAGTCTCTCTCGGCGAGGTTATGAACAGTCTGTGATGGGTAGGCATTCACAGCACTTCGTCTGCAGCAGGTGTCACACAGACCTTTCAGCAAAGGGTGTAGCAACAGGTCTACTTGGGTTTTGCAATAGAAGCTTTCTTGAGCTTTCAGGATCTCCCAAAACATAAAAGAGGCAACAGGAATCACGCCTGAGGCAGAGTTTTTCAATAAGAATTTGCTACCTTTTAAAATGCAGGGCTTCCTCTCAGCAAAGGAGCCTTTCTCCACAGAGAGCGGCTACTCCCCTTTTCCTGGGTCTTTTCAACTCCAGGGTCTTTTTTCTCTCGTGAGGCAGACCACAGCCACCACCTCAAAATATAGAATTTCTTTTTAATGAGACGCAAGCCTTCTTTTTCCAGGGAGAGGTTTTTTTCTCTGGTCTGCAAAAAACAGGTCTCAGCCAGTTTGTTCTGCCTCCTGCCTGTCCAGCTTACTGGTCTCCATAATGCATAAATGAAATTGAAACACTGAACAATAAGTCATGTGACCAGTCAATTCCCTTGCTGTTGTTTGGAACTGGTGTCTTGCAGTCTGTCCCACTCAGTTCAAAACATCAAGTTTCAGCATTCAATGTTCATAGAAAATCCTTTTTCTCAGTCTTTTAAAAACACACAGAATTCTAAACTTTCAAATAAAAAAAAACTCGTAACACCAGGTTCACAGTACCATCATGGAAGGGCAGTTAGCTAATGACTGACCAATCAGATGGACAAAAACAGGGTTTTACCTAGTACGGCACAGAGCCAAACTGGGAATAGTATACAAAATAAGGATTTGTAAGATACTAAACGCGCATTATCAACAAGATGACAAAAGATAGACTTCAATCAAGAGACAAGGCACCCAGTTAACCGGAGGTTAAGGACCAATGTTCCATCGTGAACATAACTGCTGACCACTGCCCTTTGCTAAGCATCACGATTTTGTGCTTATTGCGGAAAACATAATAAAGTCTGTGAAATTTAGAAAGCACCCTTGTACCAGTGTGGTTTTGCAGCTAGTCTGAGCTGGAAGTCCCTTTTAGATCTGCTCTCCCAACTTAGTCTGCGATTGTAATTGACCTAAGTTTTACAATTAAAGCAAACCCCAGATCTTACACAAGGTCACTGATGATTATGCTTAAATTTGAAAGTAAAGCTGAAGTTTCTCCTCTCTCCAAATGATCCCATTACATGGGCATCCCATAGTTAATCCATAACAAAAATCAAGGGGCAAAAGGCTCAAAAGTCAGCGACTCAAGTAAATACCCTGCGTTTAAAAAGGAAAAACCCAGAACTTGAGGGAAAACTTCTTTCCTCTTCTCCCAAGTATTCTTAATTCCTACTTAAGGTTCTTGCATGGTTATCTTTTCAGAACATGTTTGTGCCTTCGGGTTGTGCAAATGTTATCACAAGGTGGTCAAATCCTGCACGGTTTATGAAGTGCGGCCAATTTTTCCTAAATAACCATTGTGATGTACCAGGCAGAAAAATAAATTTTGGGGAGAGTGGAAGGCACCAAAAGCCTCAGGAGATCCATTTTAAGTAGGAACATAGGAGCAGGAATAGGCCATCGAGCCTGCCCCACCATTCAATATGATCATGGTTGATCAACCACTTCAAAGGCTTTTCTCCCCCCACACTATCCTCATATCCCCATATGTCATTTGTATTTAGAAATCTGAATCTCTGCTTTAAACATGCTCAATGACTGAGCTTCCACAGCCTTCTGGGGTAGAGAATTCCAAAGAATCACAACCCTCTGAGTAAAGAAATTTCTCCTCATCTCTGTCCTAAGTGACTTCCCCCTTATTTTGAAATTGTGTCCCCTGGTTCTAGACTCCCCAACCAGGAGAAACATCTTATTGTCTATCCCTTTAAGTATTTTGTAGGTTTCAATGAGATCACCTCTCATTCTTCAAAACTCTGGAGAATACAGGCCCAGTTTCCCCAATCTCTCTTCATAGAACAGTCCCGCCATCCTGGGAACAAGTCTAGTGAACCTTCATTGCACTCCCTCCAGGGCAATAATATCCTTCCTAAGGCAAGGGGACCAAAAGTGCACACAGTACTCCAAGTGCAGTCTAAACAAGGTTCTACACAATTGGAGCAAGACTTCACTACTCCTGTACCCAAATCCTCTTGCAATAAAGGCGAACATACCATGAGCCTTCTTAATTGCTCAACGCACCTGCAAGTTCGCTTTCAGTGACTTATTGACGAGGACACCCAGGTCCCTTTGTACATCTACACTTCCTAATCTCTTACCATTTAAGAAATACTCTGCACATCTGTTCATCCTACCAAACTGGATAACCTCACATTTTTCCACATTATATTCCATCTGCCACGTTCTCGCCCATTCAATAAGTCTGTCCAAATCCCCTTGAAGCCGCTTTGCATCTTTCTCACAACACACATTCCCACCTAGTTTTGTGTCATCCGCAAACTTGGAAATACAACATTTGGTGCCCACATCCAAATCATTGATATATATTGGGAACAGCTGGGGCCTCGAGCACTGATCCCTGCAGTACCCGACCAGTCACAGCTTGCCAACGTGAGAATGGACCATTTATAAAGCACAGAAACAGGCCCTTTGGCCCAACATGTCCATGCCGGCCATCAAACACCTAACTATTCTGATCCCATTTTCCAGCACTTGGACCGTAGCCTTGTATGCTATGGCGTTTCAAGTGCTCACCTAAATACTTCTTAAATGTTGAGGGTCCCTACCTCTACCACCTCTTCAGGCAGTGCATTCCAGATTCCAACCACCCTCTGGGTGAATTTTTTTTCCTTAAATCCGCTCTAAACCTCCTGCCCCTTACATTAAATCTATTTAATTGACCGCTCTGTTAAGGGAAAAGGTTTCTTCCTATCTAACTTATCAATACCCCTGATAATTTTATATACCTCAATCATGTCCCCCCTCAGCCTTCTCTGCTCTAAGGAAAACAACCCTAGCCTTTTCAGTCTTTCTTCATAGCTGAAATGTTCCAGCCCAGGCAACATCCTGGTGAATCTCCTCTGCATCCTCTCCAGTACAGTCACATCCTTCCTATAGTGTGGTGACCAAAACTGTACATAGTACTCCAGCTGTGGCCTAACTAGCATTTCATACAGCTCCATCATAACCACTTATATTCTAAGTCTCAGCTGATAAAGGCAAGTATTCCATATGCCTTCCTAACCACCTTGTCTACCTGTGCTGCTGCCTTCACTGATCTATAGACAAGTAAACCAAGGTTCCTCTGACCCTCTGTACTGCCTAAGGTCCCACCATCCATTGTATATTCCCTTGCCTTGTTAGTCCTCCCAAAATGCATCAGCTCACACTTCTCAGGATTAAATTCCATTTGCCACTGCTCCGCTCATCTTACCAGCCCATCTATATTGTCTTGTAATCTAAGGCTTTCCTCCTCACTATTCACGACACTGCCAATTTTCCTGTCATCTGCGAACTTACTTATCACACCTTCTATATTCACGTCTAAATCATTAATGTACACTACATACAGCAAGGGTTCCAAAACCGATCCCTGCAGTACACCACTGGTCACAGGCTTCCATTCGCAAAAACAACCCTCAACCATTACCCTCTGCCTCCTGCCACTAAGCCAATTTTGGATCCAATTTGCCAAATTGTCCTGGATCCCATGGGCTCTTACCTTCTTAACCAATCTTCCATGCGGGACTTTATCAAAAGCCTTACTGAAGTCCATGTAGACTACATCAACTGCTTTACCCTCATCCACACATCTAGTCACCACCCTGAAAAATTCAATCAAGTTAGTTAGACACGATCTCCCTAGACAAAGGCATGCTGACTATCCCTGATTAATCCCTGCCTCTCCAAGTGGAGATTAATCCTGTTCCTCAGAAATTTTTCCAATATTTTCCCAACCACTGATGTTAGACTCACTGGCCTGTAATTACCTGGTTTATCCCTGAACAAACAAAGAACAGTACAGCACAGGAACAGGCCATTCGGCCCTCCAAGCCTGCGCCAATCTTGATGCCTGCCTAACCCAAAACCTTCTGCACTTCCGGGGTCCGTATCCCTCTATTCCCATTCTATTCATGTATTTGTCAAGATGCCTCTTAAACGTCTCTATGGTACCTGCTTCCACCACCTCCCCCGACAACAAGTTCCAGACACTCACCACCCTCTGTGTAAAGAACTTGCCTCGCACATCCCCTCTAAACTTTGCCCCTCTCACCTTAAAGCTATGTCCCCTAGTAACTGACTCTTCCACCCTGGGAAAAAGCTTCTGACTATCCACTCTGTCCATGCCGCTCATAACTTTGTAAACTTCTATCATGTCGCCCCTCCACCTCCGTCGTTCCAGTGAAAACAATCAGAGTTTATCCAACCTTTCCTCATAGCTAATGCCCTCCAGACCAGGCAACATACTGGTAAACCTCTTCTGTACCCTCTCCAAAGCCTCCAAGTCCTTCTGGTAGTGTGGCGACCAGAATTGCACACAATATTCTGAGTGTGGCCTAACTAAAGTTCTGTACAGCTGCAGCATGACTTGCCAATTTTTATACTCTATGCCCCGACCGATGAAGGCAAGCATGCCGTATGCCTTCTTGACTACGTTATCCACCTGCGTTACCACTTTGTGACCTGTGGACCTGTACGCCCAGATCTCTCTGCCTGTCAATACTCCTAAGGGTTCTGCCATTTACTGTATACTTCCCACCTGCATTAGACCTTCCAAAATGCATTACCTCACATTAAACTCCATCTGCCATTTCTCCGCCCAAGTCTCCAACCGATCTATATCCTGCTGTATCCTCTGACAATCCTCATCACTGTCCGCAACTCCACCAACCTTTGCGTCGTCTGCAAACTTACTAATCAGACCAGCTACATTTTCCTCCCTGCTATCCTTCTTGAATAATGCAGCACATTCGCTGTCCTCCAGTCCTCTGGTACCTCTCCTGTGGCCAGAGAGGATTTGAAAATTTGTGTCAGAACCCCTGCAATCTCCTCCCTTGCCTCACACAACAGCCTGGGATAAATCTCATCTATGCCTGGGGATTTATCCACTTTTAAGCCCTCTAAAACAGCTAATACTTCCTCCCTTTCAATGTTAATATGTTCAAGTAGATCACAATCCCCCTCCCTGATCTCTACATCTACTTCGTCCTTCTCCATAGTGAACACAGATGAGAAGTAATCATTTCAAACCTCCGGCTCCACACACACATTGCCATTTTGGTCCCTAATGGGCCCCACTCTTTCCCGGTTATCCTCTTGCCCTTAATACACTTATAAAAGGCCTTAGGATTTTCCTTTATATTGCCTTTCAGTGTTTTTTCATGCCCCCTCTTCACTCTCCTAATTACTTTTTTTTTTAAGTATCCCCCTACACTTTCTACACTCCTCTAGTGCCTCCGCTGTTTTCAGCACTCTGAATCTGCCATAAGCCTCCTTTTTATCCTGATCCAATTCTCCATATCCCCTGACATCCAGGGTTCCCTGGACTTGTTGGTCCTACTCTTCACCTTAATGGGTACATGCGGGCTCTGAACCCTCATTATTTCGTCTTTGAATGACTCCCACTGGTCTGATGTAGACTTTCCTACAAGTAGCTGCTCCCAGTCAACTTTGGCCAGATCCTGTTTTAGCATATTGAAATCAGCCTTCCTGCTATTCAGTACCTTTATTTCTGGCCTGTCTTTGTCCTTTTCCATAACTACCTTAAATCTTAGTTATGGTCACTATCCCTGAAATGCTCCCCCACGGACACTGCTACCACTTGTCCAGCTTCATTCCATAGGGTCAAAAGCCTTCTGAAAATCCAAGTAAATCACATCCACTGACTCCCCTTTATCAATTCTGTTAGTTACATCCTTAAAAAACTCCAACAGGTTCGTCAAACATGATTTCCCATTCATAAATCCAGGTTGACTGTGCCCAATCAGATTATTATCCAAGAGTCCATTTATCACATCCTTTAGAATAGATTTTTAGCATTTTCCCAACAATGATGTAAGGCTAACGTGTGTATCATTCCCTGTTTTCTCTCTCCCAGTGCAGTACTTCTTCCTATCCCTCAGTCAGTTTTGTAACGTTGCCAAAATTGTTCTGATCAACTGTCCTCTGCGAGCCACAACACTTCTAGTTGTTAATTCTCAATCAGCAAAATCTGCTTTGTGTATTTCAAAATATCTGTACAAATAAGAGGATATCAAAAGCAGCAATTGGTAACAAATTACATCAGTCATGTACAAGATATGCAACCATTGTGAAATGCATCAAGCAATAATAATCTCCCTAAGAGTAGTATGTCATTCACTGAAATCACATAGAATGCCCACAGCTTTTTCCTGTCTCTCTCTAACCCCCTCCAAAAAAAAAACCATAGACCAATGCACAGAATCTGAAACAATTTTGTTCGAACAGAGCCTCATATCTTAACTAATTCCAGATCAAACAACTCTGCATTTGTCTCAAAGACAATTTATTTCTGGGTCTTCATTGTAAATCAGTTAAGAGAAGCCAGCTTCTCTTATTGGAAAATACAGAAATTTTCCAATTTTGTCTCAAGTATATGGGACATTTCTATGTAAATAATCAACAGTTATATGGAAAATGAGTCATCCTGCAAATGAACATTTCAGACTGCATCTTGAATCTCAATTCCATCCACTTTCAGCAATCCCCTCACATTTTGAGCTCCCCACTTTCAATCTGAAGTTCTGCTCTGCATACAACATTTGTTTTTATTTAATTAATTTTGCTACAGAGGGGGCTCCTCTGAACTTTCCTATCTTGTTTCTTCCAAACTGCAGATATATTCCTACATAGATTCCGGCTCCCTATACTCCCATGGTGTTGAAATCGTAATATCTCATGCAATCTGCTATTAAGCTCACTCATTACAGGACCTCAATACTGAAAACATCATACCTCATTCTTTTATTCTACTTTCAGTCAATTAAAACACAAATCATGAAAAAACAAGACCAGATCATTTCTTCACTTTTTTTTTGACCTTGGTGGAATCCTGTGCTGTCAGCCTTGGCCCTTGCCCCTTGATCTTCAATTTAATAAAAAGCATAGTGGTGGAAATATTTTTATGGTAAATCACCACTCTCGCTATGGTTAAAATCTCTTCTTTACATTGACAGGAAGGGAACAAACACTTCACTGCAAATAACAATTTTAATGAAAGATTTTTCACTTTCACTGCATACAGTGTGTGATCAAGAATGAATACAAATTACATTCTAGTTGGAATAATTAAATTTTTCCCATTTATAATCCCCTCCACCCCAAGTTTTATATTTCAATGAAAGGGCCTGTCCTGCTTAATTCCATTTTAATTGCATAGCTGACTTGTAAATATATTATTTCAATCACTCTGGAGTTTAAGAAGACATCCCATTACCTCAATACATTATCTTAAGATTACAAGGCAGGCTGGGGAAGTGGCACGGGTAATGTGGGGTAGTGTAACGGCATGCTATCTTACCTAGTAATAAACTTGTACTATCTGCAAAGGAACCATCTGGAAAAAATAAAGAAAGCCATGTTAATTAACAAACAAACCAATTTTTGATGCAGGCATATGAAGCAATTTGTACAACATTCAAGTTGTGTGACACTACCACTGTGCTAAATGGGATAGATTTTGAACAGATCAATGCAAAACTGGGCATCCATGAAGCGTTGTGGGCCATCAGCAGCAGCAGAATTGTACTCAACCACAATCTGTAACCTCATGGCCCGGCTTATACCCCACTCTACCATTACCATCAAGCCAGGGGATTAATGCTGGTTCAATGAAGAGTGCAGGAGGGCATGCCAGGAGCAGCACCAGGCATACCTCAAAATGAGGGGTCAACCTGGCGAAGCTACAACCCAAGGCTACTTGTGTGCCAAACAGCATATGCAGCATGCAATAGACAGAGCTAAGCAATCCCACAACCAACAGATCAGATCTAAGCTCTGCAGTCCTGCCACATCCATTCGTGAATGGTGGTGGACAATTAAATAACTAACTGGAGGAGGTGATTCCACAAATATCCCCATCCTCAATGATGGGGGAGCCCAGCACATCAGTGCGAAAGATAAGGCTGAAGCATTTTATACAATCTTCAGCCAGAAGTGCCGCTTGGAGGATCCATCTTGGCCTCCTTCCAAAGTCCCCAACATCACAGACGCCTGTCGTCAGCCATTTCGATTCACTCCACGTGGTATCAAGAAAGGACTGAAGCCACTGGATACTGGAAAGGCTATGGGCCCTGACATTCCAGCAACAGTACTGAAGACCCATGCTCCAGAACTTGCTGCGCCCCTAGCCAAGTTGTTCCACTACAGCTACAACACTGGCATCTACCTGGCAATGTGAAAAATTGCCCAGTTATGTCCTGTGCACGAAAAGGACAAATCCAACCCAACCAATTACCACCACATCAGTCGACTCTCGATCATCTGTACAGTGATGGAAGATGTCATCGACAGTGCTATCAAACGGTACTTGCTTAGCAATAACCTCAGTGACGCTCACTTTGAGTTCTGAGAGAACCACTCAGCTCCTGACCTCATTACAGCCTTGGTTCAAACATGGACAAAAAAAAAAAGAGCTGAACTCCAGAGGTGAGGTGCGAGTGACTGCCCTTGACATCAATGTAACAGAGTAAGGCATCAAGGAGCCCTAGCAAAACTGGAGTCAATGGGAATCAGGCAGAACATTCTCCGCTGGTTGAAGTCATACCTAGCGCAACAGAAGATGGTTGTGGTTTTTGGAGGTCAATCATCTCAGCTCCAGGACATCACTGCAGGAGTTCCTCGGGGTAGTGTCCTAGGCCCAATCATCTTCAGCTGCTTCATCAACGACCTTCCTTCAATCATTAGTTCAGAATTGGGGATGTTTGCACAATGTTCAGTATCATTTGTGACTCCTCAGATACTGAAGCAGTCTGTATAGAAATGCAGCAAGACCAGGACAATATCCAGGCTTGGGCTGATAAGGCAAGTAACATTCATATCACACAAGTGCCAGGCAATGACTTCTCTCCTGTTGGAGATATCGAACCACCTCCCCTTGACGTTCAAAGGCATTACGATCGCTGAATCCCCCACGAACATCCTGGGGGTTACCATTGACCAGAAACTGGAGTAGCCATATAAATACCATGGCTACAAGAGCAGGTCAGAGGCTAGGAACAATGCGGAGAGTAACTCACCTTCTGACTCCCCAATGCCTGTCCACCATCTAAAAAGGCACAAATCAGAAGTGTGATGGTATACTCTCCACTTGCCTGGATGGGTGCAGTTCCAACAACACTCAAGAAGCTCGATACCTTCCAGGACAAAGCAGCCCATTTGATTGTTTGTAGATTGGGTGCCATTCACTCTCTTCACCACCAATGCATAGTTGCAGCATTGCGTACCATCTACAAGATGCGCTGCAGCAACGCACCAAGGCTGCTCAGACTGCACCTTCCAAACCTGCAACCACTACCAGCAAGAAGGACAAGGGCAGCAGTCACATGGGAACACCACCACCTGCATGTTCCCCTCCAAGCCACACACCATCCTGAATTGGAACTATAAATCACTGTTTCTTCACTATCGCTGGGTCAAAATCCTGGAACTCCCTTACCAACAGCACTGTGGGTGTACCTACCCCACATGGACAGCAGTGATTCAAGGAAAACAGCTCTTCTTGAATGGTATATAAATACACTTTCTCTAATCATAATGATTCAGTTCTCTTAACTATGCAACCACCAACATTTAGGTTCTGTTTGGCCAGAACCAAAACTATAACCCTATTCATGTTCATTCCACCCTTTGGACAGCTCTCGAGAGCAAAGCATTTGTTTAGTGCAAGATGCAGATTTTACTGAATCTCGGGTATCATCATAAAATGTAATATGAAAAGGTTGCTGCATAACTTCAGTACTTTCAACATCAGGTGAAGCCGTACATGCAGGGAACACCTGGTATTCCCATTAAGGGGTATGGTAGCAGAGGGGTTAGGCTACAGATCTAGTAGTCCAGTGGCCTGGATTAATGAGACAGAGATATGGGTTCAAATCCCACCATGGCACTTGGGGAATTTAAATCCAATTAATTAAATAAATCTGGATTAATATTAGTAATCACAACCATGAAACTACCAGCTTGTCATAAAAACCCACCTAGTTCACTAATGTCTTTTAGGAAAGGAAATCTGCTGTCCTTACCCAGTTTGATTCCCGACGACAGCAATTTGGTTGGCTCTTAACTGCCCTCTACAATGGCCTAGCAAGCCACACAGTTCTAGTCAAGAAGGCAGCTCACTGCCATCTTCTTAAGGACAAATAGGGATGGGCAATCAATGCTGGCCTTGCCATGAATAAATAAAATGCTACATTAAAAAGAGGTTAAAAGTTGTTTAAATACAATAGCCTTCATTTTCTGCTGTAAACTGTCCATTGTAGAACTATTAATTGGGCAGCAAGTTACAGATAATCTGGCCATAGTGCTTAACCAATTGTAAAACCATGAAACCAAGTTAAAAAAAAAATCTGGTACACTAATATCCTTTAGGGAAGGAAATCTACTGTTCTTACCCGGTCTGGCCTACATGGAACTCCAGACCCACAGCAATGTGGTTGACTCTTGCCTGCCCTCTGAAATGGCATGGCAAGCCACTCAATTGTATACAACTGCTACAAAAAAGACTAATAAAAAGTAAATCTGGACGGACCACTCAACATCGACCTAAGCACAGAAATGGCAAAGACAGACACAGCACAGTTAACCCTGCAAAGTCCTCACTAACATCTGGGAACTTGTGCTAAAATTAGGAGAGGTGCCCCACAGACTAGCCAAGGAACAGCCTGACATAGTCACTGTCACAGAATCATATTTATCAGCCAATATCCCAGACTCCTCCATCACCATCCCTGGGTAAGTCCTGCCCCACTGGACCCACACAGATCCACCAGAGGTGGCAGCACGATGGTAGACAGTCAGGAGGGAGTGGCCCTGGGAGACCTCCACATTGCCTCTGAACCCCATAAATTCTCATGGCATCAGGTCAAACATGGGCTAGAAAACCACCTGTCAATTACCACCTACTGTTCTCCTTCAGCTGTTGAATCAATACCATGCTCAATGTCACTTGGAAGAGACACTCAGGGTAGCAAGAGCACAGAATGTATCCTGGGTAGAGGACTTCAAAATCCATCAATAAAATGGATTATTTTTTTGCAAAACCACTGACCAAGCCTAAAGGATATAGCTGCCAGACTGGGCTTGCAGCAGGAGGTTGAAGAACCAACATGAGGCAACAACCTACTTTATCGCATCCTCAACAATCTACCTGTCGCAGATGCATCTATCCATGACAGTATTAGTAGGAGTGACCACAGAACAGTCCTTCTGGAATCCAATTCCCTTCTTCACACGGAGGACACGCTCCATTGTGTGGTGTGGCACTACCACTGTGCTAAATTGGACAGATTCAGGAGAGGTGACACGAGGTGAGAATAACTGCCCTTGACATCAAAGCAGCATTTGATTGACTGTGGCATCAAGAAGCCCGAGCAAAATTGATGTCAATGGGAATCAAGGAGAAAGCTCTCCAATGGTTAGATCATACCTAGCACAAAGGAAGATGGCTATAGTTGTTGGAGGCCTATCATCACAGCACCAGGACATCGCTGCAGGAGTTCCTCAGGGTAGTTAGCGTTCTAGGCCCAACCATCTTCAGTTGCTTCATCAATGACCTTCCCTACATCGTTAGGTCAGAAGTGAAGGATATTCGTTCATGATTGCACGGCATTCAGTACTATGCATGACTCCTCAGATACTGAAGCAGTCTATGCCTGCATGCAGCAAGACCTGAATAACATTCAGCTTTGGGCTGGTAAGTGGAAAGAAATATTCACGCTACACAAGTGCAGGAAATGACCATCTCCAACAGGAGAGAATCTAACCATGACCCCTTGACATTCAATGGCATGACCATCACTGAATTCCCCCACTAACATCATCATGGAGGCTACCATTAACCAGAAAGTTAACTGGACCCGCCATATAAATACAGTGGCTACAAGAAGTCAGGAGCTGGGAATTCTGCGGCAAGTAACTCACTCCCTGAAGCCTGTCCACCATCTACAAGGCACAAGTCAGGAGTGTGATGGAATACTCGCCACTTGCCTGGATGAGTTTAACTCCTACAACACTCAAGAAGCTCGACACCATCCAGGACAAAGCAGCCTGTTTGATCGGCACCCCATCTACCACCTTAAATACTCACTCCCTTCACCACTGATGCAAGGAGGTAGCAGTGTGTGCCATCTACAAGATGCACTGCAGCAACACACTAAGCCTCCTTCGACAGCACCTTCCAAATCCACGACCTCTACCACCTAGAGGACGAGGGCAGCAGACGCATGGGGACACTACCCACCTGCAAGTTCCCTCCCATAAGCCACACACCATCCTTACATGAAACTCGAAACCTATTCCTTCACTGTTGCTGAAGGGTCAAAAACCTGGAACCTCCTTCCTAGCAGCACTGTGGGTGTACCTGCACCACATGGACTGCAGCAGTTCAAGGTGACAGCTCACCACCAGCTTCTCAAAGGCAATTAGGGATGGGGAACCCGGCAACATTCACATCTCATGAATGAAAAAACGATGTAGCAGCTGAAAGCTGGGCCTCCATGAAGCTCTATGGATCAGCAGCATATGAACTGTATTCCACTGCAATCTGTAACTTCATAGCCCAGCATATCCCTCATTCTACCATTACCAGAAAGCAGTGGATCAACCCTGCTTCAACAGATGTGTAGTAGAGAATGTCAAGTGCAGCAGCAGGCCTACTGAAATATGAGGTACCAACCTCAAAGATGCAACACAGCATGCTAAACAGCAGAAGCAGCATGCCATAGACAGAGCAAAGCGATCCCACAACCAACGGATCAGATCAAAGTTCTGCAGTCCGACTACATCCAGTCGTGAATGGTGGTGGACAATTAAACAACTAACAGGGGGAGGAGGCTGCATGAGCACTTCCATCCTCAATGATGGGGGAACACAGAACAGGACATCAGTGCAAAAGACAAGGCTGAAACATTTACAACCAACTTCAGACAGAAGTGCTGAGCGGAGGATTCAACATCCCAGAATCCAGGCTTCAGCCAATTTGATACACTTCACATGATAAGAAAACAGCTGAGAACACTGGATTCAGTGAAGGCTATGAGCCCCAACAAAATTCCAGCTATAGTACTCAAGACTTGTGCTCCAAAACTAGCCATGCCTTTAGCCAAGCTGTTCCACAGAAACATAGAAAATAGGAGGAGTAGGCCATTCGGCCCTTCGGGCCTGCTCCACCATTGAAAAAAGATCATAGCTGGTCATCGAATTCAGTACCCTGCTCCCGCTTTCTCCCCATATCCCTTTGGTATTAAGAAATATATCTATCTCTTCCCTGAATACATTTAATGACTTGGCCTCCACTGCCTTCCGCAGTAGAGAATTCCACAGGTCCACCACCCTGACTAAAGAAATTTCTCCTCATCTCGATTCTAAATGGTATAACTTGTATCCTGAAACTGTGACCCTTGGTTCTGGACTCCCCAACCATCGGGAACATTCTCCCTGCATCTAGCCTGTCTCGTCCGGTTAGAATTTTATAGGTTTATATGAGATCCCCTCTCATTCTTCTAAACTCTAGTGAATATAGGCCTAGTCGACCCAATCTCCCCTCATACGTCAATCCTGCCATCCCAGGAATCAGCCTAATAAATCATCTTTGCATTCCCTCCATGGCAAGAACATCCTTCCTCAGATAAGGTGACCAAAACTACACACGATACTCCAGATGTGGTCTCACCAAGGCCCTGTATAACTGCAGTAAGACATCCTTTCTACTATACGCAAATCCTCTAGCAATTAAGGCCAACATACCATTCGCCTTCCTAACTGCTTGCTGCACCCGAATGCTTGCTTTCAGCGACTGGTGTACAAGGACACCCAGGTCTCGTTGCACCTCCCCCTTTCCCATTCTATCATCATTCAGATAAAAATCTGCCTTTCTGTTTTTACAACCACAGTGGATCACCTCACATTTATCCATGTTATACTGTATCTGCCATGTATTTGCCCACTCACCCAACTTGTCCAAAATCACATCGCAGCCTCTGTGCAAACTCCTCACAGCTCACATTCCACCCCCACCCCCAGCTTTGTGTCATCTGCAAACTTGGAAATGTTGCATTTCGCCCCCTCACCCAAGTCATTAATTTATATTGTGAATAGCTGGGGCCCAAGCACGGATCCCTGCGGTACCCCACTAGTCACTGCCTGCCCCCCAGGAAAAGACCCATTTATTCCTACTCTCTGGTGCCTGTCCGTCAACCAATTCTCAATCCATGCCAGTATATTACCCCCAATCCCATGTGCTTTAATTTTGCACACTAACCTCTGATGTGGGACCTTGTCAAAAGCCTCCTGAAAATCCAAATACACCACATCCACTGGTTCTCCCTTATCTATTCTACTAGTTACATCCTCAAAAAACTCCAGTAAATTTATTAAGCATCATTTCCTTTTCGTAAACCCATGCTGACTTTGCCCAATCCCATTTATGCTTTCTAGGTGTTCTGCTATCACATCCTTTATAATAGACTCTAGCATTTTCCCCACTACTGATACAAGGCTAACTGGTCTGTAATTCCCTGTTTTTTCTCTCCCTCCTTTTTTAAATAATGGGGTTACATTTGCCACCCTCCAATCTGTAGGAACTGCTCCAGAGTCTACAGAATTTTGGAAGATGACCACTACTATTTGCAGGGCCATTTCCTTTAGTAAAAGCAAAATACTGCGGATGCTGGAAATCTGAAATAAAAACAAGAAATGCTGGAATCACTCAGCAGGTCTGGCAGCATCTGTGGAAAGAGAAGCAGAGTTAACGTTTCGGGTCAGTGACCCTTCTTCGGAACTGACAAATATTAGAAAAATCACAGTTTATAAGCAAGTGAGGTGGGGGTGGGGCAAGAGATAACAAAGGAGAAGGTGCAGATTGGACCAGGCCACATAACTGACCAAAAGGTCACGGAGCAAAGGCAAACAATATGTTAATGGTGTGTTGAAAGACAAAGCATTAGTACAGATTAGGTGTAAATACACTGAATATTGAACAGCAGCAAGTGCAAACCTGAAAAAAAACAGTGGGTAAGCAAACTGAACAAACTAAGATGAAATTAAATAAATGCAAAAAAAGATTGTAAAAAATGTAAAAAAGAATTTTTTAAAAATGTTTAAAAAAAAAGGGAAGAAAAAATAACTAAAAATGAAAGTAAAATGGGGGGCTGTCATGCTCTGAAACTATTGAACTCAATGTTCAGTCCGGCAGGCTGTAGTGTGCCTAATCGGTAGATGAGATGCTGTTCCTCGAGCTTGCGTTGATGTTCACTGGAACACTGCAGCAATCCCAGGACAGAGATGTGAGCATGAGAGCAGGGGGGAGTGTTGAAATGGCAAGCAACCGGAAGCTCAGGGTCCTGCTTGCGGACTGAGCGGAGATGTTCCGCAAAGCGGTCACCCAGTCTGTGCTTGGTCTCCCCAATGTAGAGGAGACCACACTGTGAGCAGCGAATACAGTACAGTACATTGAAAGAAGTACAAGTAAATCGCTGCTTCACCTGAAAGGAGTGTTTGGGGCCTGGGATAGTGAGGAGAGAGGAGGTAAATGGGCAGGTATTACACCTCCTGCGATTGCAGGGGAAGGTGCCCTGGGACGGGAACGAGGTGGTGGGGTAATGGAGGAGTGGACCAGGGTGTCGCGGAGGGCGTTCTGTTCCATTCGCAAATCCTCAGATAATGAAGCAGTTCATGCCCACTTGCAGTAAGACCTGATCAACATTCAAGCTTGGGCTGACAAGTAGCAAGTAACATTTGCACCACATAAGAGCCAGGTAATGACCATCTCCAACAAGACGGAATCTCACCTCCTGACTCTCCAAAGTCTGTCCACTTTCTTTCTACAAGGCACAAGTCAGGAACATGAGGGAATACGCTTCACTTGCCTGGATGAGTCCAGCTCTGCTTTTCAATCCGATCCCCCTGGAACTGAACCCTCGTGCTTAGTTTGCTATTTTTATGCTTTTGCCGTCTAACATTTTTGTACATTCATACTTTCAACATTTGGGCATGCAGGACACCAGATTTAAATAGTCACGCAGGGTTTGAGGACTTTGAAGGGCAGGTAAGTAACTGAAATCCTTACTATTTTGTTTGCTCATTAATTATTTTTGCTGACATTGAGCTTCTCCTGAATCGTGCCAATTTCTCCAATTCTTTCCCTGTTCAAACACAATTGCTAGTAGCAACGAGTTTTCCAATAGGAATCCTCTTATCTGAGGTTTTGGAAGTGGACAAGGAAGGCTTACTCAAGAAGGTCAGACAGATCAGACTACACAAGATATTCTGTATCCACCCAACGGGGTACCAGCACCTAAACCTGAAAGCAGATGCAGCCAAATCTAATTTTAGCTGAGACAGCAGCAGTCATTTTAAGCTCACCCGTCATGTGGAAAACTCACAGGATCAGGTGGAACGCCGGTTTTACATTCAACTCAATATTACTCTCCATTGACATTAAGTTAAAGTCTTGGAGTCCTACTGGGCCTCAGTGCACAATTTCAAGCTTGCTTCTCTGGTACCAGAAGGCCAAAGACAGGCTTTGTCTGTAGTGTTGAAGTGTAGAAGCTACCACCATGGCTTTTCTGGGACTTTGCTGGAGCAAGAGACAGAGGCAGAAATTTTACTCCACCCCAGCAAGCCGGATGGTGGCAGGAGTGGGGAGGTGGTGTAAAATGGAGTGGGAGGCCTTCTCGACCCGCTCCCACCTCCGTCCCACTTTACATAGGGCGGAGGGACAACAACCAGCCCCCCGCCCCAGGCCATACATTTTGGAAGGACTAATGCAGTTAGGAGGTATACAGGCCAGGGGACTGTAAAATGCGGGTTGGAACCCGAGGTTAGGCGGAAACTGGTTCGCCACCGACTTTTACACCAGTGGCCAGATCCCGTCCGCCCGATGTAAAATCCAGCTAGGGAGGCGAGAGGGAGAGGGACCAGAATTGCACGCAATATTCTAAGTGTGGCCTAACTAAGGTTCTGGACAGCTGCAACATGACTTGCCTATTTTTATACTCTATGCCCCGACCGATGAAGGAAAGCATGCCGTATGGCTTCTTGACGACCTTATCCATCTGCGTTGCCACTTTCAGTGACCTGTGGACCTGTACACCCAGGTCTCTCTGTCTGTCAATACTCCTAAGGGTTCTGCCATTTACTGTATACCTCCCACCTGCATTAGTCCTTCCAAAATGCATTACCGCACATTTGTCCAGATTAAACTCCATCTGCCATTTCTCCACCCAAGTCTCCAACCGATCTATATCCTGCTGTATCCTCTGACAATCCTCATCATTATCCGCAACTCCACCAACCTTTGTGTCGTCCGCAAACTTACTAATCAAACCAGCTACATTTTCCTCCAAATCATTTATATATACTACAAATAGCAAAGGTCCCAGCACTGATTCCTGCGGAACACCACTAGTCACATCCCTCCATTCAGAAAAACACCCATCCACTGCTACCCTCTGTCTTCCATGACCGAGCCAGTTCTGTATCCATCTTGCCAGCTCACCTCTGATCCCGTGTGACTTCACCTTTTCTACCAGTCTGCCATGCGGGACCTTGTCAAAGGCTTTACTAAAGTCCATATAGATAATATCCACTGCCCTTCCTTCATCAATCACCTTTGTCACTTCCTCAAAAAACTCAATCAAATTAGTAAGACACGACCTCCCCTTCACAAAACCATGCTGTCTCTCGCTAATAAGTTTGTTTGTTTCCAAATGGGAGTAAATCCTGTCCCAAATAATCCTCTCGAATAGTTTCCCTACCACTGACGTAAGGCTCACCGGCCTATAATTTCCTGGATTATCCTTGCCATCCTTCTTAAACAAAGGAACAACATTGGCTATTTTCCAGTCCTCTGGGACCTCACCTGTAGCCAATGAGGATACAAAGATTTCTGTCAAGGCCCCAGCAATTTCTTCCCTTGCCTCCCTCAGTATTCTGGGGTAGATCCCATCAGGCCCTGGGGACTTATCTACCTTAATGCTTTGCAAGACACCCAACACCTCCTCCTTTTTGATAATGAGATGACTGAGACTATCTGCACTCCCTTCCCTAGGCTCATCATCCACCAAGTCCTTCTCTTTGGTGAATACTGATGCAAAGTACTCATTTAGCACCTCGCCCATTTCCTCTGGCTCCACACATAGATTCCCATCTCTGTCCTTGAGTGGGCCAACCCTTTCCCTGGTTACCCTCTTGCTCTTTATATATGTATAAAAAGCCTTGGGATTCTCCTTAATCCTGTTTGCCAATGACTTTTCATGACCCCTTTTAGCCCTCCTAACTCCTTGCTTAAGTTCCTTCCTACTGTCTTTATATTCCTCAAGTGCTTCCTCTGTTCCTAGCCTTCCAGCCCTTCCAAATGCTTCCTTTTTCTTTTTGACTAGGCTCACAATATCCCGTGTTATCCAAGGTTCCCGAAACTTGCCAAACTGGTCTTTCTTCCTCACAGGAACATGCTGGTCCTGGATTCTAATCAGCTGACGTTTGAAAGACTCCCACATGTCAGATGTTGATTTACCCTCAAACAGCTGCCCCCAATCTAAATTCTTCAGTTCCTGCCTAATATTGTTATAATTAGCCTTCCCCCAATTTAGCACCTTCACCCGAGGACTACTCTGATCCTTATCCACAAGTACCTTAAAACTTATGGAATTATGGTCACTGCTCCCGAAATGCTCCCCCACTGAAACTTCGACCACCTGGCCGGGCTCATTCCCCAATACCAGGTCCAGAATGGCCCCATCCCTAGTTGGACTATCTACATACTGTTTCAAGAAGCCCTCCTGGATGCTCCTCACAAATTCTGCCCCATCCAAGCTCCTAGCACTAAGTGAGTCCCAGTCAATATAGGAGAAGTTAAAATCACCCACCACCACAACACTGTTATCTTTACATCTTTCCAAAATCTGTCTACATATCTGCTCCTCTACCTCCCGCTGGCTGTTGGGAGGCCTGTAGTAAACCCCCAACATCGCGACTGCACCCTTCCTATTCCTGAGCTCTACCCATATTGCCTTGCTGCATGACCCCTCTGAGGTGTCCTCCCGCAGTACAGCTGTGATATTCTCCTTAACCAGTAATGCAACTCCCCCACCCCTTTTACATCCCCCTCTATCCTGCCTGAAGCTTCTAAAGCCTGGAACATTTAGCTGCCAATCCTGCCCTTCCCTCAACCAAGTCTCTGTATTAGCAACAACATCATATTTCCAAGTACTAATCCAAGCTCTAAATTCATCTACCTTACCTGTTATACTTCTCGCATTGAAACAAATGCACTTCAGACCACCAGTCCCACTGTGCTCAGCAACATCTCCCTGCCTGCTCTTCCTCTTAGTCCTACTGGCCTTATTTACTATGTCCTCCTCATTTATTTCACTAGCTGTCCTACTGCTCTGGTTCCCACCCCCCTGACACACTAGTTTAAACCCTCCGGAGTGACGCTAGCAAACCTTGCAGCCAGGATATTAGTGCCCCTCCAGTTTAGATGCAACCCGTCCTTCTTGTACAGGTCCCATCTGTCCCTGAAGAGAGCCCAATAGTCCAGATATCTGAAACCCTCCCTTCTACACCAGCTGCTCAGCCACGTGTTTAGCTGCACTATCTTCCTATTTCTAGCCTCACTGTCACGTGGCACAGGGAGTAATCCAGAGATTACAACCCTAGAGGTCCTGTTCTTTTAAACTTAATACCTAACTCCCTACACTCCCCCTGCAGGACCTCATCACTCTTCCTGCCTATGTCATTGGTACCGATGTGTACCACAACCTCTGGCTGTTCACCCTCCCCCTTCAGAATACCCCCTGTCCGTTCAGAGACATCCTTGACCCTGGCACCAGGGAGGCATCATACCATCCTGGAGTCTCTTTCAATCCACAGAAGCGCCTATCTGTGCCCCTGACTATATAGAGTCCCCTATAACTATTGCTCTTCTGCGCTTTGTCCCTCCCTGCTGAACAACAGTGCCAGCCGTGGTGCCACTGCTCTGGCTGCTGCTGTTTTCCCGATAGGACATCCCCCACAACAGTATCTAAAACGGTACACTTGTTAAAGAGGGGGATAGCCACAGGGGATTCCTGCACTGACTGCCTGCCCCTTCTAGCAGTCACCCATCTATCTGCCTGCACCTTGGGTGTAACCACTTCTCTAAAACTCCTGTCTACGACGCTTTCCGCCACCTGCATGCTACTAAGTGCATCCAGTTGCAGCTCCAACCGATCCATGCGGTCTGTGAGGAGCTGCACCTGGGTACAGTTCCTGCAGATGTAGTCGCCCGGAACGCTGGAAGCGTCACAGACTTCCCACATCTCACAGGTGAAGCACTTCACCCCTCTGTCATTTCTAGCACTAATTAGTTAATTAATTTAAAATGAATAAATACTTATTAAATCCTGACTAAACTATGAGAGGGAGCGCGACACAGAGAGAGAGACACAGAGAGAGAGAGAGAGAGAGAGACACAGAGAGAGAGAGAGAGAGAGAGAGACACACAGAGAGAGAGAGAGAGAGAGAGAGACACACAGAGAGAGAGAGAGAGAGAGAGAGACACACAGAGAGAGAGAGAGAGAGAGAGAGACACAGAGAGAGAGAGAGAGAGAGACACAGAGAGAGAGAGAGAGAGAGACACAGAGAGAGAGAGAGAGAGAGACACAGAGAGAGAGAGAGAGAGAGACACAGAGAGAGAGAGAGAGCGAGCGAGCGAGCGACGCGGAGAGAGCGAGCGAGCGAGCGACGCGGAGAGAGCGAGCGAGCGAGCGACGCGGACAGAGAGAGCGAGCGAGCGACGCGGACAGAGAGAGCGAGCGAGCGACGCGGACAGAGAGAGCGAGCGAGCGACGCGGACAGAGAGAGCGAGCGAGCGACGCGGACAGAGAGAGCGAGCGAGCGACGCGGACAGAGAGAGCGAGCGAGCGACGCGGAGAGAGAGAGCGAGCGAGCGACGCGGAGAGAGAGAGCGAGCGAGCGACGCGGAGAGAGAGAGCGCGACGCGGAGAGAGCGCGACGCGGAGAGAGAGAGCGCGACGCGGGGAGAGAGAGCGCGACGCGGGGAGAGAGAGCGCGACGCGGGGAGAGAGAGCGCGACGCGGGGAGAGAGAGCGCGACGCGGGGAGAGAGAGCGCGACGCGGGGAGAGAGAGCGCGACGCGGGGAGAGAGAGCGCGACGCGGGGAGAGAGAGCGCGACGCGGGGAGAGAGAGCGCGACGCGGGGAGAGAGAGCGCGACGCGGGGAGAGAGAGCGCGACGCGGGGAGAGAGAGCGCGACGCGGGGAGAGAGCGCGCGACGCGGGGAGAGAGAGCGCGACGCGGGGAGAGAGAGCGCGACGCGGGGAGAGAGAGCGCGACGCGGGGAGAGAGAGCGCGACGCGGGGAGAGAGAGCGCGACGCGTGGAGAGAGAGCGCGACGCGTGGAGAGAGAGCGCGACGCGTGGAGAGAGAGCGCGACGCGGGGAGAGAGAGCGCGACGCGTGGAGAGAGAGCGCGACGCGTGGAGAGAGAGCGCGACGCGTGGAGAGAGAGCGCGACGCGTGGAGAGAGAGCGCGACGCGTGGAGAGAGAGCGCGACGCGTGGAGAGAGAGCGCGACGCGTGGAGAGAGAGCGCGACGCGTGGAGAGAGAGCGCGACGCGTGGAGAGAGAGCGCGACGCGTGGAGAGAGAGCGCGACGCGTGGAGAGAGAGCGCGACGCGTGGAGAGAGAGCGCGACGCGTGGAGAGAGAGCGCGACGCGTGGAGAGAGAGCGCGACGCGTGGAGAGAGAGCGCGACGCGTGGAGAGAGAGCGCGACGCGTGGAGAGAGAGCGCGACGCGTGGAGAGAGAGCGCGACGCGTGGAGAGAGAGCGCGACGCGTGGAGAGAGAGCGCGACGCGTGGAGAGAGAGCGCGACGCGTGGAGAGAGAGCGCGACGCGTGGAGAGAGAGCGCGACGCGTGGAGAGAGAGCGCGACGCGTGGAGAGAGAGCGCGACGCGTGGAGAGAGAGCGCGACGCGTGGAGAGAGAGCGCGACGCGTGGAGAGAGAGCGCGACGCGTGGAGAGAGAGCGCGACGCGTGGAGAGAGAGCGCGACGCGTGGAGAGAGAGCGCGACGCGTGGAGAGAGAGCGCGACGCGTGGAGAGAGAGCGCGACGCGTGGAGAGAGAGCGCGACGCGTGGAGAGAGAGCGCGACGCGTGGAGAGAGAGCGCGACGCGTGGAGAGAGAGCGCGACGCGTGGAGAGAGAGCGCGACGCGTGGAGAGAGAGCGCGACGCGTGGAGAGAGAGCGCGACACGTGGAGAGAGAGCGCGAGACAGAGAGCGAGAGAGCGCGAGACAGAGAGCGAGAGAGCGCGAGACAGAGAGCGAGAGAGCGCGAGACAGAGAGCGAGAGAGCGCGAGACAGAGAGCGAGAGAGCGCGAGACAGAGAGCGAGAGAGCGCGAGACAGAGAGCGAGAGAGCGCGAGACAGAGAGCGAGAGAGCGCGAGACAGAGAGCGAGAGAGCGCGAGACAGAGAGCGAGAGAGCGCGAGACAGAGAGCGAGAGAGCGCGAGACAGAGAGCGAGAGACAGAGAAACAGAGAGCGAGAGACAGAGAAACAGAGAGCGAGAGACAGAGAAACAGAGAGCGAGAGACAGAGAAACAGAGAGCGAGAGACAGAGAAACAGAGAGCGAGAGACAGAGAAACAGAGAGCGAGAGACAGAGAAACAGAGAGCGAGAGACAGAGAAACAGAGAGCGAGAGACAGAGAAACAGAAACAGAGAGCGAGAGAGCGAGAGGACAGAGACAGAGAGAGAGAGAGAGAGAGAGAGAGAGAGAGAGAGAGAGAGAGAGAGAGAGAGAGAGAGATGACCAGTAGGGTGCCCAAAGCTCCGCTTCAAGGATGCTTGCAAGCGTGACATTAAGGCCCTAAATGTCGACTATCGCACTTGGGAGTCACTAACTGGCGAAAGAGGGAAATGGCGACATCTCCTGTGGGCTGCTGTGCACTCCCACAAACACCAGTTGCTACAGCAGCTTAGCAACAGGTGCCAACATCAAAAGAACTCAGCGTCACTTGGCAGCTTCACGTGCAGCACTTGTGGCAGAACCTGCCTCTCAAGGACTGGCCTTCACAGCCATCAGCAAAGGTGCACCAAGAGAAGACACCCCACCTAAATGGATTGTTTGCTATGTGTCCATCAACTTTCGTAGATGGAAGAATGCCCATCAGGAAAGGGGCCTCGTGGGAAGAATCACCATAATATGACAGAAGTTATATTGAGTTGGAAAGCGAGTTCAGTTAAATCCAAAACTAGGGTCTTAAATCTAAAGAAAGCAGACTACTAAGGTATGAGGCGCAAGGTGGCGAAGGTAGATTGGAAAACTACATTAAAAGATGACAGTAGACAAGCAACGGCTAACAGTGAAAAAATAATTTAAAAATTTGCAACAAATATACATTCCTCTAAGGCACAAAAACTTAGGAAAAATGGTCCAACTGTGGCTAACAAGAGGAGTTCAAGATAATATGGGAACAAAGGAAGAGGCTTATAAAGTTGCCAGAAAGAATTGTAAGCCCAAGGGTTAGGAGGATTTTAGAATTCAGCAAAGTAGGACCAAGAAATTGATAAGGAAAGAAAAAAAAGCGAATATAAGAGTAGACTAACAAAAGACATAAAAACAGACTGTAAACATTTTTAGTTACATAGATAGGAAGATATTAGTGAAAGTAAAATGTGGGCTCATTAGAGGCAGAGAAAGGAAAAATTATAAAGGGGAATAAGGAAATGGCAGAGACATTAAACATATACACTGCATCTGCCTTCATGGTGGAAGGCACAAAAATTCCAGAAATAATGGGGAACCAAGGGTCTAGCGAGGATGAGGAATTTAAAGAAATCAGTAAAAGTGATGTGGATGCTCAGTTGTTGAGAATACTCAAGGCAGAGGTTGATGAACTTCTGGGTACCAAGGGAATTAAGGAATATAGGGAGAGTGCAGGAAGGTGGAGTTGAGCTGAAATATAAGCCATGATATTATTGAATGGTGGTGCAGGCTTGAAGTGCCTTTCTGAAGTGACTTGTTCTTTCAAGTCCTGGGTGTCCAGCTCCCTTTAAAACTTCACTGTGAATTCTAACAGAAGGATATGCTGATAGGGTTCGGTGAAATCCAATGAGAGGAGGCTCATGTGGAGATAAACACTGGCCTAAACCAGTTGGGCTGTGTGACCCGTTTCTGTGCCGGAAATTCTTATATTCTATGCCTCAGTAAGTAACGGCAAGTATCCCATATGCCTAACCACCTTATCTACCTATACTGCTGCCATGAGTGATCTATGGAGGTACACCTCTGTACTTCCTAGGGTCCTACCACCCATTGTACATTCCCTTGCCTTGTTAGTCCATCCAAAATGCATCACCTCACACTTCTCAGGATTACATTCCATTTGTCACTGCTCTGCCCATCTTACCAGTCCATCTACATCGTCCTGTAACCTAAGGTTTTCCTCCTATCTACGACACCACCAATTTTCGTGTTATCTGCGAACTTACTGATCATACGTCCTATATTCATGTCTAAACAGCAAGGATCCCAACACCGATCCCTGCAGCACACCACTGGTCACAGGCTTCCAATCGCAAAAACCCTCGACCATTACCCTCTGCCTCCTGTCATTAAGCCAATTTTAGATCCAATTTGCCCTGGATCCCATGGGCTCTTACCTTCTTCACCAATCTTCCATGCGGGACCTTATGAAAGTCTTACTGAAGTCCATGTAGACTACATCAACTACTTTACCCTCATCTACATATCTCAGCACCTCCTCGAAAAATTCAATCAAGTTTGTTAGACATGATCTCCCCCTGACAAAGCCATGCTGACCATTCTTGATTAATCCTTGCCTTTCCAATTGGAGACTAATCCAGTCCCTCAGAATTTTTTCCAATAGTTTCCCAACCACTGATGTTAGACTCACCAGCCTGTAATTACCTGGTTTATCCCTGCTATCCTTCTTGAATAATGGTACCACATTCACTGTCCTCCAGTCCTCTGGCACCTCTCCTGTGGCCATAGAAGAAGATTTGAAAATTTGTGTCAGTGCCCCTGCTATCTCCTCCCTTGCCTCATAACAGTCTAGGATACATCTTATCTGGGCCTGCAGATTCATCCACTTTTAAGACTGCTAAAACCACTAATACCTCCTCCCTTTCAATGCTAATACGTTCGAGTATATCACAATCCCCCTCCCCAATCTCTACACCTACATCGTCCTTCTCCATAGTGAACACAGATGAAAAGTAATCATTGAAAACCTCACCTACGTCCTCGAGCTCTACAGAGATTGCCACTTTGGTCCCTAATGGGCTGACTCTTTCCCTGGTTATCCTCTTGCCCTTAATATTCTTAAGAAACGCATTGGGATTTTCCTTTATCTTGCCCACCAGTGTTTTTTCATGCCCCCTCTTCGCTCTCATTACTTTTTTTTTTAAGTACCTCCCTACACTTTCTACACTCCTCTAGGGCCTCCGCTGTTTTCAGCGCTCTGAATCTGCCATAAGCCTCCTTTCTTTCCCCCAATCCTCTACATCCCTTGACATCCAGGGTTCCCTGGACTTGATGGTCCTCCCCTTCACCTTTACGGGAACGTGATGGCTCTGGACTCAGTATTTCTTTTTTGAATGACTCCCACTGGTCTGATGTAGACTTTCCTACAAGTAACAGCTCCCTGTGTACTATGGCCAGATCCTGTTTTATCATATTGAAATCAGCCTTCCCCCAATCCAGTACCTTTATCTCCAGTCCATCTTTGTCCTTTTCCATAACTACCTTAAATTTTAGAGTTTTGGTCACTATCGCCGAAATGCTCCCCTACTGACACTTCTACCACTTGTCCAGCTTCATTCTCTAGGATTAAGTCCAGTAACGCCCCTTCCCTTGTAGGGCTTTCTATGTGCTGGCTCAAAAAGCTCTCCTGTATGCACTTTAAGAATTCCGCCCCCTTTAAGCCTTTTGCACTCAGACTATCCCAGCTAATACTGGGGAAGTTGAATTCCCCTATTATTTTTACACATCTGAGATTTGCCTACATATCTGTTCCTCTATCTCTTCCTGACTATCTGGAGGCCTGCAGTACACTCCGAGCAAAGTGATTGCCCCTTTCTGTTTTGAAGTTCTACCCATATGGCCTCATTTGAGGAACCTAAGATATCATCCATTCTTATTGCAGTAATTGATTCCTTAATCAATAGTGCAATGCCACCTCCTCTTTTACACCCCACCCTGTCACGCCTGAAGATTCTATATCCTGGAATATTGAGCTGCCAGTTCTGTCCCTTACTCAACCATGTCTCTGTGATAGCAATATCATATTCCCATGTGTTGATCAACGCCCTCAATTCATCTGCCTTACTTGCAAGACTCCTTGCGTTAAAATAAATGCAATCCAGCTTTGCATTATTCGCTTTTGCCTCAACAGGTCTATATTTGCTCTGCCTTCCAGACTGACTCAGTTTCTCTTCCATATTTGGCTATGCATCACCCCCTACTGTACCTCCACTCTGTATCCTATCCCCCTGCCAAATTAGTTTAAACCCCCAACAGCACTAGCAAACCTCCAGTAAGGATGTTGGTCCTGTTCTGGTTCAGGTTCAACCCGTCCAACTTGTACAGGTCCCACCTTCGCCAGAAACAGACCCAGTGATCCAGGAAACTAAAGCCCTCCCTCCTGCACTATGTCTTCAGCCACGCATTCATCTGCTCTATCCTCCTATTCCTATACTCACTAGCACGTGGCATCGGGAGTAATCCAGAGATTACAACCTTTGAGACCCTACTTTTTAATCTGCAACCTAGCTCCCTAAATTCTTATTGCAGAACCTTATCCCTCTTTCTACCTATGTCATTGGTACCAATGTGAACCACGACCTCGGACTGTTCACCCTCCCCCTTCAGAATGTCCTGCAGCTGTTATGTGACATCCTTGACCCGAGCACCAGGGAGGCAACATACCATCCTGGAGTTACGTTTGCAGCCACAGAAATACCTATATGTACCCCTTATGATAGAATCTCCTATCACTATAGCTCTCCCACTCCTTTTCCTTCCCTCCTGTGCAGCTGAGCCACCCGTGGTGTCACAGACTTGGTTCTTGCTGCATTCCACTGAGAAGAGTTATGGCGGGAAGCATTTCTTCACACAAAGGGTAGTGGAAATCTGCCAAGATGCTGCAGTCTGCAGCTGGACTCTCAAGGACTACAGCTGCTTAAGACTGCCCACCCAATGTTCTTATTGGAAGCTCAGCAGCCTCCCACCTCCCAAGTTGCAGCCACTGGGATAGATAAACAAGCACACAAGGCAGGCACTAAGGGTTTGGATCATAATTATTTCAATGAACCATCAGATAGAACGGAACAGAGTTGTTTGAAACATTTGTCTTGTTCTAGATTTGGTGTTGGCGTTTATAATTGTAGTGAAGTGAGCAAAGACCCACTAGGCTGAAGTGAAGAAAACAAAAATCAGATGCTGGTAGTAAGCACAGTAGTAAGGTTTCAAGACTGTTAGTGTACTGGAGATGGGAGGGATGGTTCAGGAGAAGCATTCTTGAGATGCTCAGAACTCTAGAAGCACTTGTGCGCAATGTCTCTCTTGCTCATCATCCTCATGATGCACAGGCTCCTCTTCCTGCTGTACAGATTGCTGCCCAAGTGATGGTCAGGGCTGGTCGCTCATGATGAGCAAGTAATGTAGCACACGACTACAAATCTGGTTACCCACTCAGGGCTGTGCTGCAAAACTGCTCAACAGTCCAGACAACAGAAGCATTGATCAGAGCAGATGAATGGTTTGTTCCATGACATTTCTGGTGGTATCGTGGCTGTTATTGTAGGCCAGCTCTGCAGCTTTGCCTGGGTCTCTGACAGGACTTATTACCAGTCTGCAACCTGACAGCATGCTAGAATAAAGGTTGTGGAATACTGGCACATGATGCCTATGGTCATAAACTAGCTGTACAGTGAGCTAGTAGAATCCCTTTTAATTGGGATTCTGGCCACATTGCTATGGGTCTGGAGTCACAGGTGGGCTAGACCGGGTAAGGACGGCAGACTTCCTTCCCTAAAGGACATGAATGAACCAGATGTGTTTTTACAACAATTGACAATGGATTCAGGATCACCATTAGACTAGAATTTAATTCGAAATTTATTAATTGAATTCAAATTTCACCATCTGCCATGGCGGAATTTGAACCCATGTCCCCACAGCATTAACCTGGGGCTCTGGGTTACTAGTCTAATGACATTATCACTATGCCATCGCCTCCCCATATATCTTGGAATTTAGTAAAGACAGTAAAATAGGCAGGCGTAATACAATGGAGAAACTGGGCGCCACGGGTTGCCTTTGTCGGTGGGAGAGGTCATCGCACCTCACTGGACAGCGACCGCCCACCTCAAACCGGGCAGCCCCCGGTCAATAAGGTTCTGTCCCGCCACAGTCCACCTGCTTCAATGGGTGCTTGGAGCTCAGGGTCATTGCCCGAAAGGTGGACTGAAACACTGCACCAAACAACACGAAAAAAGGAAAGAAGGTACCAGCCCTTCGCTTTGCAAGCTGGAACATCAGAACTATGTGTCCTGGCCTGTCGGAAGATCTTACACAAATCAACGATTCTCGGAAGACTCCCATCATTAACAACAAGCTCAGTAGACTCAATGTAGACATTGCAGCACTTCAGGAAACACGCCTCCCCGCGAGTGGATCTCCAGCAGAGCAAGACTACACCTTCTTCTGGCAGGGCAGGGATCCTGAAGAACCAAGACAGCACGGAGTGGGCTTCGCCATCAGAAACTCCTTGCTCAGCATGATAGAGCCTCCCTCAAATGGCTCGGAACGCAAACTGTCCATCTGACTGCTCACCACCTCTCAGTACACCTACTCAGCATCTATGCTCCAACATTCTGCTCCCCACCTGAAGCTAAAGATCAGTTCTACGAGGAACTCCATAACATCATTAGCAGCATCCCCAACACCGAACACCTATTCCTGCTGGGGGACTTTAATGCCAGGGTTGGGGCCGACCGTGACTCATGGCCCTCCTGCCTTGGGCGCTATGGCGTTGGAAGGATGAATGAGAACGGGCAGAGACTGCTTGTGTTGTGTACCTATCATAACCTCTGCATCACCAACTCGTTCTTTCACACTAAACCCTGGTCACCAGGTTTCATGGAGGCACCCAAGATCGCGTCGTTGGCACCAGCTAGACCTCATTGTCACAAGGCGAGCCGCCTTAAAGTGCTCAAATCACACGCAGCTTCCACAGTGCGGACTGCGACACCGACCACTCCCTGGTGTGCAGCAAGGTTAGACTCAGACCAAAGAAGTTGCATCATTCCAAGCAGAAGGTCCACCCGCGCATCAACACGAGCAGAATTTCTCATCCACAGCTGTTACAAAAATTTCTAAATTCACTTCAAAACACTCCCACAGGGGATGCTGAGACCAAGTGGGCCCACATCAGAGACGCCATCTATGAGTCAGCTTTGACCACCTACGGCAAAAGTGCGAAGAGAAATGCAGACTGGTTTCAATCTCATAATGAAGAGCTGGAACCTGTCATAGCCGCTAAGCGCATTGCACTTTTGAACTACAAGAAAGCCCCCAGCGAGGTAACATCCATAGCACTTAAAGCAGCCAGAAGCACTGCACAAAGAACAGCCAGGCGCTGCGCAAACGACTACTGGCAACACCTATGCAGTCATATTCAGCTGGCCTCAGACACCAGAAACATCAGAGGAATGTATGATGGCATTAAGAGAGCTCTTGGGCCAACCATCAAGATCGCTCCCCGCCCCAAATATAAATCAGGGGACATAATCACTGACCAACGCAAACAAATGGACCACTGGGTTGAGCACTACCTAGAACTGTACACCAGGGAGAATGTTGTCACTGAGACTGCCCTCAATGCAGCCCAGCCTCTACCAGTCATGGATGAGCTGGACATACGGCCAACAAAATCGGAACTCAGTGATGCCATTGATTCTCTAGCCAGCGGAAAAGACCCTGGGAAGGACAGCATTACCCCTGAAATAATCAAGAGTGCCAAGCCTGCTATACTCTCAGCACTAGATGAACTGCTATGCCTGTGCTGGGACAAGGGAGCAGTACCTCAGGACATGCGCGATGCCAATATCATCACCCTCTATAAAAACAAAGGTGACCGCAGTGACTGCAACAACTACCGTGGAATCTCCCTGCTCAGCATAGTGGGGAAAGTCTTTGCTCGAGTCGCTCTAAACAGGCTCCAGAAGCTGGCCGAGTGCGTCTACCCTGAGGCACAGTGTGGCTTTCGTGCAGAGAGATCGACCGTTGACATGCTGTTCTCTCTTCACCAGCTACAGGAGAAATGCCGCAAACAAGAGATGCCCCTCTACGTTGCTTTCATTGATCTCACCAAAGCCTTTGACCTCGTCAGCAGACGTGGTCACTTCAGAATACTGGAAAAGATTGGATGTCCACCAAAGCTACCAAGTATCATCACCTCATTCCATGACAATATGAAAGGCACAATTCAACATGGTGGCTCCTCATCAGACCCCTTTCCTATCCTGAGTGGCGTGAAACAGGGCTGTGTTCTCGCACCCACACTTTTTGGGATTTTCTTCTCCCTGCTGCTTTCACATGCGTTCAAATCCTCTGAAGAAGGAATTTTCCTCCACACAAGATCAGGGGGCAGGTTGTTCAACCTTGCCCGTCGAAGAGCGAAGTCCAAAGTACGGAAAGTCCTCATCAGGGAACTCCTCTTTGCTGACGATGCTGCTTTAACATCTCACACTGAAGAGTGCCTGCAGAGTCTCATCGACAGGTTTGCGGCTACCTGCAATGAATTTGGCCTAACCATCAGCCTCAAGAAAACGAACATCATGGGACAGGATGTCAGAAATGCTCCATCCATCAATATTGGCGACCACGCTCTGGAAGTGGTTCAAGAGTTCACCTACCTAGGCTCAACTGTCACCAGTAACCTGTCTCTCGATGCAGAAATCAACAAGCGCATGGGAAAGGCTTCCACTGCTATGTCCACACTGGCCAAGAGAGTGTGGGAAAATGGCGCACTGACACGGAACACAAAAGTCCGAGTGTATCAAGCTTGTGTCCTCAGTATCTTGCTCTATGGCAGCGAGGCCTGGACAATGTATGTCAGCCAAGAGCGACGTCTCAATTCATTCCATCTTCACTGCCTCCGGAGAATACTTGGCATCAGGTGGCAGGACCGCATCTCCAACACAGTAGTCCTCGAGGCATCCAACATCCCCAGCATATACACACTACTGAGTCAGCGGCGCTTGAGATGGCTTGGCCATGTGAGCCGCATGGAAGATGGCAGGATCCCCAAAGACACATTGTACAGGGAGCCCGCCACTGGTATCAGACCCACCGGCCGTCCATGTCTCCGCTTTAAAGACGTCTGCAAACGCGACATGAAGTCCTGTGACATTGATCACAAGTCGTGGGAGTCAGTTGCCAGTGTTCGCCAGAGCTGGCGGGCAGCCATAAAGGCAGGGCTAAAGTGTGACGAGTCGAAGAGACTTAGCAGTTGGCAGGAAAAAAGACAAAGGCACAAGGGGAGAGCCAACTGTGCAACAGCCCCAACAAACAAATTTTTCTGCAGCACCTGTGGAAGAGCCTGTCACTCTAGAATTGGCCTTTATAGCCACTCCAGGCGCTGCTCCACACACCACTGACCACCTCCAGGCGCTTGTCTCTCGAGATAAGGAGGCCAAAGAAGAAAGAATACAATGGAACACCCTATATTTGATTATGTCTTGGGCATTGACACAGATACAATAATAGCAGCTTGTCAGAGCAAATTCAACAGCACTTCTCATCACATATTTAGGCAATTGCTCCCAAAGCAGTCCTTTTGCTTGCTCTTTCTTTCTTGTAAGTCTAAAAATTATGTCGTGATGACTTACCAATGGCAAGCATACTGTAAAATCGGGTTTTTTATTAATGCGATATAAACTTCGAAGAACAAAAATCTCTAAATTGTTTGCAGTAACACCAAAATCCCCATGTCTAATTTGTCGTCTGGGTGAGCGAGTAGGGAAAACATTTCTCATGAATACAGATGATTGGATCCTAAAGATTTGAAATCTGATTCCTTGAAGAGTTGTCACTTTCACGATTCCATAAAACAATGACATTCTCACAAAGAGGCAGATTGCAGAATGAAAATTAACTTGCCAAAAGGGACTTTGGTGTGCTTGTCCATAGATCACTGAAGGTCGATAAAGGTGGTTGGGAAGGCATTTGGGATACTTGCCTTTATTAGCCGAGGCATAGAATATAAGAGCAGGGATGTTATGATGGAGCTGTATAAAACGCTGGTTAGGCCACAGCTAGAGTACTGTGTACAGTTCTGGTCACCACATGAGAGGAAGGATGTGATTGCAATGAAGAGGGTGCAGAGCAGATTCTCCAGGATGTTGCCTGGGCTGGAGCATTTCAGTTATGAAGACAGACTGGATAGGCTGGGGTTGTTTTCCTTGGATCGGAGAAGGGTGAGTGGGGACCTGATTGAGGTATACAAAATTATGAGGGGCATTGATAGGATAGATAGGAAGAAACTTTTTCCCTTAGCAGAGAGGTCAATAACTAGGGGGCTAGATTGAAGGTAAGGGGCAGAAGGTTTAGAGGGGAGTTGAGGAGAAATTTTTTCACCCAGAGGGTGGTTGGAATCTAGAACACACTGCCTGAAGAGGTGGTAGAGGCAGGAACACTCACGACATTCAAGAAGTATTTAGATGAATACCTGAAATGCCATAACATACAAGGATACGGGCAAAGTGCAGGGAAATAGGATTAGTTAGGGTGGGTGCTCGATGGTCGGCGCAGGCCGTTGGGCCGAAGGGCCTGTTTCTGTTCTGTAAAACTCCATGACTCTATGACTACTTTTGCTCGTGTCATAGTTTTGGTTGAACGGCGTAGTATTTTGAAAAAAGGTGACGTTTCCTTTCAAGAAAACCCTGATCACCATCTTAGCTGTCCCTAAATCATCCATAATTTACTTTTGTGATCTAAATCTATATTATCTACAATAAACAGTGGCTGTTTTTCTTCTGCTTCTGCATTTACCAGCTCTGATCTTAGAACCATTGAAGGAAAGGGGTGGAAAAATCACAGTTGGCAAGCAGTGACTCAAAAATACAATAACTTATAGGTCAAAAGCGTACTTCACGGTCTTACTGTGGTGTCACGTCCACATTGGGCAATTAGCTATCACAGCTGATTGATTCATATTCAATTCTGTCCCATTTCAGTTAAAATATCTTTTATCTTCTTGGCTCATATGCAGATAGATTAATTGAGATATAGATTTACCAACTATAGTCAAGTTTGTGCAAATTACTTAAACGTGTTAAGTGTTATGCATACAGAAAGTATGTACTATACACAAGATCTGTAATGTATGACTATCTATTCTCCTGTGGTGTTGCTCTTAGAGTTGGAGAATACACTGTTGTAATGTTCTATATTATGCTCAACATGGCCACTGATACATGGTGTTAACCGTCAAGTACTGTTTTTCTTACTTGGTAATCTGTTTTATTTTACTGGTGTTTAGGAATTAAGTTCCTCTACCCTATGTTATTTTGTGAAACTCTTAAGTTAGTGGCCTTTATATAACTCCTTTACCTGTACATTCAATTTTCATCCCTTACTATTTTGAAGCTGAGAATATACAGCAAGGTGTGCAACAACAAAATCTTGTGTTTATGTAGCACCTTCAATGTAATAAAATGTCCCAAGGTGCTTCACAGCAACATTATAAAACAAAATTTGCCACCAATCCACAGAAGGCAATATTAGAACAGAAGACCAAAATCTTAGTCAAAGTGACAGGTTTTAAGTACCGTGTTAAATGAGAAAAGAGAGGTGAATAGGCTTAGGGAGGGAACTGCAGAGATAGGGGCCAAGGCAGACGAAGGCAAGGCCGCCAATGGTGGAGTGATTAAAAATCAGAGATCCTCAAAGAAGCCGGAATTGGAACACAGATATGAGGCTTAAAGGGCTGAAGGTGATTACAGATGTAGGGACGGATGAGGCTATGGAGGAATTTGAAAACAATGATAGGAATTTTAAAATCAAGGCATTGCTTAATTGGGAGCCAGCATAGGTCAGTGAGCACAGGGTTAGAATTAGAATTAGAATATTACAGCGCAGTACAGGCCCTTCGGCCCTCGATGTTGCGCCGAGCTGTGAAACCATCTGACCTACACTATTCCATTTTCATCCATGTGTCTATCCAATGTCCACTTAAATGCCCTTAAAGTTGGCGAATCTACTACTGCTGCAGGCAGGGCATTCCACGCCCTTACTACTCTCTGAGTAAAGAAACTACCTCTCACATCTGTCCTATATCTATCACCCCTCAACTTGAAGCTATGTTCCCTCGTGTTTGCCATCACCATCCGAGGAAAAAGACGCTCACTATCCACCCTATCTAACCCTCTGATTATCTTATATGTCTCTATTAAGTCACCTCTCCTCCTCCTTCTCTCCAACGAAAACAACCTCAAGTCCCTCAGCCTTTCCTCGTAAGACCTTCCCTCCATACCAGGCAACATCCTAGTAAATCTCCTCTGCACCCTTTCCATAGCTTCCACATCCTTTCTATAATGCGGTGACCAGAACTGCACGCAATACTCCAGCTGCGGTCTCACCAGAGTCTTGTACAGCTGCAGCATGACCTCGTGGCTCCGAAACTCGACCCCCCTACTAATAAAAGCTAACACACTATATGCCTTCTTGACAGCCCTATTAACCTGGTTAGCAACCTTCAGTGATTTATGCACCTGGACACCAAGATCTCTCTGCTCATCTACACTAACAAGAATCTTCCCATTAGCCCAGTACTCTGCATTCCTGTTACTCCTTCCAAAGTGAATCACCTCACACTTTTCCGCATTAAACTCCATTTGCCATCTCTCAGCCCAGCTCTGCAGCCTATCTATGTCTCTCTGTACCCTACAACATCCTTAGGCACTATCCACAACTCCACCGACCTTAGTGTCATCTGCAAATTTACTAACCCACCCTTCTACACCCTCTTCCAGGTCATTTATAAAAATGACAAACAGCAATGGCCCCAAAACAGATCCTTGCGGTACACCACTAGTAACTAAACTCCAGGATGAACATTTGCCATCAACCACCACCCTCTGTCTTCTTTCAGCTAGCCAATTTCTGATCCAAAGCTCTAAATCACCTTCAACCCCATACTTCCGTATTTTCTGCAATAGCCTACCGTGGGGAACCTTATCAAACGCCTTACTGAAATCCATATACACCACATCCACTGCTTTACCCTCATCCACCTGTTTGGTCACCTTCTCGAAAAACTCAATAAGGTTTGTGAGGCACGACCTACCCGTCACAAAACCGTGCTGACTATCTCTAATGTACTTATTCTTTTCAAGATGATTATAAATCCTGTCTCTTATAACCTTTTCCAACATTTTACCCACAACCAAAGTGAGGCTCACAGGTCTATAATTACCAGGGCTGATGGGTGAATGGGACTTGGAGAGAGTTAGGACACAGGCAGCAGTATTTTGGATGACCTCCAGTTTAGAGGTTAGAACATGGGAAATTGGCCAGGAATGTGTTAGAATGGTCAAATCTGGAGGTAAGAGAGACAGGGATAAAGTTTTCAGCAGCAGATGAGCTGAAGTAGGGGCAGAGAGGGAAGTGTTAGAGAGATGGAAATAGCCAGCCTTGGTGGTGGTGCGGATATGTAGTCAGAAACTCAAATATGTCACCAAGGTTGCCAACAGTCTGGTTCAACTTCAGACAGTTGTCAGGGAGAGGGGGTTGGAGTCAGTGGTAAGGGAACAGAGTTTGTGCCGGGGACCAAAGATATTGCAATGGCAAGATTCACCATTGGTGGCAGATATCTGGTATTTAGTGATACTTAACTGTGGGTGTGTTTAGCTGCATTGTGGGTGGTCCTGGGATTCGCTGGCAGTGGAGTAATTTTTACAAATATATATGGTTCTCTTGCAGCACTATCAACATTACCCATATCATTTATTGCTCATCCCCATTTGCTCTGAGGTGGTGGTGGTTGGCCATCTTTAATTTCTGAAATCTTTGTGGTGATGGCACTCCTACAGTTATTCTAGGCTTTAATAACACGGGATGATGCTGCTGTTTGGCAGAGCTGGAGTAAAGAGCATAAGAAATAGGGGCAGGAGTAGGCCATTTGGCCCCTCAAGCCAGCCCCGCCATTCAATAAGATCATGGCTGATCTGCCCCAGACCTCAGCTCCTCTTTCGCGCCAGCTCCTCATAGCCCTCAACTCCCTGATATTTCAAAAACCTATCTAACTCCTCGTTAAATACTTTCTTGGTCTTCGAACATGACAGCATTGCAGTGTTGGATGCTGGGATTTGGCAATACGTGGATAGGGGAGGGGAAAATCCTTCTGATCCTGTCTGTCAAGAGGGGACTTGACTTGGACGTGACCGCATCAGGGAGTGAGGTTCCACGTAGAACTGGTTTGTAATTTTGAAGAGATTGCTGCAAAGATTAAACTCAGCGCTTTGTTGGTTTCTGGACACGTTGGGCAAGAAACTTGCTTGTGTCTCCCACACTTTTCAGATGCAGAGGACTTCAATATGCCCGGTAGGAAGCATGTGCTCATCGTGAACCAGAAAATATGCTCACCATACTGGATTGAGCTGTTCCATAGGCACACGCCAGAATTATTCAAAGCAATGTCTAAAATATTTTGAGATATTGGGCAGCCTCGGTGTCTGACTTGCTGCATGTTAGTGCCACAAGTTGTTGGGCTGGTTTAACTGGCAGGAAGAACTTTGCACCAACTCTGTTTCAAGGGATCATCCACTACTTACAGGTTAATTGCTGGTTTGTTATTTGAGGCTGCTGATCGATCTGTCTGTATTTTTTCTGAGTGTCATCCATGGCTCAGTTGGTAGCACTCTTGCCTTTGAGTCACAAGGTTCCAGGATCAAAGCCCACTCCAGGGCTTCAGCACAAACAAAATCAAGGCCGACACTTCAGTTCAGTACTGAGGGAGTGCTGAACTGTCTGAGATGCTGTTTTTCGGATGAAATGTTAAACTGAGCCCCCATCAGCCTCCTTGGGTAGATGCAAAAGATCCTGTGGCATGATTTCAAAGAAGAGCAGGGGAGTTATCCATGGTGTCCCGGCCAATATTCATTCCTCAATCAATATCACAAAAACAAATAATCTGGTCATTATCACACCACTGTTTGTGGAAGTTTGCTGTGTGGAAATCGGCTGCTGCATTTCCTACATTACACTTCAAAACTATTTCATTGGCCTGCTACCTGAATCAGAAAACTTAGTTTTGACTGCTGAGGAGGTTTTCCTGCTTCACTTTTTTTTTTAATTAACTTCAGGCCTGTTTGACTGCAGGCCTGGTTGGTCTGGTAGGGATGCCTCTGGTGCTGGAGGAGGAGGAGGAGGGCAAGCGGTGAAGAAAACAGCACTGCTTGTGGTTGTCAAAGTCACTGTGCCACTTAACTTTTATGGCACGGGCTTCTTTCAGGTTGCAGCAGGTGACATCAGCAACATCTCAGTCTTCAATCCATTGTTGTAACAGTGGTCATTGAAGCTCTCTACACTAGGAAAAACAGCTATATTACAGTGGATGGAGTGAAGCAGGACGAGAAAACGGTTTTGCCCACATGGCAGGCATTCCCAGAGTGCAAGGTGCCATAAAACACATGCTCATTGCCTTGCATTCCCCCTATAACCTGCTAGACTGGATCTGCGGCAGGTGGTGAGGGAATCAACAAGAGGGAAAAAACAAACTTGACCTCGTCCTCACCAGTTTACCTGTCGCAGATGCATCTGGCCATGACAGTATTGGTAGGAGTGATCACCGCGCAGTCTTTGTGGAGATGAAATCCCGTCTTCACATTGAGGATACCCTCCATCATGTTGTGTGGCACTACCACTGTGCTAAATGGGATAGATTTCGAACAGATCTAGCAACTCAACTGGGCATCCATGAGGTGCTGTGAGCCATCAGCAGCAGCAGAACTGTATTCAACCACAATCTGTAGCCTCATGGCCCAGCATATCCCCACTCTACCATTACCATCAAGCCAGGGGACCAACCCTGGTTCAAAGAAGAGTGCAGGAGGGCATGCCAGGAGCAGCACCAGGTATACCTAAAAATGAAGTGTCAGCCTGGTGAAGCAACACAGGACCACTTGCATGCCAAATAGTGAAATCAGCTTGCAATAGACAGAGCTAAGCGATCCCACAACCAACGAATCAGATCTAAGCTCTGCAGTCCTGCCACATCCAGCTGTGAATGGTGGTGAGCAATTAAACAACTGACTGGAGAAGGCTACACAAATATCCCCATCCCCAACGATGAGGGAGCCCAGAACATTAGTGCAAAAGACAAGGCTGAAGCACTTGTATCCATCTTCAGCCAGAAGTGCGGAGTGGATAATCCATCACGGCCTCCTCCAGAGGTCCCCAACATCGCAGATGCCTGTCTTCAGCCAATCTGATTCACTCCATGTGATATCAAGGAACGAGTGAAGGCACTGGATACTGCAAAGGCTATGGGCCCTGACAACACTCCAGCAATAGTACTGAAAACTTGTGCTCCAGAACTAGCCATGCCCCTAGCCAAGCTGTTCCAGTACAGCCACAACACTGGCACCTACCATTTAAACCCTCCTTCTCTGCCCTCTCCACCCTCACCTCCAGCAACAGGAAGGACTCATAGATGACTTTGTCACCAAGATTGAAACTATCCATTCATGTTTTCCTTAGAGAAGAGAAGGCTGAAGGGGGACCTGATTGAGGTAGACAAAATTATGAGGGGCATTGATTGGATTCATAGGAAGAAACTTTTTTCCTTAGCAGAGGGATCAATAACCAGGGGGCATAGATTTAAGGTAAGGGGCAGGAAGTTTAGAGGGAATTGAGGAAAACTTTTTTCATCCAGAGGGTGTTTGGAATCTGAAACACACTACCTGAAGGGGTGGTAAAGGCAGGAACCCTCACAACATCTAAGAAGTATTTAGATAAGCACTTGAAATGCCATAGCACACAAGGCTACGGGCCAAGTGCTGGAAAATGGGATTAAAATAGATAGGTGCGTGATGGCCAGCACAGACACAATGGGTCAAAGGGCCTGTTTCTGTGCTGTATAACTCTAATGACTCAAATGCAGAAAATTGCCCGGGTATGTCCTGTGCACAAAAAGCAGAACAAATCCAAACTGGTCAATTACTGCCCCATCAGTCTACTTTGATCATCAGCAAAGTGATGGAAGGGGTTATCAACAGTGCTATCAAGCAGCACTTTCTTAGCAATAACCTGCGCACTGACACTCACATTGGGGATCCACCAGGGCCACTCAGCTCCTGAACTCATTACAGCCTTGGTCCAAACATGGACAAAGAGCTGAACTCCAGAGGTGAGGTGAGAGTGACTGCCCTTGACATCAAGGCAGCATTTGACTGAGTACTGCATCAAGGAGACCTAGCAAAACTGGAATCAATGGGAATTGGGGGGAAACTTTCCACTGGCTGGAGTCATACCTAGCACAAAGAAAGATGGCTGTGGTTGTTGGAGGTCAATCATTTCAGTCCCAGGCATTACTGCAGGAGTTCCTCAGGGCAGTGTCCTAGGCCCATCCATCTTCAACTGCTTCATCAATGACCTTCCTTCAATCATAAAGGTCAGAAGAGGGATGTTTGCTGATGATTGCACAAAGTTCAGCACCATTCACGACTCCTCAGATACTGAAGCAGCCAGTGTCTATATGCAGCAAGACCTGGACAACATCCAGGCTTGGGCTGATGACTGGCAAGTAACATTCGCGCCACACAAGTGACAGGCAACGACTATCTGAAACAAGAGAGAATCTCCCCTTGACATTCAATGGCATTAGCATCACTGAATCCCCCACTATCAACATCCTTGGGGTCACCATTGGCCAGAAACTGAACTGGACCCACCACATAAATGCTGTGGCTACAAGAGCAGGTCAGAGGCTAGGAATTCTGCAGGGAGTCACTCACCTCCTGTCTCCCCAATGTCTGTCCATCATCTAAAAGGCACAAATCAGGAGTGTGATGGAATACTCTCCACTTGCCTGGATGGGTGCTGCTCCAACAACACTCAAGAAGCTCGACACCATCCAGAACAAAGCAGCCCACTTGATTGGCATCCCATCCAACACCATCAAGATTTACTTCCTCCACCACCGATGCACAATGGCAGTGTGTACCATATACAAGATGCACTGAAGCAACTAACCAAGGCTCCTTCAACAGCACCTTCCAAACCCATGACCTCTACCACCTAGAAAGACAAGGGCAGCAAACACACGGGAACACCACCACCTGCATGTTCCCCTCCAAGCCGCACACCATCCTGACTTGCAACTATAATCGCCATTCCTTCACTGTCGCTGGGTCAAAATCCTGGAACACCCCTCCTAATAGCACTGCGGGTGTACCTATACCCCAAGCACTGCAGCGGTTCAAGAAGACAGCTCACCACCACTTTCTCAAAGGCAATTAGGGATGGAAATAAATGCTGGCCTAGCCAGTGACATCCCACGAATGAATAAAAAAAAACTATGCACACTTTGAAACATTGTTCTATAAAAATTGTAGCATCTATCTATAGCCTCAAAAGAGATTTACGGCTTAAAGCTACATTCAATATGAAACAGAATTACTGTATGAGAACTCAACACCAATAACAGATGACTTACCTGGGCTTCTCTGCCTGCAAATCTGTGCCACCAAATCATGGAAATACTGAGGCATACATTCAAATCGGTCTCCATAGGATACTATTTTAATCCCATGCAGCAGCATCTCTGCCTGCAACTTAAAGAAATGATCATGGCTTTCCTTTCGCACCAGCATGAAGTGTTCCAGGTCCACTTTGTCCTGAACAGAATACAGAAATAGTGCCTGGAAGATCTGATCGCGAAGAGTTTCTCCACAGCCCAAAAACACGAAGGACTTGGTACGGTACAAGTCCTGAAATTCCTCCTATCAAGAAAGAAAAATCCCAAACATATTAATTATTGCTTCAGGGATTCCTCAAGAGGATGGTTCCCCTGAAGTATGTAATGGATAAATATCAGTTATATGCACTGGATGTCATTAGGTGATCTGATTGTTCAGGACTACAATAAAACCAGAAGACAATTATTTCATGCTGTGCATAAACATGGTCACAAAGTTCAATAAAGGTCAGCACTTAAAAAGTCCACATAAAAAACTACATTGGAAGTATTTCAGGCCATTTTCATTGTTATTCTTCTGCCATACTGCTTTCTCGATTCTATACCAAAATTATCAATTGTCATTATCAGTGCCTAGCTTTTAACCAGAGGTGAGCTGAAATGGCTTTTACTTCAGAAAAAACTGTCTCAAAAATATACTTCAAAAGGTAAACCAATTAAATGTTGCAGGATATCCAAAAACTAAAGTACCAAAGTCCTGTTTTAGCAAAACTATGAAGTTAGTGTGTGGTGGGGGGGGCGGAGTTTTGGCACAGTACCTTTCAAAATACCCCATTTTATCAAAAAGTTACGAAAATCAGATTTTGCTTTTTATTCCCCACACTATGCAATTTGATTGCCAGCATGCTGACGCTCAAATTCAGTCTTCCTCTCTCCTCGGCCACCTTAGTGACATCACTAATGAGACATTATTTCAGTTCTGCCAGAGAGCATCACCCCAGAGCCTTGGTAATCTCCTATAGACAAATTTGATTCTCAGGATCCTGCGATTTTCCAGGCAGTAAGGACTGGAAGTTTCGGATAATAAAAAGAGTCCAACGCATAACCAATTTCCAGAAGGGAGCCCCCCGACAGGAACAAATGTAGGTTCAGTATCTTCAATCATCACCATGTTTTTTTTAAAATAAATATACACTGGATATTCTCTCAAGTGCAGTGGACCTTCTATCCTTTATGATTTGAAATTAGCTCACAATCTAGTTAAACAATAGACTAAAAATCCCTTCCCTTTCTATATATACAGACTATTGAAATTTCACAAGTGCAACCATTTGAATTCTCTTTACAGATGGCATACTGAAACAGTACTTTATTGAGGTGAAGCACAGCTTAAGACCATTAACTGGTTTGTTTCTCTAAAATACATAAATGAACAGTAAAAAGTTTCCACAGCAAGGATATGTATTTACTTCACTTCCTTAGGTTCTGAAAATAAGATGCAAATTTTTTCTTTCAATGGAGGCTCACCATCTGCCAAAACTAAGCCTTCTCAGAACTGTAAAGTGCAGACAGCTTCTTGCTTCTGTCTGTCGAATCCTAAATAGGCCACTCTGTGGCTGGATGAGGCGAACAGAATTGGAGAGAGAGTGAGAAAGAACAAGATAGAAAAACTGTATGTCCTTAGAATTGTGTGGACAATGCATCCATCATTATTTTATAAACCCAAAACAGGCTATTTCACCAATGCTGAATGGACACGTCTTTATTAATGAGTTAAGATACTTATCAAACAATGCGGCCATGAAAGCTAACTGATCCCTAGGTCTTCACATTGTCCACAGCTACAGCAACTTGTGCAAGTAGACAGCAATATATGCCATCATATCTAAGGTTAAGCTGCTATGACACGCCTCTGAGAAACTTTGGATGACATTTAGTCCCTTACGTGCTGATCCTAGCAACACTATTAGAAGTTCAAAATTCAATTCAGGTCACACAAGCAAAAATTCAATTTTCCAAAGCCACATGTTTCATAGCATTAAAAATAAAAACTGAAAAAACCCAGAACAAATTTTTAGTAGTCAACTAAATTGGCTTCTCTGAAGTGAAGCAGAACCTCCGTACACAAACTAGCAAACAGCTTGTCTCCATCAGAAAATGTCACCAAAAAAGACTACTTTGGAGATGCCATCCCTTTATGAAACACTAAGCACAGAGGTATCACATGAATTACTTCATCTGCTGATTTCCAGCTTCATTTTGAGGCCAGCAGCCCAGAGAAGGCAGCAGTGAGATCTGGGGATTAACAGATTATTGAAGAAAAACTAATGAGCACCATCAGTAAATATGGTCAATATTAACAATTTGAACAAATAGTACATAGTTTCAAGGCACACTACATCAGAAAAAGAGCAAGATGGCTGTTGTCCAGGGTGACCTTCAATCAAAAGAACAAGAAAGATTACTTAGCGATGGAGTCTACCATTCTTCTTCATTCAACTGTTACAAACCAGAAAAAGTACTGAACTAAGATACAAAATTTAAAGTGGGCCTTTGAAGACCTACAGGACTGCCTGGAACATTGGCATTATAAGTGGCTCCATCAAGACAGTAATACCTCCAGATGATTGCTTTGCAAAGGTGTCCTAAGGCAATATTAGCACAGGAAATAGCAGCAACATAAATCAAATAAGTCCTTAAAATGTCGAGGAAAAGGTCTCTAGAATGACCATGTACTCAATACCTTGAATTGCTTCAAACCAGCAATACATAAAGCATAATCCGAGTCATAGCTCCAAAAGCACACCATACTCATTCATATGCATCCTGCCTTTCAACAATAGAAGGTCTCATATCAGAATTTAAAATAGGGCAAAGGCACATCACTGCAAGATTCCCATGCTTTAACTTTACCTGGAGATTTCATCCTGTTAGGAAGTAGTACAAGGAATACACTTCATGCTTAAATGGCAAGGTATTGCAAAGTGGTAAGACAATATGCAAAACCCATTTCCTGAAGAAGCAATAAAAAAGCTGCATGAACAAATGAAGTTCTTTCATTTTGTTTAAATATTACATTAACCCACTGCGCACTACAACAACAGATTCTTTTCCACACAAGAACCGTGAAGTCAAGGAGAAAAAGACCAAGGTCACAAGGTTCAAATCCATAGCACCTCTAGAGCAGGTGCTGTGGAAGCTGGAGGCCCTCAAAATGGCAGGCGCAATGCTTCTGGCACGGTGCCCCATGCTCGGAAGGGTGAGAGTGCAAGCATGTTATGCGTGCATCAGAAGCATGCAGAGTGGGCTGATCATCACATCAGAGCCTCTCAGGCTAATCTGACAGAGTTCTGCAAACTTGAACTGCGCAGGTCCAGTTAACAATCTCTTCTGAAGACTCACAACTGAACGTACAGCCAGCCACCATCACATGTCGCACCTCTCTACCACGTGCTATTTAAACGGCCAACCATCAAACTTGCAGGTGATGTGCTTTGGACTTAGTTTCACTCTTGTTAAGTTTGTGGAAGTACTGCAGTGTGTTTTTGGAGGAGTTCTGGATTTGGAAGGAAGTGCTGCTGCATCCTGGCAGACAGGGAGGTTAGGAGCTTTGTGAGCTGTCCACAGAAAAGCTGCCACTGTTATGGGGGCTGTAGTTGCAGTCCCTTTGGGTCTGCAACATAACAGGGAAATGGAGCTGAGGCTGCAGATGGGGAAGTTTGCACAGGGGTAGGATGAGGAGTGCCCTCTTAGCAAAAGTGCTGCAATAAAAGCCACCAAGAAAGAAAAACTTTTCCATAACAATCTTATCCAACATAACCAATAATACACACAAAAATAAACTATTCACCCTTGTGCATTCCCTTAGTGCCTGTCTTGTGAGTGCTTATGCCAGGCTTGGTGCTCTTATGCAGTGCTGATCCAGTGGCTCAGCACAGTTGGTAGAATGCTGCTGACTTCCACTGGGGAAGACTGCAGATGGCCTTGTCGCCCTCAAGCAGCTCTGGGCCTTGAAGGTCCAGCTTTCCACTGTACTCTCTCTTGCAGGTGGCCTATAACCACAGGGTGAATGGCAGAAGCGGAGGGGACAGGCACGCCTGTATCAGCTAAGTGCACTGGAGGACAGACTGTGCGCCACGTCATAGGGTGACTGCAGTTTGAGCTGGCTGGCTCGGAGGCAGCAACGGCACTGGCAGAGTGGCACTTGTGGGAATATGAATGCAGTCATTGGCTGTGCACCATGGAGCCACTGGCATTCCTCGGGGTGGCGCCTCAGCAATTCTAGTAATCTGTTGGGAGGATAGATAGCTGGACTGCTGCATGAGCCTGCATTTCCCTTTGAGTACTGAGTTTCACAGTCACAATAGCAGGAATGAGCCTGCAAGACATAACCTCAGTCTGAACTTCCTCAAGCAGCACAAAGAGACTGGATGGCTTTCGTCTGTGCTGCAATGGAAGTTGAGACTGCAGCCACCTGACACTGCATCACGGGCAGGTTCCCAAGTGCTATCATAGAGTTGGCAACCACTTCCACACTGGAAAGGATGGGCTCCAGGTTCTCTGCGAAGCCCTGTGCCTAGTCTGAGCCGGACTCCTCCATGCTCAACGGTGACAACACACTGGTCAGCTAATACACTGAGCATCTCGGTTTGCGTGCTCATCAGCATTCACTTGTAGGCTGCCCCATTGACTTCCTCATCCCAATCCCCTGTAGCAGAACTCATCTGCAACCTCATCCTCCAGCAAACTGGCCATCAAACTGTCCTACCCCGCTAGCCTGGCAACAGCCCACCCTTGCCCAGTGACTCACCACCTGCCAATCCGGACTCTATACTACCCTTTAAGGTATGCACAGTGCCAGTAACAAAACTGGTGGTTGCGAGCATCTTCATTGGAGGTGTGGTGCAGCTCTTGCTCTTCCTCATGGGGTTGCAATGGCTGGCCAAACTGTAGTTTTTGTGTATCTGAAAACATAAATGCAGGGAGGGTTGGGGTGGAAAGCAAGATGGTCACATCATCTGTACTTTACACTTCATGCTAAATAGCAGGATATGAGCAAGGTGTAATTTGAGAAGGGCCATAAGGCAGAAGCATTCCATCATCCTGAATGGTCTTGGCAGTGCTGGATGGAACAGCCTGTGCCACAGGTGGCTCATGATGCAGAGCACAGTCTCCTCCAGCAGACTTAGGTGATACAGGCGTGACTCCTCTGCTCCCTGCTGTTATGGGCCTCCTTGTCCTACAAGAGAGAGGAATTCTCTCTGTGATTGTGTTGCACTATGGATGATGTTCCTGCTGGAGGTACGTGGAGGCTGCGGGAAATGGATGTGAGGCTAACATTATTTGAAGGCTTATGAGGGTGAGGTGGAGCATCTGAATGTTAGGCTGCAGTCCTGACTGCTTTTGGGTGAGTGATGTGGATGCAGTACATGGAGTAGCATGAGGGGTTGATGGTGGTGTGGATAGGAAATGTCATTCAAAGATGCACTCACAAACCTTGACCATTCAAGTGAGGTCATTAACTGCTTACATTACTACTGTCAGGTCCTGAGGGCCAGACTCGAGGAACTGATCTCCCCGGCCACCTGGGCCCATTCACTTCTCTGTTCCTTGAGGGCCTCCCAGCCCCCTGCAGAAACATAGAACAAAGAACAAAGAACAAAGATAATTACAGCACAGGAACAGGCCCTTCGGCCCTCCAAGCCTGCGCCGATCCAGATCCTCTCTCTAAACATGTCGCCTATTTTCTAAGCTTCTGTATCTCTTTTCTTCCTGCCCATTCATGTATCTGTCCAGATACATCTTAAAAGACTCCATCGTGCCCGCATCTACCACCTCCGCTGGCAATGCGTTCCAGGTGCCCACCACCCTCTGCGTAAAGAACTTTCCACGCATATCCCCCCTAAACTTTTCCCCTTCATGGCCCCTCTCCTCCTGCCAACCTCCTGGACTAAGCCTCCAGTGCTGCATCCGAAAACCTGGGATTCCTTTCTCATGCCTGTTGTTCTATTTCGTGTCCTCCTTAAAGCCACTTGAACCACAGGCAGCCAGCAACAGCTTCCTTGTAATGAGTGCAGCTCCCCTTTAAGAGGGGCAGGCTGCCTGAAACTCATGCTATCCACACTGCTGGGCCCCCTGTTGAGCAATCAGCAAGCCAGCTGTGCGGGTCGTGCTTGGCTTAACACTACAACCATGGAAAATGAGAAGCAAGTACCAAGTTTGTGTGTTGTCTGCCTCAACAGGATTAGACCAATCGCGAATTGCAATCCACGTGCCTAAAAACGGGAACAATCCCATTTTTAGCAATAACCGTTCAGTACAAATGAAACACAATTGTTGGCAAAATTGAAGAATGAGGCTCAAGGCATACCCTATCCACATGCTTAAACAATGCAGAGAGCCAGCACTTAGCATGCAAAGAAATCAGTTGGCAAAGTGACAGTTTTAATTGAATGAAACAGCCCTAACTACGCTGCAGATGTGTTAATCTTTCGTGTGCAAACTCGGTTCATAGATTTTTGTCATTGAAATGTAAATCTGAAAATGCTGAAAACACTCAGCAGGACAGGCAATATCTGTGAAGAGAGAAAGAGAGAAAAATGTTTCAGGTTAATGACCTTTCGTCAGAAATGCAAGTCATCAAAAGGTCAATGACCTGACATGTTAGCACTGTTTCCCGTTGTTTTTCTCTCCACAGATGCTGCTGGTCTTGACGAATATTTCCAGCATTTTCAGTTTTCACTTCAGATTTCCAGTTTTCACAATACTTCGCTTTGGTATGAAAATCAGATGGGTTCTATAAAGGGTGTGCAATTCACCTCGCCAAATTCCCACTTAGGCAGTTAGGACAAAAATCTACTGTGTTTTCAAAGACTGATCAGGTTACTGAGCTGAAAAAAACAAACAACAAACGTCATTGTTCCAATGAACTCAGTGATCATGGGACGGCACAGTGGCCTCACAGCTCCAGTGAGCCGGGGTCAGTTCTGGGTACTGCCTGTGCGGAGTTTGCAAGTTCTCCCTGTGACCGCATGGGTTTCCACCGGGTGCTCCGGTTTCCTCCCACAGCCAAAGACTTGCAGGTTGATCGGTAAGTTGGCCATTGTAAATTGCCCCTAGTGTAGGTAGGTGGTAGGGGAATGGTGGGGATTTTCTTTGGCCTCCTTATCTCGAGAGACAATGGGTGAGCGCCTGGAGGTGGTCAGTGGTGTGTGGAGCAGTGCCTGGAGTGGCTATAAAGGCCAATTCTAGAGTGATAGGCTCTTCCACAGGTGCTGCAGAAAAATGTGTTTGTCGGGGCTGTTACACAGTTGGCTCTCCCCTTGCGCTTGTCTTTTTTCCTGCCAACTGCTAAGTCTCTTCGACTCGCCACACTTTAGCCCCGCCTTTATGGTTTTATGGTGGGGATATGGTAGGGAATATGGTATGGAATTAATGTAGGATTAGTATAAATGGGTGGTTGTTGGTCAGAACAGACTCGGTGGGCCGAAGGGCCTGTTTCAGTGCTGTATCTCTAAATAAAAATAAAATAAATAATCTCCAAGGTGAAAGACATCAAATGCATTTATTTAACCCCGAAGTAGCTATACAGTTAATTTGGTCAAACTAAAGCTGATCAGTTCAGAGTCACGCTGTCCCTAACCAATACAAAAGCAAATTCAAATCCAATTCACTCCCCTTGATATCAAGAAATGTGTGAAGACACTGGATACAGCAAAGGTGAACAGCCCTAACAACATCACAGCTGTAGTACTGAAGACTACCATGCCACTAGCCAAGCTGTTCCAATGCAGCTACAACACTGGCATCTACCTGACAATGCAGAAAATTGCCCAGGTACACCTTGTCCACAAAAAGCAGGACAAAACCAATCTGACCAATTACCACCCCATCAGTCTACTCTCATTCATCAGCAAAGTGTTGGAAGGCATCACTGGCAGTGCTATGAAGTGGCACTTACTCAGCAATAATGTGCTCAGTTTGGGTTTTGCCAGGGCCACTCAGCTCCAGACCTCATTACACTATTGATCCAAACATGGACAAAACAGCTTAATTCCAGAGGTGAAAATGAGAGTGATTGCCCTCGACATTAGGAAGCCCTAGCAAAATTGAAATCAATGGGAATCAATGGAAAAGCTCTCCACTGGTTGGACTCATACCTAGCACAAAGGGAGATAGTTGTTGATGTTGGAAGCCAATTATGTCAATGCCAGGACATCACTGCAGGAGTTCCTTAGGGTAGTCTCCTATGCTCAACCGTCTTCAGTTGCTTCATCAATGACCTTCCCTCCATCAGTAAGGTTAGAAGTGGGAATGTAGACTGATGATTGCACAGTGTTCGGTTCCATTTGCAACTCCACAGTTGCTGAAGCAGCCCGTTCTTGCAAGCAGCAAGAACTGGACAACATTCAGGTTTGGGCTGATAAGTAGGAAGTAACATTTATGCCACACAAGTGCCAGGCAATGACCATCTCCAACAAGAGAGAATCTAACCATCTCCTCGTGACTCAAGAACATTACCATCGCTGAATCCCACACCATCAACATTGTGGGGTTTACCATTGACCAGAAACTTAACTGGACTAGCCATATAAATACCGCAGCTACAAGAGCAGGTCAGAGGCTGGGAATTCTGTGGCGCATAACTTACATCTGAATCCCCAAAGCTTGTCCACCATCTACAAGGCACAAGTCAGGAGTGTGATGGAATATTCTCCACTTGCCTGGATGTGTGCAGCTACAACAACACACAAGAAGTTTGACATCATCCAGGAGAAAGCAGGCTACTGGATCGGCACCCCATCCACCACCGGCACACAGTGGCTGCAGCGTGCACCATCTACAGGATGTGCTGTAGCAACTCCCCAAGGCTCCTTCGACAGCACGTTCCAAGCACGCAACCACTACCACCAAGAACAAGGTCAGCAGGTGCATGGCAACGCCACAACCTCCAAGCCACACACCATCCTGACTTAGAACAGCGATGTAGTTCTTTCACTATAGCTGGGTAAAAAGTTGGAACTCCATCCTTGTGGCACTCACATCTCATGAACGAATAAAAAAAATACTTGCTGAATGCAAGCTAGACACCAAGAAATGAGCAGTCTGTACTGATTCATCATAGGAACTGGTACACTGCAATAAACTACAAAAAGGATGGTGTATTTTGTCCATTTTTTAATTGTGTGAATAATTTTATTTGAAAATAAACCTGGAACATCAGTTTAGCTTGTAAAAGTGGTCTAAAGATGTGAAATTATACATCATCCAGATTGGCAGATGATGAAATGGGCATCCTACATATTGCCACAAGTAATTTACTGCTATTAAGTTAGTTATTAGTTCTGAGTTCTACTAATCCAAATACAGCAAAAGATTTTTAAAAATTAAATTGGCTTCGGTTATGATGTTGGTATTAAGGAAACCATCAGAAAATATGTTGAAAAAAAATTTAACCTGTAACAAGAATCACAAATTGATACTTTGTAAGTTAATTGTGCATGAGGCACATTGCACATATACCCTTCCCATTTGTATTCATCAAGGTAACATACTGAAGCTATCTGCCACACTGAGTATTACTTCCCTATCTCTGAACCCAAGCCTGGCCATTGCTTGCTTTTATTTTTGACATTATCATCAACACTTGTTTGTTGAATTGTTTCATTGTTCATTTTGTACTTCTTTGAAAACTTTTAAGTGTTAGTTTAAAGAAGTTAAAATCAATGCCTACCATCAAATCTTGATCATACATTACATCCTTGTATCCTGATGGGTCCAACACCAGACCACAGGGATCTGTGAATAGTCCATGTATATGAAGGACACTGTATTTTTGTAGACCTCTGGTCCACTGAACAACCTACAAAAGCACAAAGAGTCTGCAAATTAAATCAATAAGCAGAAGATCACTGACTAAAGTTTCCTTCATAATTGACAATTTCAAAAGTTGAAAAGCTCTTGAACATCCTAAGGACATAAGGTGCTATATAAACACAAAGGTACAAAATTGGGATCGGTACCGCCTGCTCTTTGGAACCAAAATGGTGTCCGACGGCAATGCACTTTTCTGCCTCAAATCACACCAGACGCCATTTTAATGAGGGTGTTAGCAGGCATACAGCTAACTTACGCTGGAAGTATGCAGAGCAGGCAGATCATGATGTCAATTAGCTTGCAATATTGATTTGACCACAGCAGTGCCATTTTAGAGCTCAACACTCCAGCCTCTCTTAAACTCAGAGCTGAACACGTGCTAAAAAGCAGCAAACAACAGTGCTGGATCATCAACTACTTAGGTTAGTTGATGGTTGATTTCTTCTGGCTATTGCTACAATTGTATATATGTTTGCTGATTTCCACAGTTCTTTCAAGTTGAAAAAGTCGACAGAGTGGTGTGGCAGATGCTGAAGGACTTTTTCCTAACTTCAAGGCTGCCGCAAACCAGTTGCTCCCAGACACGGATGCACCAGTAGGCACTCCCCTTGGAATACAGCATGACCGGAAAAATGAGCAAAGGCTATGCAAAGCAGGACAAGCTGCTAGGAGGAGGAACAGGAAGGGGAGAAGGGCTCTCAGCAGGAGGCCATATCCACCCAGAGTGTTCAGGGGGCAATTATCCACCCTAAAGCTCATGAGGAACAGTGTGAGAGACACAAGTGCACTTCAATAAGGACATCTTCACTGAAATCTGCCACCTGCTGCAGCCATGACTGTAAACTCAGAAGAGGACATGAAGCACATTGCCAACGGCTGTGAAGCTGATCGTGGCGATGAACCTTTGTGCATCTGAATCCCTCCAGGCTGGAGCTGAAGATATTTGCAAAATCTCGCAGTTTGTTATTGCATAAGGGAGGTCATTGAGGTGCTCTATTCAAATAGCGCTAACTACATTACATTCACTCTTGCCAGAAACCAGCAGGCAGAGCGGACAGATGGCTTTGCTAGGACTGCAGGCTTCCCCATAGTGTAGGGTGCTACTGATTGCATGCACATCACTTTTCAGATACCACATGTCAATTGTGCCAAATAACAGAACCAAAAGGGATTCCATCCCTCAATGTCCAGCTGGTGTGCGACCAAAGGCAGTGAATCATGCAAGTCAAAGCCCGGTATCCTAGCAGCAGTAACGGTGACTTAATTCTGGGGCAGTCCATTGCGATATATGCATTTCAGCCACCATGGCAAACCAATGGGTGGCTACTAGGCGACAAGGGCTAACTGCTGATGACATGAACCATAACTCTGGTGTGCAACCCACACAGGTGCGCAGCATACATACAATGAAAGTCATGCTGCCTTACATAATGTGAAACAGCAGACCACTGATGCGCTGAAAAACACTTCCACAGCCTAGATTGCTCTGGAGAGTCCCTGCAGTACTCAGCAGGGTGGGCGTCAAAATCTGTGTTGGTCTGCAGCCTACTGCACAACCTTGCTACTGCTATACAGCCATCAGCTGAGGATCTGGAGCAGGAGGAAGAGAAAGAGGAGGGGAGAAGGAAACTTAGGCAGTCTCTTACTGGCCAGCCTGTCTGTGAAGAACTAACTGAGTGAGATACCAGTAATTGCAGTCCAAATTCCCCATTTGCCAACAGTCCCACACATTGACTTTTACAGCATCCACTTGGCCACAATGCAAAAATAAAGTCACCAAACCAATTTTATAAATGCTGTCATATTATATTGTATAGAAATGTAAACTAATCACCTTTGTGCATTCCCTTAGTGCTTCATGGCTGGCTAACTTTTGGTGGAGAAGACTGCAGTTGGCCTTGGAGGTCGAACTCAAACAGCTTTGGGCCTAGAAGGCCCAACCACTTTGGCATGAGCGGCAGCAGTCTGAGCTGGCTGGCAGGCAACAGCAAGGGCAATGATGGGGTAGGAGGACCAAAGCTGCCTTCCTGAGAGGACAGCCGGTCCATGTTCCATATGACCAATGCCAATCCCTCTGGGCAACACCCCACAGCAATCCTAGTCATCTGTTGGAGGACAGATTGCTGGACTGCGCTCACACCCAGCAAGCCACTTGGTATGCTGTAATCCACAACCATGATGGCAGCAGTGTCAGCTTGACCTTGCATGACAGCAGTTTGAGCTTCCACTGCAGTAATCAGACATTGAGTGGCTGATGCTTGTGCTGCAATGGAAGCTGCGACATCAGCTATCAGACGCTGCGTCATGGCTGGGTCAACAAGTGCATGAACAGAGTTGGCCACCACTTCCATGCTGGAAAGGATAGGCTCCAAACTCTGTACAAAGCCCTGTGCCAAGTTGGTGCTGGACTCCTCCATGCTCCTCGACGCTGAATGCAGGCTTTCTGGGAGGCTTCCCAATGCACTAAGCAGTTTGTCGTGTATAGCCATCAGTATTCTTCTATAGGCTTGCCCATCTAAGTGCTCATCGGAGTCATCTGAAATGGATCCAGTGTGCCAGCTCAGACATATGCCACTTCACCCTCCGAAAAGCTGGCAACTGTTCTATCCTTGCCCTCTGCCCTTGCTGCAGTGCACTTATACCTGGGTGTCTGACCACATGCAGATCCCGCTTCGAATCTAACCTTTAAGATGTGCGCAGTGTCAGTATCTGAACTGGTGGCGGTGAGTGTGGAACCAAGTGACAGTACTGTGTCTTTATCATCATGATCTTGTTTGTGTGGATTAATGAATGACCTCACAGTGAAGGCACCCCTAGGCAGCAGTGATCAGAATATGATTGAATTCTATATTCAGTTTGAGGGAGAGAAGAGTGGGTCGAAGACTAGTACTTTAAACTTAAATAAGGGAAATTATAAGGGCATGAAAGCAGAGCTAGCTAAAGTGAACTGGCAAGTTAGGTTAAGGGATAGGTCACTAGAAATACAGTGGCAGGCATTTAAGGGGATATTTCAGAATATACAAAATAGATACATTCCAATGAGAAAGAAAAATTCCAAGGGGAGGACCCACCATCCATGGTTAACTATAAAAGTTAAAGATAGTATCAAACTTAAAGAAAAAGCATATAATTGCACAAAGATGGGTGGCAGGTCAGAAGATTGAACAGATTATTAAAAACAGCAAGAATTACAAAGATTGATAAGGAGGGAAAAATTAGAGTACAGAGAAAGTTAGCTAGAATTATAAAAACTGATAGTAAGAGTTTCTATAGATAATATTTTTAAAAAGAGTTCAAGACTCCACTATCCACATCCTGACCTGTATTAAATGCAGTTGAGCCATCACCACTTACCTTGCCAGTCTCCACTGACTCCCCTTTCTTCCACACATTAATTTTAAAATCCAGGTTGTTTACAAATCCCAGTGGTTTTGTTCCACCCTACCTCTCAAGTATCCTCAGCCCTGATTCCTAGTTCACATCCTTTAGTCTTCTAACTCTAGCCTCCATCCACTTTACAGTCAAAGCACAGACTTCAGCCATCATGGCCATGTACTCGGGATTCTCTTCCTAAAACCTTTCCTATTGTTACATCTTTAAAAACCTCTTCAGAATCTTGGAACACATTTTAGGTCACTTCCTGTAGCTCCCACTGTAAGATACATCTAAAATGATACTATGGCTTGCAAAGAGAATCCCAGCATTTTCATTTTACAAACCTTGTCCTTGCACTTTAAATCTATAGATTCCATAGGTTTGCCTTGCTGTTGACCAAAGATCTCAAGCAGGTTATCATAGTTTGTGGTGAGAACCATTGTTCCCCGATCCATAAGTTGGAGGATAGCATCCAAGAGCATAGGATTCTGAATTTGACAGTTAAGGTTATCAAACACCTCCATCAGACAATCCTGGAAGAAATTTGGCTTTGTATCTCCAGTGCGCTATAAAGAAAATAGAAAAAATTAATACTACTGGAAACGGAGTCGAAGTACACTGCATCAATGCTTGCAAATGATGAGTGGTTGTTTATTTTGTATGGGGCAGAAAAGAGTAAGAACTAATTTCAAAGAGTCATCTTCAAGTATTTACTTTTAAAAATCACAGGAACTTGGTCATCTAATTTTATATGGTAATGTACAGAATAAATTGTTGTGCAACCAAGAGCTAATAAATACAGCAAGTCAGTTAACAATAATTTAGACATTTCACAAGTTAATAACATACCAACAAGAAACCCAAATATGTGGGAGCAAGGAAAGGTTAGCCTACCCAGGCTGCTCAATGTATTTAGGTCCTTTGTCAGAACCTTCATCAATCACTTAATCTCACCCATGAACTTAATGGCATGCCTGTCCTTTACTGGGCCAAGATTATGCTCAATTTCCTCTTACGTGCTACTAATTCATTATGATAGCACTCCATGTCAGTGTCACTGTATAATACATCCAGGAGACATTTGCAGCTCACCTCACCTTTTTCATAAGTTAACCACAGCAGACTCCATATGCTTCTAGGATTCTAATTCAAAGACTGTCTGATTATTGGATGTCGGCAAAGCTGGAGCTCAATACGGTTTCCTCCCCTCCAGAAAAAGAGGGCAGAATAATGCTATTAGAATGCAGAGCTATTCTGACCTCCACTGAACAAATTAAAATGAAGTACCAAAATAGAACTATTGGTTCTAGATTTTCACTCTTTATTGGAAATGTGTCTCCATTTAGACATCACCCACAGAATTACAGATGTCTACAGCACAAAACAAGGCCATTTAGTCCATTGAATCTATTGCTAAAGCAATTCAAAATTCATCTTACCTTCTCCCCTGAAGGAAGACAATGGGTTAACTACTGCTGGCTGAGCTGGTGCCTGCAAATTGTATTGATCTGTGTTGATCACACCTTCCTGGAAGAGTGCTAAAGTCATTAAGTCACAAACCAGATCAAGAATGTGCTGTCAAAACTGGTGGAGATGTGTATGCGACAAAGGACAGTATAAATATCAGCTTGGCTTTCAGCTCAGGGCTGAAGATCTGCAGACAGATACGAAGCGGAGCCTAGTCAGCCTGTTCAAACCTACATCACTGATACAGTGACTACACGGGAGCAGTTGTCAGTATACACTTTAGTGACAAGAAAAAAGCTAGCTAGAAACAGGGACTCGCGAGGGGAATTAATGGGTAACTGTAAGTTCTGAATTAATGTTTCATAAATACTACTGTGAGTTAACCACAGTCAGCATATTGAGTAGTTCCTTGCTTTGCTCAGATACATATTCACTGTAAATCTAGGGTCACTGACTTAGTGGGGGAGAGTGGGGAAAAAAAACGTTGGTAGCAAAACTCCCTACACCCCACAGCCTTCCTCAACTTCAAATTTTTTCTAATCTTCCCTAAATGCCTCAACTACTCCTTGTGACAAAACATTTCATGATCCTAGAACCAACTGCAGAAAGAAATTTCTCCTAACCAGTCTCCTCATATAAGTTGAACATGCAAAAAACAGTGCCCAGTACTCTAACTGGCCTAACCAATGATTTGTATACTTGAACCTCAGTCTCTCTGTTCATTGACATCCTTCAGGATTGTTCCATTCAATTACTACTCTCCTTTCTTACTATTCTTTTCAAGATGTGTTACCATACATTTATCCGCATTAAAATGTTAACCTTTCCATGTACTTTACAATTTGCCTCGTTGGTTTGCTAAACAGCTTACTTTTGTGTCAGAAGCAAATTTCAAGGTTATCTACCCTATACTCAAGTCCAAACTGTCTACACATATACACAAAGAACAAAACTGAACCCAGCACTAACTTGTAGGATACACGACTTCCAATCCTTCTCCAATCTGAACACCATACTCTATTTTCCAACAGTCAATTAACTTTCCATGCACAGTGCAACATTTTTTCTTCTTCTACAATAAAAGCAAAATACTGCGGATTCTGGAAATCTGAAATAAAAACAAAAAGTGCTAGAAATACTCAGCAAGCCCAGCATCATCTGTGGAGACCTGCTGAGTATTTCCAGTACTGTTTTTATTTCTTCTTCTACTATGTGCTTGAATTTTACTAAAAAGAGAGTTTCTTGTGAGGTACCATATCTCACATCTTCTGAAAATCCATACATATTACAGCTAATGTGTTTTCCTCAACAGCCACCTCTTCAAACAACTTTAAGTTTATCAAACATGACTTGCCTCTAAAATCTGTACTAGATATCCTTGATTTGCCATGCATTCCATTAATCATTAGTAGCCTTCCCCATAGTGACTTTTAACTATTGCTCCTTTATGTTTTTTCTTATAGTTTGTACAGGTTAAAATATTTCCTTTAATTATTTTCGATACCTAAAATCAATCGGTCTCCTCCAATCCCTTACGAGAGATGAGATTTTGCCTTGGAGCTCAATAAACAAAATTCACCTTTACTTATCTTTCATAATTTTTTCCATTAATTAAAGCTTTTCTGAACTACAGTTCTCAAAAATTAACATAGCATGCGCAGTGTTTCCAAACTTGCAGTAGTAATTTGTTTTACTTACCTACATTTTTTTAAACCTTTGTTTCAGTGCCATATATAGAGATGATTCAGGTAACTTTTAATTAACTACTGCATGCAGATGTGACCCCCACCATTGATCCACATTATGCAGCATCACCCATTTATTGATAGTTTATAGCACCAATGTGCATTGCCATACATTTTTTCAGTTTTAAATGGTATCTGCCAGTCACCCATTTCAGACTCTGTACAGCCTTCGTATTTTATCTAGTTGCTCAAAATTTCAGAAGTTTTAATTTAACATTTTTCTATAAAGGTTTGTGATAAAACAAAAATCTATTGTATGTATTGTGTTCTTCCGATTTGCTGGAGTACAATGTCATGGGAAGTCAACAAAAAAGGTCAGTATAAATCTTATATCTGCATGTATTTCCTGTCTACTTCCTGTGTCATTTTTGCCACACTTCTTTGAAAAATGTTTTTCTAGAATCCTTTTGGAGGAGTAATCAGGGATGTTTTGGTTCAGTAGTAGCACTCTCACCACTGAATCAGATGATTGTAGACCTAGGCCCCATTTTAGGGCTTCAGCAAATAATTCAAACTGACACTTCAACACAGCACTGAGGGAATGTTGCATTGTCAGAGATGTTATCATTCAGATCGGATGTTAAATCAAGGCTCATTGAGGCTTAAAGAACCCACAGCATGCGTCAAAAAACAAATCTTTAAATACCTGTAGATGCTAGATCAATTCAGGAACAAGGAGAATGTGCAGGGTCAATGGTGGGTTTTTGAGGATGGGGTGATGATGGAGGAAACAGACAGTAACTGAGGAGAGTAACAATATCAGCTAACGGGGGGCAGGCGGTATCATGGGCTAGATAAATTCAGGAATGACATGAGGGAAGATAGGAGAGAAACTAGGCAAAGATGCAAGAAAAACAGAAAATACTGGAAATACTCAGCAGGTCTGGTGGCATCTGTGGAGAGAGAATCAGTTAATGTTTCAGGTTGATGACCTTTCATCAGAACTGAGAAAAGCTAGAAATGTAATAGGTTATAAGCAAGTGAAAGGGGGGAGGTTGGAAAAAGAGACAAAAGGAAGGTCTGTGATAGGGTGGAAGCCAGAAGAGATTAAATGACAAAAGAGCTGAGGTGCAGGGCCAAAGGGAGTGGTAATGGGACAAGTAAAGAAACAAAAGACATATCTAGTGGAGGTGTGAATGGCAAAATGTTGAACACTCCTGTCTGAAAGCAAAAACAAGAGTAAAACCAAAATCTACAAAGAAAATGGAAACAAAATGGGGGCAGAGATTACGGTCTGAAATTGTTGAACTCAATGTTGAGCCTGGAAGGCTGTAGAGTGCCTAATCAAAAGATGAGGTGCTGTTCCTCGAGCTTGCATTGAGCTTCAATGGAATACTGAAGGAGGCAGAGGACAAAAGAGGTCAGCATGAGAGAAAGGTGCAGAATTAAAATGACAGGCGACTGGAAGCTTGGGGCCATGCTTGTGGACTCCAGGTAGGTGTTCCGCAAAAGTGGTCAGCCAATCGGTGTCTGGTCTCCCCAAAGTAGAGCAGGCAGCATTGTGAGCAAATACAGTATACTACATTGAAAGTACATATAAATCACTGTTTCACCTGAAAGGAGTGTTTGGGCCTTGGATGGTGAGGAGCTAGGAAGTAAAGCGGCAGGTGCTGCATCTCCTGAACTTGCATGGGAAGGGGTTGGGGGGGTGGGGGGAGGTTGGTTGGAGGTGATTGAGCTGACCAGGATGTCACGGAAGGAACCATCCCTTTGGAACGCTGGAAGGGGAAGATGTGTTGGGTGGTGGCATCACACTGGAGGTGGCGGAAATGGCAGAGGATGATCCATTGTAAACAGAGGCTGGTGGGGTGGAAGGTGAGGACAAGGGGAACCCTATCATGGCTCTGGGAGAAAGGAGAAGGGGTGAGAGCAGAAGTGCAGGAAATGGTTCGGACACAATCGAAAGTCAAGTCAACCGCTGTGGGGGGAATATTTGGTTGAGGGAAAAGGAAGATATTTCAGAAGTGCTGGTATGGAAGGTTGCATTATCACAACATATACGAAAGAGACGGAGAAACTAGGAGAATGGAATGAAATCCTTACAGGAAGCAGCATGTCAGGAGGTGTAGTCCAGGCAGCTGTGGGAGTCAATGCATTTATAGTGAATATTCGTTGATTGTCTCCATTTCTGGTGATGGACAGAGAAGCTGAGGAAGGAAAGCGAAGAGTCAGACAAGGACCAAGTGAAGGTGAGAGAAGCATGGAAATTAGAAGCAAAGTTAATGAAATTTTCCAGTTCAGGACAAGAGCAGGAAAAGGCACCGATACAGTCATCAATGTACCAGAAAAAAAAAGCAGGGGGCCCCGGGTAGGACTGGAACAAGGAATGTTCTACATAATCCCACAAAAAGGCAGGCATAGCTAGGACTCATGAGGTACCCATAGCAACACCTTTTATTTGGAGGAAGTGATTGGAATTAAAAAAGCTGTTCAACGTGAGCACAAGTTCAACCAGGAGGAAGAGGTTCGTGATGGATGGAGACTGTTTGGGCCCCCATTCAAGGGAAAAACTGAGATCCCTCAGACCATCCTGGTGGAGGATGAAGGTGTAGAGAGATTGGACATCCATGGTGAACAGACGACAGTCAGGGCTAAGAAAGTGGAAACTACTAAAGTGACGGAGGACATCGGAAGAGTCACAGATGTAGGTAGGAAAAGAGTGGACAAGGAGAGAAACCAAAAAGTCAAGATAGGAAAAAAAAATCAGTTCGGCAGGGCAGGAAAAGGCTGAAACAATAGGTCTACCAGAGCAATCTAGGGAAGGAGGTAGAAGCGGGCTATTGACAGACCTGGAGATGATGGCTTGATGTTCAGTGGTGAGGTCACGGTCCAGGTGAAGGTAGAAAGAAGTGCCGGAGAGTTGGCGTTCGGCCTCTCATTACAAAAATCTAGTTCACAGTTTGTATTCATATTTTAGAGATCACTTTTAGTTTGGGGGAAATTAAATGTGTAGGTGTTAAGATAAATTAAATCCTGGAATTTAAAAAGGTTGCAGGATCACGCAAAAGTATTTTGTGTCAAAGATCTTTCCATGTGTACTCACTAAGAAAGAGTTATAGAGGTCAGAGCTATAAAAAGTAGGTCGATTTGTTTAGCTGGAGAACGGTAGCCAGCACATTTGAAAAGAATTGCCCTGTCGTTGTTCGCTGTACAAATTATTCATGTGAGCATCCAAAATCAGAGAGATGTTTTGGAGTTGGAGGTAATTAGTTTAAATTGCTATCTGGGACATCCATGTTGCTATGGGGTTAGATGATGCAGGGAGATGGCTTTTGGTCAGGCGTTTTATCTCTGTGCTTGCTCACAGACAGGCAGTTAGTTTTTGGAGTCAGTTGGCTTGGAAAGCAGCTGGACTCAGGAGCAGGAAGGCCATCAAGCTGGAAAATTCAGATGCATGAGGTGTTGAAGGAGAGCTGGAGGGTTGCCTAGCCAAATGCTAGAGGGAGAATCCACAGGAAATCTCAGTTTCTAAGCTATATCCCGAGGTAAGGAAGATCGAAGTGAATTCCTAAGAGCTACGGTGCACTTTGGATTGATCCCGGGAGAAGTGAATGAACTGTCAAGATCCTTAAAGTATAGGGAAATCTTGGGGTGGAAGTAAAAGTCCAACGGGAGTCCGAGATTGAGAGTTTAGTGTATATGACTTCATGTTTTGGTAAGATTTGAAGTTTAAAATATAAATGATTTTAAATTGTAGTGTTAAGTTAAAGTGCTTACTTTGTTTAACTCCTGTACAATAAAGTTTATTTGTTTAAAATGTGAAATCTTGTGCCATAATTCTCTCAGTAATAACTGAGAGTTCAAATTTCTTTTTAAAAAGGTTACTGGTCTCTAACGGGATCTTAACACTCTGAAATGTTCTGGGCTTGGTCAGGATGGAACCTTAAAGCGAGTTTGGTAGGCTGGGGAAGGGAAAGAAGTTGCAGAGACAAATAGAGTCATTGAGTTATACAACACAGAAACAGGCCCTTTGGGCCATCAAGCACCTATCTATTTTAATCCCATTTTCCAGCACTTGGCCCATAGCCTTGTATGCTATGGCGTTTCAACTGCTCATCTAAATACTTCTTAAATGTTGTGATGGTGCCTGCCTCTACCACCACCTCAGGCAGTGAGTACCAGATTCCAACCACCCACTGGGTGAAATAAGTTTTCCTCAATTCCCCTCTAAACCTCCTACCCCTTACCTTAAATCTATGCCCCCTAGTTATTGATCCCTCTGCTAAGGGAAAAAGTTTCTTCCTATCAATCCCCCTCATAATTTTGTATACCTCAATCAGATCCCCTCTCAGCCTTCTCTGATCGAAGGAAAACATGAATGGATAGTTTCAATCTTAGTGACAAAGTCATCTATGAGCCCCTCATATTGCTGGAGGTGAGAGTGAAGAGGGCAGAGAAGGAGGATTTAAGAATAGGGTTTGTAGTGAGGAAAAAAGTCAAGGGCTATCTTTGCATTCCAGGATATTTCTCGAGTAGTGAGCAGCACTAAGCAACAAAATAAAAAAAAAAAAGAGATTGTATGATGAATGCTGTGGCGAATGGGTGCAGTTCTGAGTTTATGACAAAGGCACACAAGTGCTTGACTGTACTATACCAAAATGCATAATCCGGACACTGGACAAGAAAACTGTCTCAACTACTTCACTCCCCATCATACCTTGATCAGCACAAAATTCATTAAAAAAGGACGACGAATTGAAATTTAAATGCATTTAGTCATTGTAGCTTAGTTTTTCTCAAGTAGTTTTTCTTCTGGTTTCAGAACCTTTTGAAACTAACTTTTTTAAAACAATGTCTGAAGCACTGAAACTCTTTGGTTTATTCTTTTCCTCAAACACCAAATATGTAAATACAAGTTGTGCATTTAAGCTTACAGGCATTTTTCTGAAACATGTGAACGTTTTACTCTGCAGCTCAACACAATTATGACTTACAGGTGACATTTTCCGGATTAGATCATGGGCAAGCACAAGAAGATCACGATCTTCTGTTACTTTGTGACGGAACTCCACAATATCGGAAGGATGAAGCACCTCTAGATCTTCAGCTGCATTTATTACCGCTTCAATACAACTTCGCCATGAGCACAGTGCAGGTATATGTGGAGCAACAGCAGCACTCACTCCTGTTCCAATCACCAACAGCAATTCACAAGGCTCTTTTCTGGTCAGACTTTTCAGGAACTTTCTTCAGAGTGTAGGAAATAAAGAAAATTAGACGAAAACAATGTCCATAATGTTTCTTCATTCTCTGAAGCTCAACATATAGAAATAAATATTCTGTCACCCACTGCAAGAAACTATTTGAGCCACTGTCCTTTTAAAAATGTGATCAGCTGTAAGTAACAACCTCATTCTAACCATTGCTTCAATTTTCTGTTTGCATGAAGAATAAACAGAAACCTCTGTGCATTACTCTTCCCAGTTTATCTAATGGGATGTTCCACTTTTATTATAGACCTGTTGGAAACCCCGCTGTAGACAGCACATTTTCAAATCAACAGCTTTGGTACAAATAAACAAGAATTTTTTTTAGTCTCATTGAGGAATTTAAACATTAATTAATTTGATACTGAAGGCCACATTAAAAACAGAAGAGTATGTTATTATACTGTTGCTGTATTAGCCCTCATTTCTAGACGTTTAATGATTAATACTGCTAATGAAGGTCTTATTTGCATTCTAACATTATCTGCAAATTTGGGAAAATTGAAGCAACTGATGTTTAAGGTTTAGAAGGGTTATGGTGCAAAAAATTGCTTCGGCCATTGAGTACACTTGGTACATTTTAAGGCTACTTTGATACAATATTTTAAAAGCCAATGAAAAAGTACATCGCCACAGTGTCAACTTTACTTATGTAAATTCAGGCATTCTGTGTTAACAGCAACAATTACACAGCAGCCTTAACATTGAAAGCATTCAAAGATGCTCCACCAACAGCAGTTGGGAATATTACTGAGCCAAGAGCAGACAGAGAAGGAAATTAATATATTTCTAATTTATTGAGCAGGATTTCAGTTGTTGTGGACAATCGTTAAAATGCTGAGTTCTGGAAACATTCTTTAAAAAAGGTTGAGAGACAAAAGGCTCTACTACCAATGGTGGGGCAAATGGATGTGAGGGGAGCAGAAGGGAGGAATTAACAAAAGGCCACAATCAGCAGCGAAGCATTGAGGAGGAGTGATAGGGATGTACGAGTTTGCAGGGATTGACTGGAGCATGGCAATAGAGGAATTTGTGGACCTGGCTGAGGATATTCAATTTGATACATTTAGAGACAAGGGTTGGTGGAGGTCAGTAAGGATGATGCGAGACTTAGGGCTGAATTTTATTAGCACACCACACATCATGGCAGCACGCTTTGAAGTTGGCAGCCTTCAGGCGCGGAACCACCGCCACTGAACCCCCGCGATATTTCGCATGGGGGCTCATTTAAATGGAGGGGGTGGAGTGGCCACCCCCAATGACGTAGAGGAGGCGGCTGCTCTGTCCCCGTCAATAGCATCCGGCGCCAGCGCGCAGACATTAGCGCCATTTTTAAAGGGCTTCAAGCCCTTAGCAATTTTTAAAGAGGTACTATTGTTCATTTTTTAAATAAAATGATGAAAAGCTGGAGGTCCTTTCCCAACGCCCCCCCCCCCCACAATGTTTTTTTTATTGGCCAATTTGACGAACATGAACTTTATTCCCACCCTGAACTTTCCACCCCAACCTCATCACATTTGCCCTTCAACCCCTTCCTACCAACCACAGCCAATAAAAATTGTTTTCCCCGCTCTCCCCACCAGTGCCTTGCCTTGGAACTCCGAATGGAGTTGCGGTGGACAGCCATAATATTAGCGTGGGATGGCCGCTGGGACCAGGCAAGTTGATTTGCATTTTTTTTAAATTGCAATATTTAAATGAAGGCACCGCCCCAAGCAGCCGGAGTTTTGGGGGGGGCGGGGGGCGGGGGGTGGGCACACTGAGGCCTCACCACCGCTGGTAAAATGTGGCAGGGCCTGCTCAGCATCAGGGGTCATGGCGGGCCACTCCCGCAAGTATTTACAGGCCTCCGCCATGACCCCCAACGTCAAGGGGCTGGTAAAATTTAGCCCTTAATGTGGGACAAAACACTAGTGGTGGTTTCGTAGAATAGGAGTAACAGTACAAAGTGTTTCTGTGGGTACCCGCATCTCCCGTGACACTGACTCCAGCCTCTCAGTTAGATACCTGCTCAGGCTGACCTAGACCATGCAGAACTCTGATATTCGGTTCAACCCAGAGCTGAAAGCTGAACTCCATCACCAAAGCCACTTATTTCCACGTCTAAAGTGTTGCCTGCTTCTGCCACTACCCCATTGCTGCAGAATTGCTTTGCTACCTCTAGATCCAAGCTTGTTCAAATTCAGCCATCCAAAAACATCCTTACACTGTCTGCTCTCCCATCACCCCTGTCATTGCTGGCCTACTTTAGCTCCTTGCCCTCCAAAATTTAAGATCTCCATTTTCAAAATCACAAGATAATTGTGGAGGAGAAAGGCATTCATCCCATCTTAATTCATCCATCCTTTAAGACCATTTACCCCTGACCCAACATCACTAAAACAGATCATCTGAACATTTTCACATTGCTGTTTGTAGGACCTTGCTGTGCATAATTGGCTGCCATGTTTCGTACAATTGTGACTGCACTTCAAAAGTACTTCACTGACTGCAAAGCTGGAGACATCCTGGAGGTAGTGAAAAGTACTATATAAAGCATGTCTTTTATTTCTCTATTAAGGGGCCTCTAACATACATATATTAAATACTGCTATTTTCTAACATGTTCAGCAGGATTTCAGTTTTTATCATGTACCACAGAACAATGTAATTGTACACAATATCCACGCAGTTCTCTGCTGAGCTGGCAGACAGCTGTCGATTTTAACAAGCTTCACATGATGCATGTATAGTTAATTCCAAACTGAACTGCGAAAACGAACCCAGTAATCAATTTCTGGATTTCACATTACATATGTTAAAGACAGGGTTGTACTGAAGGTGAAGAATTGCAAAATTGTTAAGGATGACATGATTAAAATCTAGCCCTCTTAATTCAAAGTGACTTGAAATAGTTATTTTGTGCTTTTCATAATCTCAGGGCATCCCAAAACAATTTACAGCCAATTAAATGTTTCTAAACTGTCGTAATATAAGAAACACGACAGCCTATTTGCACACAGTAAGGTTCCACAAAGAGAAATATGATAATAACCAAATCATCTGTTTTTAGTAATTTGGCTGAAGCATAAATCTGGCCAAAACACTGGGGGGAGCTCCCCTGCTCTTCTGTGAAATAGTGCAAGGGGATTATTTATGGTCACCTGAGAGGACAGATGGGGTCTCAGTTTAATGACTCATCCAAAAGATGGCACCTCTGACAGTGCAGCACTCCCTCAGTCTTCTCTCAACTGCCAGCCTAGATTATGTGCTCTAGTCTACAGAATGGGTTTTAAACCCACAACTTGTATTTACATAGCGCCTTTAGCATATTAAAATGACCCAAGGTGCTTCACAGGAGCATTATCAAACAAAACTTGGCATCATGCCACATAACGAGATATTAGGACAGGAGATCAAAAGCTTGGTCAACCAGGAAATTGTGAAGGAGCATCTTAAAGGAGGAGAGAGAGGGAGAGCGCTGGGGAGTTTAGGGAAAATATTCCAGAGTTTAGGGCCTTGGCAGCTGAAAGCACGGCCACCACTGGTGGAGCAATGGGATGATCAAGAGGCTAGAATTTGAGGGTTGTAGGGCTAGAGGAGATTACAGAGAGAGAGGCGAGGTCATGGAGGGATTTGAAAACAAGGATAAGAATTTAAAAATAGAGGCATTTATTTAGCGGGAGTCAATGTAGATCAGCAAGCACAGGGGTGATAGCTGAATGGGACTTTGTGTAAGTTAGGACACAGGAGGCAAAGGTTTGAAATAACCAAGTTTACAGAAGGTTAAAAATGGGAATTGACCAGGAGTGTGTTGGAAGACTCAAAAGTTGATAGTGCCACTGCATGAGCCACAGTTAAATTTTAAATTCCTACTAGAATATGCTACTTATATTGCTTAATTTAAATGACTTGTACATTTTAAAAGGGCAACCAAAAAACGGTAAGAAATAGGTTTGTAAGCTACTTAACATAATCAATGCCATCACTTAAAATTGATTTCCAATAACCCTGTAACTAATGGCAAAAACAAAAAGGTTTGCAGATGACACAAAGATTGGCCATGTGGTAGATAGCAAGGAGGATAGCTGTAGGCTGCAGGAAGATATTAATGGTCTGGTCAGATGGGCAGAAAAGTGGCAAATGGAATTTAATCCGGAGAAGTGTGAGATGATGCATTTGGGGACGTCAAACAAAGCAAAAGAATACACGATTAATGGGAAAATACTGAGAAGTGTAGAGGAAGTGAGCGACCTTCGAGTGAATGTCCACAAATCCCTGAAGGTAGCAGGACAGGTTGATAAGGTGGTGAAAATGGCATATTCTTTCCATTATTAGCCGAGGTATAGAATATAACAGGGAGGTTATGCTGAAACTGTATAACGCATTGGTTAGGCCACAACTTAAGTACTGTGTGCAGTTCTGGTCACCTCATTACAGAAAGGATGTAATTGCACTAAAGAGGATACAGAGGAGATTTACAAGAATGTTGCCAGGATTGGAAAGATGCAGCTATGAGGAAAGATTGGATAGGCTGGGGTTGTTCTCCTTGGAACAGAGAAGGCTGAGGGGAGATCTGATTGAAATGTACAAAATTTTGAAGGGCCTGGATAGAGTGGAGGTGAAGGGCCTATTCACCTTCGCTGAGAAGTCAGTGACGAGGGTGCATAGATTTAAAATGATTAATTTTTCTACCAGAGGGGAGATGAGGAAATCATTTTTCATTCAGAGGGTGGTGGGGGTCTGGAACTCACTGCCTGAAAAGGTTGTTGAGGCAGAGACCCTCAACTCATTCAAAAAGAATTGGGATATGCACTTCAAGTGCCGTAATCTGCAGAGCTACAGACCAAATGCTGGAAGGTGGGATTAGAATGGGTGGATTGTTTCTCGGCCGGCACAGACACGATGGGCCAAGTGGCCTCTTTCTGTGCCTTAAACTTTGTATGATTCTAATGGAAGATTGTGCTCTCCTCTCCACTAACCCGCAATCCAAACATCTGCCTAGGGGCATTTCATATAAAAGCCCAGAGTAATTCATAAAACAATTTTAACTATTTGTCCTATTTACTGCTGGAGCTAAGGGATAATTTTCCAAAGCCATGACACTGATAAGCAGTCTCTTGAATCAGAAATTGTAGCATGTACTGCACATAAATATTTGACCATTTAAAGTGAATGGTTAGAAAAATTGTGGACAGCGCGCACACATATTTCAGATATGTGCTTTCAGCAGGGATGGGAGAGGGCATATAAATAATTCATATTAAAAAGTACACAACCACATTTATTTCCATATCCTCGCACTCAAAGGCAGGAATAAAAAGCAAGCTGTTAGCTCCAACCTCTCAGTAATTTGACAAAAGTTCTGGAAAATCTGTTGACATCAATAATTAATTTGGAATGTGCACCAAACTTGTTTTGCTCTCCTGGATGACATTATGGCATACTTCAAGAAATGAACAAATCTAACTTAATGAGCCAAAACTTCTACACCAAGGAGCCAAGATTTCAAATTTTCACTTTGTGCCAATTATAACAAACAATGGAAATCTTACCAAATGATCAAATAATACAAAAATCAATAAGTTTCCCATATCTCTCCCCACTGAAGCTGTGTCCAAGAGTTCAATATCATCTTTCATTTTTTTTATTCTTTCATGGGATGCGCACATCGCTGGCAAGGCCATCCCCAATTGCCCTTGACAACTTAGTGGCTTGTTCGGCCATTTCAGAGGGCAGTTAAGAATTGCCTACATTGCTGCAGGTCTGGAGTCACATGTAGGCCAGACCAGTAATGAAGGCAGATTTGCTTCCCCAAAAGGACATTCGTGAACGAGATGGGTTTTTACAACAATCGATGATAGTTTTACGGCACCATTACAGAGATTAGCTTTCAATTCCAGATTTTTAATTATTTGAATTTAAATTCCACCAGCTGCTGTGGTGGTATTTGAACCCATGTCCTCAGGGCATTGCCTGGGCCTCTGGATTACTAGTTCTGTGACATTACCAATATGCCACCGCCTCCCCACATAACGCTAAGAATTCACCTCAAAAATTAAATCTGCATCAAGTCTCCGGTCATACACTTGAACACTGTACCCATATCAGAGAAGGTGTTAGTAACACCTCTCACACACTCCAGCACCTATACAATAAAAGCCTGTCATTTGATAAATGACCCTCTTTTATATTTTGCCTTCAATCTCTTTCAGTTTGTCATAGAGCCACAGAATGCATTCTTACCTCTGTCAATGTTATGTATAGTGCTACGGTCATCACTCCTAAAAACGTTTTTGTCACATTCTTCCCAAACTGCAAATTTGTTGAAATTAAAATGTATTTTGCTGTTTCCTAATCCACCTCATTACTATGCAACTCCTTGATCTTCTACAGGTTTATAAAATCTAAATTTGGCATCATCTGATCATTACATTCTTGTTCTCTTGCCTTTTAAACCTTAGTAATGCCCTGCACTTTAGGACTCTACTACTTCATATAAGCGTATCAATTTTAAAAATCTCTTTTGGATCAGTCCTTACACCATCTATCATATTTATTTCCACTGTTGGTTATTTACCTGGACTTCTGCTCAAGGCTTCTAGAAGGATTAACTAAATCCATGTGTACCTGAAAAACAAGAACGATCAATGCCAAGTCAACACACTTATCAGTCTGACAAAACCTAAATACTGTAGATGCTGGAAATCTGAAATAAAAACAGAAAATGCTGGAAATACTCAGCAGGTCAGGCAGCATCTGTCGAGAGAGAGAAAAAGAGTTAATGTTTCAGGGCAATGACCTTTCATCAGAACTGGGAAAAGTTAGAAATGGAATAGGTCTTAAGCAAGTGAAAGGGTGGAAGCGTAGAAAAAAAAAGGGAAGGTCTGTGATAGGGTGGAAGACAGGAGAGGTGAAATGACCAAAGAGTGTCAACACAAAAAAAAAAGAGTTGTCAGCCCTTTTGTCATTTAGACTCTCCTGTCTTTAAAGTTACTGTCTTCAGGTTCTGTTAAGATTTCAAGTTTAAAGTATAAGTGATTTCATATTGTAATGTTGTTGGTTTTGCTTTGCTTAACTCTTGTACAGTAAAGCCTTTTAGTTTAAAACGTGAAATCTTGTCGCATAATTCTTTCAGTAATAACTGGGAGTTTGAATTTCTTTTTTAAAAAGTTACTGGCTCTAACGGGATCGTAACAATTCCTTGCAGAGTGGTGTCTCAGAGCACTTAAAATGACAGGAAAACTTGGCTTCATGTAGATCTATTAAATTCAATTTTGCTTTGCTGTTATTTCTGCTGCGGTCAATTCATTTTAGACAGTAACTCCTCCAGTTTACTTATCTTTTCTAGCATTTTCATTTTTCCCCCAAAGCCTATCCCAGTATTCTTTATTTCTGCACAAATAATATCCATGAGAGCATCTGCACACTGTTTCGCCTCGTTTTTTTTTTCTATGCATCTATATCTTCTGCCTTTTAAGGATTCCCAGTAACTAAACTTCAAATTCTGTTTGATTGGTCACTTTCCTTTCATTCCACCCACCCCCCCCCTCCCACCCCATCTAGTCAACTGGAACAATGTAATGCTCCATAGGGAACTCCAGAGTTCTACCTGTACTCACATCTCTACATTGATGTTAATCCAGGGGTGGACATATATAGCAAATTATTACGTTCTGGAGCAAAAGGATTGAGACAAAAATTTTGTAAGTCCACCTTCACATGCTATTCACTTGGAAAAAAAATCATGATAGTAATAGGCATAAAACTCACTTTTTCCTTTGTACATGTGTCAGTGGCTCACCGTTTGTCTCTATTCACCTGTGTGAAATTCAAAAGAGAATTATGGATGAAGAAAGTCATTCGTGCCATCTTGATTCATCTATCCAGAAAGATCCTAACATCATGCGAGTGTATCATTAGACAATACTTGAATGCTTCAAGTATTTGACTTCTCCACTCCATCAGGAAGTTTATTCCACATGTTGATCATGCTTTGTGTGAAGAATTTACTAACAATGGTCTCAAAAGTATGCTTCTCTAGTTTGAACCATTTAATCAGTTTCTGAATCCAGCGCATTTATGTAAATTAGAAACAGTATCGGTTTCGCACTGAAGAACCGAGGTGCCTCGCTCAGTACTCCCCCCTCTGACCCCCTCATACAGAATACTTGCTCTTTGCTACCCTTTACCTATTTTTTCAATCCGTTCCTGTGGTTAACACTGAATCCCCTCAGCACTAAGTATAATTAACAGCTATGTATGGAACTTTGTCAAAAGCTCTTTGTAAAGTTGAGGTACACTACATCAGATAGCTGACTGCATTCCAATCCACCTTCTCAAAGAAGTTGGTCAAGCAGGATCTTCCTTTTCATATTCATACCAATTGCTGTTAACAAGGTTATTGTTATACAGGATATCAAGTTTTCTCCCAATAAATCAATTTCACTATTTTACATGGAATGGAAGTAAACCAATAGGTCTCTGTTTATCTGTGTCTGCTTTGTCACACTTTTGGAATATGGATACTGCATCAGTCCATTTCCAAACTTTTGGTGTCTCTCATGTCTACTGATGCCCTTACAACACTTATGCCACAGAATCTTTTTCTAGCCCTTTTCAGCACTCTGGGATAAATAGTAAATGTCTCTGGGGATTTGTTTTGAGCCTGATTCACCTGTCTAGGATTTCCAAACAACAAAGTCATTGACTTTACTTAGGAGATTTTTGTTAGAACAGGGCATATTGCTCGTCTTCCTTGTGACTACTAGGAGCAGTCATTCAAATATTTATGCTCATGCAAAATAATTCAGGATTAAATCTAATAAATATTGATAGTCAATGAACTATTTAAGACCACTCCTCCTATATTCCAATTCTCCCAGCTTGTGCAGTATCGGAAGATAATTTGATGTATACTCACATCCTTTCAATGTTTTAATTATCCCCACCATCATGGATGCCAATTCTGTTCACTCCAAGTACAATTTTGCAGGTAGGTGTATTGAATACTAAAGGATATGGGTTCAGACAACACCCCAGTTGTCGTGTTGAAGATCTATGAATCAGAGCAAGCCACCCATCCCAGTCAAGCTGTTCCAGTGCAGCTGTGACAAGGTCATCTACCCAATAATATAGACTTTCCAAGAATGGCCTATCCAGAAAAAAAAAAGGATAAATCTTAGCAAGGCCAATCATCACCAATCGGATACCTTCCGACCACTGGCAAAATGATATAAAGAGACACTAAGCAACACCTACTTACCAACAATCTGTTCAGTGACATCAGGTCAGATTGCACCAGAACCACTAAGCTCCAGATGGCTCAGTTTGAATTCAGACAAGGATGCAAATGCTGAATACCAGAGGAAAGGCAAGACTAACTGCCCTGAACATCAAGATAATAGTCAGCTAAGTATGGTATCAATGAGCTATAGCAAAATTGAGGTCAATGAGGGCAGTGGGGAAACGCTCCATAGCTGAAGACACATCTGAGACAGGAAAATGATTCCTGGGGGGAAAAAATGACCTCAGCATCTTCAGCTGCTTCCTCAATGACCTTCCTCTGTCAAAAGGCCAGTAATGGGGCTATTCATTAGCACCTCTACAGCATTCAACTCCATGCATGACTCTTCCAATAATGAAGCAACTCATGACAGCTGGGTTCAGACGGACACATGATGGATAACACTGATACCACACAAGTGCCAGGCAATGACCAATCAACTCCCACTAACCTTCAGTGGCACCACCAGTGCCAAGTTCCAGCAACCAGAAGTTTAAATAGATCAGCTATCTGAACACTATGGCTACAACAGCAATGCTGAGGTTGTGTATTCTATGACACGTAACTCAACCCCTGACCCATCAAAGCTTTATCATCTACAAAATTCAAGTCAAGAATGCTCACACTCACCTGGATGTTGCAATACTCAAGAAGCTCACTACCTTACAAAACAAAGCAGTCTGCAGATTGATAGTCCTGCCTCATGACTCAATGTACAGCCCCTCTACCACAGGCACATGTGACAGCAGTATGTATAATTACTGCAACAGCTCACTAAATCCCGCAACAGAGAAGGACAAGGGCAGCAAATTAAAGTGAACACCATCACTTCCAAATTCACTTCCAAGTGATACACCATTCTGGCCTATTGCTGTTCCTTCATCATTACTGGGCCAAATATCCTGAAATTCACCATCTAAAACCACCACCAATGGCAGCAGTACCACCACCACCACAAGGACTGCAGCAGTTCTCTGAGGAATGAGGGATGGGCAATAAATGCAGCTATGCCAACATCCTGAAAACAAATAACAGAAATAGCCGGCAACACGATCTGCTAGATGTAAAAGTAGAAAAATGGGGTGCCGTGTGTATTTCGGCACAGAAAAACAGAAAAAGAGGATGGAGAAAAATGTACTGCAATGGGCAGGTACACTTTGTGAAGCTCAATACACCACAGCCAAAACATTTCAGTTGACAGCCCCTTATCAGCGATACTAACATTCCTCAGCATATTCCCATGTTTAGCAATCCACATCTGCTATACACAGTGCATGCAAAATTAAGGCATGTTTTAATCTGTAAATCCCAGTGTAATTCACAACATATTCCCACATGCAGCAATCCAGATCTGCTACACCATGCTTGCAAAAATAAGGCTTATTTTGATCTATAGATCAGAGAACATCTGGAGCTACAGAGAAGCCCAGGCTGAACACTCGTGAGCTGACATGAAGTGTCTAGTGTGTGTTCTGGTAATCAGCCTGTTCCTCATCTCCTTTCCCACTTCTGTCTTGTCCCAGTCCTTGAAGAGTGGAGAATCGGGTATCAAGCTATGCGGTCAGGAGTTCATCCGAGCCGTGATCTATACCAGTGGGGGGGTCTCGCTGGAAGAGGCTTCTCGATAACCAAAACGGTCCCTTGCAGACCTCAGCTGATAAAGACTACTTCAAGGAGATGGACAGCATGAGGGAGGTTAGAGTCCCTCTCGGGGTTAGAGTCCCCAGAAGTTTGAGGGAGGTTAGAGTCCCCCTCGGGGTTCGAGGCCCCATCTGAATGTTTTAGTGAAATTTCAAGTGAGTAAAAACAAGTTACTGTGTCTTTTGATTCGAATGTGTGAATGTTGGAAGCTTCCATGAATGTGGGATGTGCAGCTTGTGTTCTGTAGAACCGAACCGACTGTCATTAACTCTTTGTTGTCTGGCCTTAATGATGAAATAATGAGTCTGTTACTTTTTCTATTTTTACAGGTGTATATTTTGTGGGAACCTGGAGTCATGTTTTGGTTGTGAATTAGTTGAACCGTGTGTGTTCCTTGACATCGGGACAGGGAATTTGAAAGAGATTTGGTATTTTGAATTCATAACCCATTACAGGAATCAATTTTCTAACTTGTTTGGAATTGAATGAGTGTGAAAAGTGATTGTTGAGTGTATTCATTTCAATTTAAGATTGTGCATCCAGTAATGGGATATAAAATTGAATTATATTTTAAGTTAAAGTTTTAATTTTATTTTAAAAGTTGGTTTTGCAACTGTGAAGAGACAATGAACAATTTTGTAAGAGATAAGCTTCAGCCTTGAAGGTCTGAAGATGTTTGGCAGAAATCCAATTTGAAGTTTAAAACACTGCGTTAATTGGAGTTCCAGTTTCAAATCTGTTCTTGTTTTTTTGGAGTTTAAATTAAAGACATGTTTTACTGACTGCATTTAAGTAGCAAATGACAGGAATTGGATATTGGTTTAAGGGAGAGAAGGAAAAACAAAGGAGATATAGGAAAGATTCTGTCTGTTTAAAGTTTATTTAAGAAGCTGGTGTTAAATCTTTTGTTATAAGAATGTTAAATAACTTCTTCTTTAGCTATTGGTTTTATTACAGGCATTTGAAAAGGCGCCTGAAGAAAGAAGAAAAATGACGTAATTTACCATCTTATAAAAAAGCATGTGCTATTCTGTTCTGTGTGCAGTTGTGTTAAGTATTATAAATTAATAAGTCTGATTAGAAACCTCTTACAAAAGATACTAAAAATTTGGAAACAATTGGAGTTTAATCTAAAATGCTGTCTTTCCTGATGGAGATGCTTTCCTTTGATGTTGATAATATTACAAATGATTTTGTTGTTTTCAAACCCTAAGGATACCAAAAGGATTGGAAAAAAGATTAAAATGGAGTGTAGTTCTTTTCAATCAGAAAAAGTTATGTAAAGTGACGCAGCTGAGAATGTTTTGCTCCGCCCCCTTGGAGACAGACAAATAAATTAACTCTGCTGCAGCATTGCTGAGAGTAAAATTTATATATAATGGACATTATTAAATCTTAAATTTCTAAATTGACAGACAGAATTGGACAAATTAACCCATTGGGCTCAGGGGCAGAGCCACAATGGATTCTTTGTGTTTTTTTTTTAAGCAGGTGACGGCAGGTTCCAAGGCCACATGAGAACTGATGCCACAGCAAGAAATCCAGCAGCTTTAAGAATTTAAAAACTTAATTGCAGACATCAAATGTCAGAGCATCTTTATCAATGTAACAAATGCAATATCACCAAGTCTGGGCATAAGAAATTTGGATCAATAAACACAATTTAATTGATATGAGTAGTCATTTAAAGCACTCAAAGGGAAATTTATCTGATATTTAAGAGGACAATCAAAGTTTTAGAAAATAAAAAACAAAACAGTCTAAGTGGTTTGCTGTGTTGGATATTAGCAATGGGTTCTGGTCCATACTGCTGGCACAAGAGTGTCAATATAAATTTGCATTTACGTTCCAGGGACAACAGGACGTGTCTCCCCCAGGGATTTCATAATAGTCCATCAATATTCCACCAGCGGTTGGCAAAAGGGTTAAATCCTTTCTCCCAATCAGAATGTTTGATCCAATATGTGGATGACCTACTGGAGGACCTCCTTCAACTCCTTTGGAAGGTTGGAGTGAAAGTTAACCCAAAAAAGGCACAGATATTGAAAGAAGAGGTTTATTATTTGGGAATAGTGATAACACAGGGAAAGCATGAGACAGAGCAGATGAGAGTACAGAAAATCCTCAAACTCCCCTTACCACAAGATACTAAGGCTCTGAGATCATTTTTGGGCCTCGTTGGGTATCGCAGGAACCTGACTGATTGATTTGCCTTAAAGCCAGCCCCTTTATATAATCTCCTGAAAAAAACTACTATGTGCCTGGCGGACAATTTAATCTGCTGAGTATTTCCAGCATTTGTTGTTTTTGTTTTGGATTTCCAGCATCTGCAGTATTTTGCTTTTATTTTAGAGGACAATTTAATCTACCAGGTGTGTCAGGTTTTGACAGCAAAGGCCCTCCAGGGACCTTTTGTGTCAAAATCATTGGGGGGTGTACAAGGGAAGGAGCCAGCAATCAAACCAGCTCTCAAAATTTATTAAATGGACAACAAGCTCCAATCACCACAGTTAACCCCACATCCAAATTACTAACAAGTAAGGTTACGACCCAGCAGCCACAAGTGATTGGTCCCCCTTGCCCTGCCTTGACTGCAGGACCAGAAAATGGACTTGCGATAATAAAAACTAATAAAATTGTATATGATAATATAAAGCTCGAGTCGGTACCGGTAATATTGAATATCTCAGATATCCAGCTACCTGACTGGTGCCCTGAGAAGACCCGAGAGTTGTACAAGATATTACTGTAACAGTCTTGCTAAGACAAGAATTTGGTGATGAGGGAATAATAAAGGGAAAGAGACGTAAACATAGTTTAGTGAATGACGCAGCCACAGTCTTTAATACAGGAACTTCAATTGTCAATACTATAGATTTGGAAAATGTGGACCAGAAGGTTAGAACTCTTAGTCAGCTAATAAAGGATATTTTGAAAAAGGAACAAAATGCACAGAAGTGGTGTAGCTAAAGTAGGAAAGGATCTGATGAATACGGTGACAGGAAGGGTGATGAGACTGCCAAGGTATGTCGTAGCAGGTAGTGAGGAAGTAGGACCCATGAGAGAAAGGGTTAAAGATTTGTGAAGGAGCTGTGCAGGCAAATGTATGAGCTGAGGCAGGAGATTCTATAGAAACAGACATGAAAGAGGAACAGACAAAGGTGCCTGTTGTGGGAGACAAAGTAATGGTAAAGGGAAGGGCCGATGGAAACACTGGTCCCAACTGAAGGTATATAAAGATACCAGTTGGAGGACTTAGCTAGTCACATGAATGATAAAATTACCAGGTGCCAACTCAGAAAACGTAAGGTATGGAAAGGTCAGGAGCTATGAGTATTGAAGTAGTGTTGGGAATACCTGTAATTCCGAGAGATAAGTTAGGGATGCAATTATATGAAGTAGAAAATATAGGGGTGATAAGGGGAAAAGATTACATAAAATACTATGATATTTTACCCTACGTTATGGAAATTGGAAAAGAGGTGGTTGGAACAACATTGTCTGAGTGTAGTCTGGAAAACCAGGTGGTCATATGTCCTCATCCTAGATATATGTAGACTAGGAAAGCATTGTCAGAGTTAACCCATGTGGCCTATATGGGAAAGGGGAGATATTGTTTAACCACCACAGCGAAGGAGTACCAGTATGGACATAACCGGACTTGTCCGTTGAGCAACAGTACATTTTGTTACAACCCACAAATACCAATCAGAGTAGGGAAGATGGAGTTGGTAGATATACATAAACGAAAGACAGAAACAAAACCTGTGACAGAAAGTATTAAGGAGGGTTTGACAGATTACCACCGGGAATATGAATATACTATTCAGCTATTGCCCACACGCTTGGGTAAAGAGAGAAAGCAGCAAGAAGCCATTGCTGTAGTGCACTACAACCCAGAACAACGGTCGAAGAAGCTACAAGATGAGATGGACGAGATAAACAATTCTACCTGGTGGGAGGACTTATGGAACTGGGGGTCAAACGTGCAGATACACCCCTGGTTTAGAATTATCTCCCATGTCCTGATAGTGGTTTTGGGTATCATGGTGCTATATGTGACATACTTAAGAAATTAATTAGGCAATGTGAGAGGATGTATGAACACAGGATGGACAGCTACCCGAAAGGCAATCAGTATTCGAACTGGCTCTATAAAAGATAGACAATTAGTTATGCCACACAAGGGTGATTGTATAACCTATTCGTATATACTTAAAATGAATTAATGAATGATCAACATGCTCTAAGAATGAAATTGCGGCTGTATTATGTTCACACAATTGATTGATTATGTAATGGTGATGATTTAATTTCTCACGGGTATGATCAGGATGGCGCAGATGTGGTTTGCACCAGAATTTTCCATCATGGCAGGGAGGGTTGCCGCACAGTGCCTGCTCTGCCAACGCCATAACCTGGGAAAGACACCTTCAGTGACTGCAGCGGTGGGCCCACAGCCGTGGGGCCCTTTTGTGCATTCACAAATGGACTTTATACAAATGCCTAAATGTATGGGATACAGCTATGTGTTGCTATTACTGTAGCCAAGTTACTGTTACATGAATATGTGCCTAGGTTTGGAATCCCTGAAATCATATCTAGCGACAACGGCCCTTGACTTCTTGCGGGCGGCACAAGGCGGGGGACTGTGCAGCTATTAATGAGACATGTTGCTTCTACTTTAACGAGGATCAGAGGATTGAGACGGATGTACATTCCATTCAGGACCAGATGCGCCTCCTCCACTCAGTGGCTCAGGAAAAGCCCTTTGACTGGTGGGGGTGGCTTCCCGACATCGGCGGGTGATTTGGGAACCTTTTCAGAACTTCTCAAATACCTTGTCGTGGGTCTTGCCCTGCTCATCATCCTGTAGATTGTCATCCAACGCTTCCTCTGTTGCATCCGCTCCGTTTGCCGGTCACAGAACCTCCAGGGTCCTGGTGACAGTCCAACAACCCATCTCCTCCCTCTCCTCAGGAACCAGGACCCCACTAAGAATGAAGCCCAGCGACTAGCAGACATAGAACTTGAGTGAGGACTGGGGATTGCCCTTTCAGGACAAAAGGGGGGAAATGTGGAATCTAGGGTGAGCCATCCTAGGACAAGGGGTGTGGGTTTGGCTAGTCATCATGTTTATACATTAACTGTTCCTTAGGATTGTACTAGGCATGGGAGTTGAGACAAGATGAGTGTTGCTGAAATAGAATGTACTTTTCTGTCTCGCGCTGTGGACTGCAGTATCCGCTGCAAGGCCAATGGTGAGATAGATATGTAAATGAAGGATTGAAATAATGCTGTATCCCATTCGTTTAGGGCAAATGCTCAACTGCAGTAGCATTGGTGTCTTTGAATGCAAATTAAGGATTGAAATTATTATTGTAAGACTACTGGTTACAGAATACTAGAAGTGCCACTGTTTTGCGGAAACTCTTTAGAACAATACAGTGAGCCCCACTGTGGGCCGCGCGTGGCTGTTCTCCTTGTGCACAAGTCAATAAAAGTCGGTTGCGAGTATTCCCCGTGCCAAGTCTGTTTATTTTACACCAGTGCAATTTGTTATTTCTTGGGAAATCTGAGATTTACAAGCATATAAGCTACTGGACTTCCTACTATGAAGTACACAACATAGGCAGTGAGGCCTTAGGCGAATGCTTTCTCTGTAGCATTCCATGTAGGATCATGTCAACTTTTCTAGGAGAAAGAATGCAGAAAAATAATTCTCCCTTGGCAAAGTGGTATTTTTTAGCATGGCTCTACTTCAAACAGCAAGAGATGTTGTCCAGATATCACTCATCACCTTCTTTCCTTTTATGCTGGCATTGTTGTTGTCACTTGGAAACAATGCTCCATTGTAATTATCCACTCAACGCAACAGTGAAGGTTTCTAGTGTAGGTTCTATCATATGTCTCATTTCCTACAACAAAAATCAGTCCTCTGCACTGGCACAGCTTGCCACTGGGACAGTTACCTGGCTATCCTAAAGTTCCGCCATTGATTTAGCCTCCTTCCAGAGTTGCCAGATCCTGATGTCACGGGTTGAGTGTAGGGTTGTGTTCCTAAGTATGATTTATATCCCCTTTCCTAACTATCAATCACAAGGCTAACTCCAAAAAGAAAATAAATTATCACTAACAAATTTAACTTTGCACAAAACGCCACCACATTTTTCCAATTTCAGCTCCAGCTGTGTGCAATGCCATTGAAGCCACTCCCATAATGACACTTGAAACTTGAATCCAAACACCTGAGATTCAAAACAATATCTGTCAGGGTGACTACTCCTCTGACTTGGCCTTGACTCGGCACCTCTTCAAGAAGGAACAGAATCTCATAATACAGGCAGCTGTATAGGTGTTGTGGGTGGAAATCCACATCAGAACAATCAATCAATCAGTACTATTGAGATTTTCCTCTCTTTTTCCAGAACTGCAGCTGACATTAGACGTCAGTCACTTTGGGACAGGGTGGGGAGGTGTAGGTGGCAGTGAACAGTACTGTGTCATGTGATTTCAAATCAAGTTTTTTGTTACTAAACATTAAAAGGCAATAACACCAACCCCCACCCACCCCGACCCCAGTATCCATTATGAAGCTGGCACACACTTTGGAGCTCAGATGACAGTAATAAACTTTCTGTACATTGCTTGTGTAATTTATTATAGCTAAACCATTTGAAGGGTTGTTGTTTTAACATATGCCAAGACATTGGTTGTCTTACACTGTTTCACACAGAAATACGAAGGGGGTTAGGCTGCAAAATATATCCTCCTCAAAATAGTGTGCATGACATTTCTATGCAATACCCACTTAAGTAATTATCATTGTATTAAAATTTCATGTCCGTACAAATTTGGATTGTATCTGGAGACAGCATATAAGCTACAGTGAATTATTATAGGATTGTCACTATTAGAGGAAGGGAAATATGAATTGTAGATAACAAATTACACATGAGAACAGTAGCAGGCTATGTTGTGGGAATAGTAATCCAGAGGCCTGGACTAATGATCCAGAAACAGGAGTTCAAATTACATCCCCTTCCCCCACATCCCAGTCACATGGCAACTGGGGAATTTAAATTCAGCTAATCTGGAATAAAATTAGAATTAGAATTAGAACATTACAGCGCAGTACAGGCCCTTCGGCCCTCGATGTTGCGCCAACCTGTGAAACCATCTGACCTACACTATTCCATTTTCATCCATATGTCTATCCAATGACCACTTAAATGCCCTTAAAGTTGGCGAATCTACTACTGCTGCAGGCAGGGCGTTCCACGCCCTTACTACTCTCTGAGTAAAGAAACTACTTCTCACATCTGTCCTATATCTATCACCCCTCAACTTGAAGCTATGTCCCCTCGTGTTTGCCATCACCATCCGAGGAAAAAGACGCTCACTATCCACCCTATCTAACCCTCTGATTATCTTATATGTCTCTATTAAGTCACCTCTAACGAAAACAACCTCAAGTCCCTCAGCCTTTCCTCGTAAGACCTTCCCTCCATACCAGGCAACATCCTAGTAAATCTCCTCTGCACCCTTTCCATAGCTTCCACATCCTTCCTATAATGCGGTGACCAGAACTGCACGCCATACTCCAGGTGCGGTCTCACCAGAGTTTTGTACAGCTGCAGCATGACCTCGTGGGTCCAAAACTCGATCCCCCTACTAATAAAAGCTAACACACCATATGCCTTCTTAACAGCCCTATTAACCTGGGTAGCAACTTTCAGGGATTTATGCACCTGGACACCAAGATCTCTCTGTTCATCTACACTACCAAGAATCTTCCCATTAGCCCAGTACTCTGCATTCCCGTTACTCCTTCCAAAGTGTATCACCTCACACTTTTCCGCATTAAACTCCATTTGCCATCTCTCAGCCCAGCTCTGCAGCCTATCTATGTCCCTCTGTACCCTACAACATCCTTCAGCACTATCCACAACTCCACCGACCTTTGTGTCATCTGCAAATTTACTAACCCACCCTTCTACACCCTCTTCCAGGTCATTTATAAAAATGACAAACAGCAATGGCCCCAAAACAGATCCTTGCGGTACACCACTAGTAACTAAACTCCAGGATGAACATTTGCCATCAACCACCACCCTCTGTCTTCTTTCAGCTAGCCAATTTCTGATCCAAAGCTCTAAATCACCTTCAACCCCATACTTCCGTATTTTCTGCAATAGCCTACCGTGGGGAACCTTATCAAACGCCTTACTGAAATCCATATACACCACATCCACGGCTTTACCCTCATCCACCTGTTTGGTCACCTTCTCGAAAAACTCAATAAGGTTTGTGAGGCACGACCTACCCGTCACAAAACCGTGCTGACTATCGCAAATGAACTTATTCTTTTCAAGATGATTATAAATCCTGTCTCTTATAAACTTTTCCAACATTTTACCCACAACCGAAGTAAGGCTCACAGGTCTATAATTACCAGGGCTGTCTCTACTCCCCTTCTTGAACAAGGGGACAACATTTGCTTTCCTCCAGTCTTCCGGCACTATTCCTGTCGACAATGACGACATAAAGATCAAGGACAAAGGCTCTGCAATCTCCTCCCTGGCTTCCCAGAGAATCCTAGGATAAATCCCATCTGGCCCAGGGGACTTATCTATTTTCACACTTTCCAAAATTGATAACACCTCCTCCTTGTGAACCTCAATCCCATCTAGTCTAGTAGCCTGAATCTCAGTATTCTCCTCAACAACATTTTCTTTCTCTACTGTAAATACTGACGCAAAATATTCATTTAACACTTCCCCTATCTCCTCTGATTCCACACACAACTTCCCACTACAATCCTTGATTGGCCCTAATCTAACTCTAGTCATTCTTTTATTCCTGATATACCTATAGAAAGCCTTAGGGTTTTCTCTGATCCTATCCGCCAATGACTTCTCGTGTCCTCTCCTTGCTCTTCTTAGCTCTCCCTTTAGATCCTTCCTGGCTAGCTTGTAGCTCTCAAACGCCCTAACGGAGCCTTCACGTCTCATTCTAACATAAGCCTTCTTCTTCCTCTTGACAAGCGCTTCAACTTCTTTAGTAAACCACGTCTCCCTCGCTTGACAACTTCCTCCCTGCCTCACAGGTACATACTTATCAAGTAAAAAGCTAGTGGTATCAGTAATGGTGACCATGCAACTACCAGATTGTCATAAAAACCCATCTGGTTCACTAAGGTCCTTTAGGGAAGGTAATCTGCCATCCTTACTTTGGTGTTGTATTGCGCTATGACTCTTACCCAGTCTAGCCTACATGTGACTCCAGACCCACAGCAATATGGTTGACTCTTAACCGCTCTCTGAAATGGCTTAGCAAGCCTTTCAGTTCACCACCACCTTCTCAAGGGCAATTAGGGATGGGCAATAAATGCTGGCTTTGCCAAGATGCCCACATCCTGTGACTGAATAAAACAATAAGCATATTCACTCATGATAGCATATTGATTTTAAGTACAGTCTTTCCTATTGTAGAATTTGTAAGGGGAATAGATAGGCGTTTCTGTGGTCGCAAAAGAGACTCCAGGATGGTATGTTGCCTCCTGGTGCTAGGTTAAGGATGTCTCAGAGTGGTTACAGGACATTTTGAAGGGGGAGGGTGAACAGCCAGTGGTCGTGGTACACATTGGTACAAATGGTGTAGGTAAAAAAAAGGTTGAGGTCCTAAAAGCAGAATATAGTGAGTTAGGAAGTAAGTTGAAAAGTAGAACCTCAAAGGTAGTGATCTCAGGATTACTACCAGTGCCACATGCTAGTCAGAGTAGAAATAGCAGGATATATCGGATAAATACGTGGCTGAAGAGATGGTGTGAAGGGGAGGGTTTTAGATTCCTGGGACATTGGGACCGATTCTGGGGGAGGTGGGACTAGTACAAACTGGATGGGTTGCACCTGGGCAGGACCGGGACTGATGTCCTAGGGGGAGTATTTGCTAGAGTGCTTGGGGAAGGTTTAAACTAAAATGGCAGGGGGATGGGAACCTTTGCAAGGAGTCAGAGGAGGGGGGATCAAAGACAAGAACAAAAGACAGTAAGGGGAATAAGAAAAGTGATAGGCAGAGAAATCAAGGGCCAGAATCAAACAGGGCCACAGTGAAAAATAGTGGGAAGGGGCCAAGTAATGTTAAAAAGATAAGCCTTAAGGCTTTGGGCCTTAACGCGCAGAGCATTCACAATTAAGTGGATGAATTAATCGCGCAAATAGATGTAAACGGGTATGATATAGTCAGGATTACAGAGACATAGCTGCAAGGTGACCAGGGATAGGAAATGAACATCCAGGGTATTTAGGAAGGACAGACAAAAAGCAAAAAGCAAAAAGCAGCGGAGTTCCATTGCTAGTTAAAGAGGAAATTAACGCAATAGTGAAGAAAGATATTAGCTCTGATGATGTTGGGTAGAGCTGAGAAACACTAAGGGGCAAAAAACATGAGTGGGGGTTGTATATAGACCCCCCAAACTGTTGTGGTGATGTTGGGAATTGCATTAAACAGGAAATTAGACGCATGCAATAAAGGAACATCTGTAATTATGGGTGACGTTAATCTGCATATAGATTGGGCAAATCAAATCAGTCACAATATCGCAGAGGAAGAATTCTTGGAGTGTATATGGGATGGTTTTCTGGACTAATAGGTTGAAGAACCAACTACAGAACAGGCCATCCGAGACTGTGTATTCTTTAATGAGAAAGGAATAATTGACAATCTAGTTGTGCGAGACCCCTTGGGGATGAGAGACCATAATATGATAGAATTCTTCATCAAAGATGAAGAGTGACATAGTTGATTCTGAGACTAGGGTCCTGAATCTTAGTAAAGGAAACTACGAAGGTTTGAGGCGCGAGTTGGCTATGATGGATTGGGAAACGTTACTTAAAGGGACGACGGTGGAAAGGCAATGGCAAACATTCAAAGAGTGCATGGATGAATTGCAACAAGTGTTGGCACAAAAGGAAAACGGGAAAGATAGCCAAACCTTTGGCTTACAAAAGAAATTATAGATAGCATTAGATCCAAGGAAAAGGCATATAAATTCACCAGAAAAACAACAGACCTGAGGATTGGGAGCAGTTTAGAATTCAGCAAAGGAGGACCAAGGGATTGATTAAGAAGGGGAAAATAGAGTACGAGAGCAAGCTTGCGGGGAACATAAAAACTGACTGTAAAAGTTTCTATATGTATGTGAAGAGAAAAAGATTGAAGACAAATGTAGGTCCCTTACAGTCAGAAACAGGGGAATTTATTATGGGGAACAAAGAAATGGCTGACCAACTAAATGCATACTTTGGTTCTGTCTTCACAAAGCAGGACACAAATATCATACCAGAAATGTTGGGGAACACAGGGCTTAGTGAGAGAGAAGAACTGAAGGAAATCAGTCTTAGTAGAGAAATGGTGTTGGGGAAATTGATGGGATTGAAGGCCGATAAATCCCCAGGGCCTGATGGTATGTATCCCAGAGTATTTAAGGAAGTGGCCCTGGAAATAGTGGATGCATTGCTGGTCATCTTCCAAGATTCTATAGACTCTGGCACAGTTCCTACAGATTGGAGGGGAGCTAATGTAACCCCACTATTTAAAAAGGGAGGTAGAGAGAAAGCAGGGAATTATAGACCAGTCAGCCTGACGTCGGTAGTGGGGAAAATTCTAGAGTCCATTATCAAAGATTTTATAGCAGAGCACTTGGAGAACAGTGTTAGAATCGGACAGAGTCAGCATGGATTTACAAAAGGGAAATCATGCTTGACAAATCTACTAGAATTCTTTGAGGATGTAACTAGCAGAGTTGATGAGGGGCAGCCAGTGGATATGGTTTATTTGGACTTTCAGAAGGCTTTCAATAAAGTCCCACCTTAGAGATTAGTGTGTAAAATTAAAGTGCATGGGATTGAGGGTAGTGTATTGCACTGGATAGAAAATTGGTTGGCAGACAGGAAACAAAGAGTAGGGATAAATAGTTCTTTTTCCAAATGGCAGGCAGTGATTAGTGGGGTAGCTAGGACCCCAGCTATTCACAATATATATCAATGATTTAGATGAGGGAACTAAATGTAATATCTCCAAATTTGCAGATGACACAAAACTGGGTGGGAGGGTGAGTTGTGAGGAGGACGCAGAGAGGCTTCAGGGTGATTTGGACAAGTTGAGTGAGTGGGCAAATTCATGGCAGATGCAGTGTAAGGTGGATAAATGTGAGGTTATCCACTTTGGTAGCAAAAACAGGAAGGCAGATTATCTGAACTGCTATAAACTGAGAGAGGGGAATATGCAACGAGACCCGTGTGTTCTCGTACACCAGTCGCTGAAGGTAAGCACACAGGTCCAACAGGCAGTAAAAAAGGCAAATTGTATGTTGGCCTTCATAGCGAGTGCAGCAGCGGGGATGTCTTTCTGCAGTTATACAGGGTCTTGGTGAGGCCACACCTGGAATATTGTGTGCAGTTTTGGTCTCCTTATCTGAAGAAGGATGTTCTTGCCATAGAGGGAGTGCAGCAAAGGTTTGCCAGACTGATTCCTGGGATGGTGGGACTGACGTACGAGGAGAGATTGAGTCGGTTAGGATTATATTCGCTGGATTCAGAAGAGTGAGGGAGGATCTCATAGAAACCTATAAAATTCTAACAGAACTTGACAGGGTAGATGCAGGAAGGATGTTCCCGATGGTGCGAGAGTCCAGAACCAGGGGTCATAGTCTAAGGATACGGGTAAACCTTTCAGGACTGAGATGAGGAGAAAGTTCTTCACTCAGAGTGGTGAACCTGTGGAATTCGCTACCACAGAAAGCAGTTGAGGCCAAAACATTGTATGTCTTCAAGAAGGAGTTAGATATACCTCGGGTTTAAAGGGATCAAAGAATATGGGGCAAAAGCGGGAACAGGTTACTGAGCTGGATGATCAGCCATGATCATAATGAATGGTGGAGCAGGCTCGAAGGGCCTACTCCTGCACCCATTTTCTATGTTTCTAACCCTCCTCACAATACTGAAGAGCATTTCATTCAATAAGAGTACAGAACAGGAATACATACTAATTGATGGGGAACAACTTTCCCACACGAGCTGTCAAGGGCAGATGCATTGAAAAGACGTTTACTTAAAGAAAGGCAAAACATTGAAATAATCTGGAGGGAATGAATTCATTGTACATTAAAGTCAACTAAAAACTTTAAGAACTAGTAAAATATCAATCAGCTCAGAGCATTTAAAATGACACATTTTGAACGTTACTACAGCCAAATCGTTTATAACTGGAAAGCAACATCTCAAGACAGAATTGTCCATCAGCACATGGTAAAGAGGTCTCCGATCTAAATGCAATTTGATTTTTTTTTTGCATGTCAAAAAATATAAAATTTTTACCTGCAATTTCTTCCTCCACCCACAAGGAATTATTAGTGTAAACTCAGACGGGAGGAGGCGGTTGAGAAAGGAGTTGTAAAGCCCTGTCCTTCCCTTTCCCTATTTCTCCCCAAGATAAACGACCAAATGTATTGCCAACTAAAACAAAAGTAACAAGAAAAATTGTGTTCCTGTTTTTTGCTCTAAAGTCCATATGAATGTCCGGTGTTATGTTTATGGGCCGGCTGTTATCTCCCCACTGCTCTGCCCTCCTGCGCAGCTCGAGCGCCAGCGGTTACTTCCCCCAAGCGCGAGCTCCAGGACACGAGCAAGCGAACATCACTTGTCGCGCGAGCCTTTTTTCAAATTATTCCCAATTCTTTTCAGTTAAATCGCCCCACGACCCAACGAGTGCTCACCCAAACCCCCTTGTCCGCCTAAAATCCTCCTCGGCGCGCAGAAATAAATGGAACCAAAACAAAGGTTCCGTTTCTCCTGCCAACCTTTCAGAGAAGGCTAAGGTTGGATTGAAGTTGGCACAATTGTCATTATCTTCAGATTTAAAATATTACGTAGCCCGTAAAAGAGAAAATATTTTTGGTTGAAGTAGTTACAAAATGCCACAAATAAAGTGTCAAAAATCAAAATTCTTAAGAAGGCCTTACCCAGTTATTCCTGGAAGATAAATCTAATGTCTTCAACATTCACATCACCCTTCAGTAAATAGAATGGCGTGTATAAATGACAACAAAAAAACTGACCATTCAGCCCAACTAGATCTGTTGATGTTTGCCAGCAGTGATCCTAATCCCAAATAAAAACAAAAAATGCTAGAAATACTCAGCAGGTCTGGCAGCATCTGTGAAGAGAGAAGCAGAGTTAACGTTTCAGGGCAGTGACCCTTCAGAACTAGTAGAGGCCAGAAATGTAATAGGTTTTAAGCAAATAAAGCAGGGGTGGGGCAAGAGATAACCAGAGAGAAGGTATTGACAGGACAAGGTCACAGAGAATAATTGACCAGAAGGTTGTGGAGCAAAGGCAAATGGTGCACTGAAAGACAAAGCGTTAGCGCAGAGAGGGTGTTAATTGACAGAAAAATAGAACAACCTGGCCAAAAGCACAAACATGACAAAAAAAAAGCAGTGGGTAGGCACATGGTAAAAAAAAATGAATGATGAAATAAAATAAACAAATAAAAAAGAAAAAGGGGACTTGTCATGCTTTGAAATTATTGAACTCAATGTTCAGTCCGGCAGGCTGTAGCGTGTCTAATTGGTAAATGAGATGCTGTTCTTCGAGCTTGCATTGATGTTCACTGGAACACTGCAGCAATCCCAGGACAGATATGTGGGCATGAGAGCAGGGGAGTGTGTTGAAATGGCCAGCAACCGGAAGCTCAAGGTCATGCTTTCGGACTGAGCAGAGCTGTTCCGCAAAGCAGTCACCCAATCTGTGTTTGGTCTAACCAGTGTAGAGGAGACCACATTGTGAGCAGTGAATACAGTATACTAAATTGAAAGAAGTACAAGTAAATCGCTGCTTCACCTTCATCCTAATTCCATATGCTTGTCTCCTTCCCCTATTCCTTTATTCTCATTTCTGATGTTAACATTGCCTATATTTCGATCAACAATTCCGCAGCCTCTGTGTAAAATTTCGCCCGCCTTCAAATTGCACTTTTGCGTACTTTTAAAGAAAGACTTGCATTTATATAGTGTCTTTCATGACCACTGGACGTCCCAAAGCACATTACAGCCCTGGGACTCAGGCCCAGAACTGCAAGTTCCCACCAGCAGTGGCAGTGGGCAGTTTGATCAGTTCATTCTTCCTACCAAAGTGTATCACTTCGCTTGTTTCTACATTAAATTTCATCTGTCATGTGTCTGACATTTCATCACTCTCTCCATGCCCTTCTTAAGTCTGTCACTATCTGCCTCAATGTTTACAATATTTCCAAGTTTCATATCACAAAGTATTAGAAAGTACATCTAGCACAGCCCAACAGGTCCATGCCAGTGCTGATCTTCCCCATGAGCCTCCATTCCTCATCAATATATCCTTCTATTCCTTTCTCCCTCATACACTTATCTAGCTTCCCCTTAATGCAGCTATGCTATTCACTTCAATTACTTCTTGTGGTAGTAAGTTCCACATTCTAACCACTCTCTGAATGAAGAAGTTTCTCCTGAATTCCCTATTTGATTTAGTCATAGACATAGAGTGATACAGCACTGAAACAGGCTCTTCGGCCCACCGACCATCAACAACCCATTTATACTAATCCTACATTAATCCCATATTCCCTACCACATCCCCATCTTCCCTCAATTCTCCTACTACCTACCTACACTAGGGGCAATTTACAATGGCCAATTTACCTATCAACCTGCAAGTCTTTGGCTGTGGGAGGAAACTGGAGCACCCGGCAGAAACCCACACAGTCACAGGGAGAACTTGCAAACTCTGCACAGGCAGTACCCAGAACTGAACCTGGGTCACTGGAGCCGTGAGGCTGCAGTGCTAACCACCACACCACTGTGCCGCCCATAGTGACTATCTTATATTCATGGCATCTATTTTTGGTCTCAAGCACAGGTAGAAACATCTTCTCTATGCCTACCCTGTCAAACCCTTTCATAAACCTAAAGACATCTATCTTGTCATCCTCGGTTCTCTTTACTAGAGAAAAGAGCCCCAACTTGTTCAATTTTTTGTGATAGGTATAATCTCTCAATTCTGATACCATTCTAGTAAATCTTTTTTGCACCTTCTCCAGTGCTTCTATGGTCTTTTTATGATATGGAGACAAGAACTATTCACAGTAGTTCAAGTGTGGTCCAACCAGGATTCTATACAAGTTTAACATAACCACTCTTCTTTTCAATTCTATCCCTCTAGAAATGAACCCCAGTGCTTTGTTTGCTTTTTTTTAATGGCCTTATTAACCTGCATCACTACTTTTGGTGATTTATGTTTCTGTACTCCCATATCTCTCTGTTCCTCTACCCCAGGGGTGTCCAAACGTTTTTTGTGGGGGAGCCACATTACAATTTTAGTCCTACCTAGGGAGCCAGGGAGAAAATTTTGGAAAGATAATGGCATTAAAAATTTATCTTACTATTAATCAAAGAAACAATAAATGTGCATTTTTGTGAAGAAGCTTTAAATGAGAAGACTAATTTATTGACTTACTTTCTCATCACTATGTTGAACAGTGATTTAGTGACATACCTGGCTTTGTTTTTGCTTGCATAAGTATTCTGTCTCTGCATTTGAGGTAGTGATGTGGAGGATTCTGGATGCATGTTCATCTGTCAAGAGTGATGCTGATATCTTTCTCTCCACTGTCTCCCCCCTCTCTGTGTCTCTGTGCCTCTCCCCCTTCTCTCTGTGTGGCACTCTCCCCTCTCTGTGTCTCACCCCCACCCTCTCTCTGCGTCTCTCCCCCACCCTCTCTCTGCATCTCCCTCCCCCCCCACCCCCCCGGCATCTCTCTCCGCTCGTCTGTTTCTCTTCCACTCCGTCTCTCTCCCCCTCTCTCTCTCACCCACTCTCTCTGTCTCGCTCCCCACTTACGCTCTGTCTCACTCCCCACTCACGCTTTGTCTCGGCTCCACCCCTCTGTCTCTCTTTCCTCCCTTTCTGTGTCTCTCTGCCACTGTCTCTCTCCCCCCTCTCTCTCTCTCTGTCTCCCGCCCTTCTCTCTCTCCACTGCCTCTCTGTCTCTCACCCCCGTCTCTCTCCTTCCCTCTCTCTGTCTCTCCCCCCTCTCTCTGTCTCTCTCCTCCCCTCCGTCTCTCTCCCCTTCTTTCTCTCTCCCCTTCCCTCTGTCTCTCCCCCATCTCTTTCCCCATCTCTCTGTCTCTCTCTCTCCCCTCCTTCTCTCTGTCTCTCCCCCTCGCTATCTCTCCCCCTCTCTCACCCCACTCTTTCTGTCTCTCTCCCCCCTCTCTGTCTCTCTCTCCCCCCCTGTGTCCCTCTGCCCCTTCTCTCTCTCTCTCCCCCCTCTGTCTTTCTCTCCCCCCATCTGTCTGTCTCTCTCCCCCTCTCAGTCTCTCCCCCTCTCTGTCTCTCATCCCACTCTTTCTCTGTCTCACTCCCCCCTCTGTCTCTTGCCCCCACTCTGTCTCTCTCCCTCTCTCTCTATGATTCTCCCTCCCTCTCAGTCTCTCTCCCCACTCTCTGTCTCTCAACTGTTTCATAGGAGATCACTGAAGGCAGTAGCACAGGTAGATAAGGTGGTTAGGAAGGCACACGGGATACTTGCCTGAGGCACAGAATATAAGAGCAGAGAGGTTATGATGGAACTGTATAAACGCTGGTTAGGCCACAGTTGGAGTACTGTGTATAGTTCTGGTCGCCACACTATAGGAAGGATGTGATTGCAATGGAGAGGGTGCAGAGGAGATTCACCAGGATGTTGCCTGGGCTGGAGCATTTCAGTTATGAAAACAGACTAAATAGACTGGGGTTGTTTTATTATATTATATATTTTTATTTAGAGATACAGCACTGAAACAGGCCCTTCGGCCCACCGAGTCTGTGCCAACCAACAACCACCCATTTATACTAACCTTACAGTAATCCCATATTCCCTACCTACACTAGGGGCAATTTACAATGGCCAATTTACCTATCACCTGCAAGTCTTTGGCTGTGGGAGAAAACCAGAGCACCTGGCGAAAACCCACACGGTCACAAGGAGAACTTGTTTTCCTTGGAGCGGAGAAGGCTAAGGGGGGACCTGATTGAGGTATACAAAATTATGAGGGGCATTGATAGGATAGATAGGAAGAAACATTTTCCTTTAGTGGAGAGGTCAATAACTAGGGGGGCACAGATTTAAGGTAAAGGGCAGGAGGTTTAGAGGGGAGTTGAGGAGGAATTTTTTCACCCAGAGGGTGGTTGGAATCTGGAACACACTGCCTGAAAGGTGGAGCAGGAACACACACGACATTCAAGAAATATTTAGATGAGCACTTGAAACGCCATAACATACAAGGCTACGGGCCAAGTGTGGGGAAATGGGATTAGCTAGGACGGGTGCTTGATGGTCGGCGCAGGTGCGTTGGGCCAAAGGGCCTGTTTCTGTGCTGTAAAGCTCTATGACTCTATGACTCTGTGTCCAGCTGTCCCCTCTCTCTGTGTCTCTCCCCCTTCTCTGTGTCCCTCCCCCCCCTCCTTCTGTGCCTCTCACCCCTCTCTCTGTCCCCCTTCACCTCCTCTCTCAGACTCTCTCCCCACCGTCTCCCTCCCAGCTCTCTCCCTCTCACCCCACTCTTTCTCTGCCTCTCTCCCCCCTCCATGTCCATCGCCCCCACTCTGTCTCTCACCCACTGTCTCTCTCTGACTCTCCCCACCATCCCACCCCCCACCCCCCTGTCCTCTGTCTCTCCCCTCTCTCTGTTTCTCTCCACCCCTCTCTCGGTGACTCTGTCTCCCCCCCTCCTCTCTATCCCCCCTCCTCTCTAACTCCCCCCTTCCTATCGCTCCCCATCTCTCTCCCTCTCTCTCTCTGTCTCTCCCCCCCACCCCCCGTGTGTCTCTCCCCGTCTCTCTGTCTCACTCCACTCTCTGTGTCTCGCTTCGCCCCTCTGCCTCCCTTTCCCCCTTTCTCTGTCCCTCTCCCTCCGTCTCTCTCCCCCCTCTCTATGTCTCTCTCCTCCCCTCTCTCTGTCTCTCTCCTCCTTCACACTCTCTCTCCCCCCTCACCCCACTCTTTCTCTGTCTCCCTCCTCCCTCTCTCTGTCTCTCTACCCCCCTGTCTCTCTACCTCCCTCTCTGTTTCTCTCTCCCGCCTCTGTCTCTCTCCCCCCCCCCCCGTTTCTCTCCCCCCATCTCTCTCTGTCTCTCTCCCCCATCCCTCTCTGTCTCTCTGCCTCCCCCCATCTCTCTCCCCGCCTCTGTCTCTCTCCCCTCCTCTCTCTGTCTCTCTCTAGCTCTCTCCCCCTCTCTCTGTCTATCTCCCCTCCTCTCTCTGTCTCTCTCCCCCCATCACTCTCTCTCCTCACATCACTCTCTCTCCCCCCTCTCTCACTGTCTCCCCCCTCCCCCTCCCTCTCGCTCTCTCTCTCTCCCCATCTCTCTCCCCCCCCCCCTTTCTGTCTCTCTCCCCTATCTCTCGCTATCTCTCCCTCCCTCTCTCACCCCACTCTTTCTCTGACTCTCTGCCCACTCTCTTTGTCCCTCTACCCCCCTCTCTCTGTCTCTGTCCCCACCTCTCTCTGTCTCTCTCCCCCCATCACTCTCTCTCCCCACATCACTCTCTCTCCCTCCATCTCTCTTCCCCCACCCCCATCTCTCTCACCCCTCTCTCAGTCTATCTCCCCTCCTCTCTGATTCTTCCCCCCCATCACTCTCTCCCCTCCACTCTTTCTCTGTCTCGCTCCCTTCTCTCTGTCTCTCGCCCCTACTCTGTCTCGCCCCCTGTCTCTCTGTGACTCTCCCCCCTCCCCTCGCCCTCTGTCTCTCTCCCCTCGCTCTCTCTCTCCCTCTCTCGGTGATTCTCTATCTCCCCCCCTTCCTCTCTATTCCCCCCCTCTGTCACCCCCCCCTCTATCTCCCCTTCTCCTATCTCTCTCCCTCAACCTATCTCTCTCCCTCCATCCTCTCTAACTGTCTCTCTCCACCCTCTCCCTGTGTCCCTCTCACCTCTCTCTCTCTGTCTCTCTCCCCCACTCTGTGTCTTTCTCCCCAACTGTGTCTTTCCCGCCCCCTCTGTGTCTTCCCCCCCACCCCGTGTCTCACCCCTCCCCTCTGTGTCTCTCCCCCCGCCGTGTCTCTCCCCCCCATGTCTCTCTACCCCCTCCTCTCTGTGTCTCTCTCCCCCCCGCCATTCCCCTGCCACTCCTTTCTGTGTCTCTCGCCCCCCCCCTTCCTCTCTGTGTCTGTCTCGCCCCCTCCTCTCTGTTTCTCTCCCCCTCCTCTCTGTGTCTCTCACCTTTCCCCCACTCCTCTCTGTCTCCCTCCCCCACCACTCCTTTCTGTGTCTCTCGCCCCCCCTCTTCTCTGTGTCTGTCTTGCCCCCTCCTCTTGTTTCTCTCCCCCTCCTCTCTGTGTCTCTCCCCCCCACTCCATGTCTCTCTCCCCACCTCTGCGTCTCTCTCCCTCCCTCTCTGTGTCTCTCTTCCCCCCTCCTCTCTATGTGTCTGTCCCTCCCCCACTCTCTGTGTGTCTCTCCCACCCCCTCTGTGTCTCTCCCCTTCCCCCTCTCCGTGTCTCTCTCCTCCCCCCGTGTCTCTCTCCCTCTCTCTCCCTCCCTCTCTCTCCCTCCCTCTCTCTCCCTCCTTCTCTCTTGCCCTCACTCCCTCCCTTTCTCTCCCTCCCTCTCTATCCCTCCCTCTCTCAGCCTCTCTCTGTCCCTCCCTCCCTTTCTTCCTCCCTCTCTCCCTCCCTCTCTCCTCCTTCTCAATTCCTCCCCCTCCCATCCTCTTCCTCCCCCCCAACTCCCCCTCACTCCCCCCTTCCCCTTCCTCCCACCCTCCCCTCCCCTCTACCCTCCTCCCCTCTACCGTCTCCCCCTCTCCACCCTCCCTCCCCCTCCCACCACTGCCTCCTCCCCATCCTCCCCCTCCCTCCCCCCAACAGCCCTACCCCCTCCCTGCCTCCCCGTACCTCCCTCCCCCTCACCCTGCCTCCCTCCACCTCCCCCCTCCTACCTCCCACCCCCCCAACCTACCTCCCTCCCCCTTCCCCACTTCCCCTCCCACCTTCCCCCACCTTCCCTCCCCACCTCCCCTCCCCTCACTGCCCCTTCCCCCACTCCCTAACCCTAACCCCACTCCCCCTCCCCCACTCCCCCTCCCTCCCTGTTCCCAGCTTCCTATCCCCCTCCCCTCCACTGCCCCCTCCCCCCACCCCTGTCACCCACTCCCTAACCCTAACGCCCCTCCCCCACTCCCCCTCCCTCCCTGTTCCCCTCTTCCCATCCCCTCTACCCCCTACCCCTCACCCCCTCCCCTTCCCCTCCCCCTCCCCTTCCTCCCTCCTCCCCCACTCCATAACCCTAACCCTAACCCCCTCCCCCAGTCCCCCTCTCTATTACATAGGCTACCTTGCTGCAATTTGCCATCAGTGTAATTTCCACTTCGGAATTATTCTCCATTATTTGGCTGTTTAATCTAAATGTGTTTCCCTATTTACTGCTTTAGATGTGTATTGTCACCACACAGCTCCTTCAGTCTGTAGAATCAGGCAGTCCTAATTGTAGATTTGCCTTTGATTGTTGCCGACATTGCATTGAGATCGTGTCACATTTTATTGAATTTCAACTTTAACCATCAAATACATTTAACAATGGAAGCACAGGCCGGTATCAACTCTTTTACTGACAGTACAACATAACACATATGCTGTGTCACAATTCTGATACTGCAATGCCCCATATTCCCTCTTAAATGCCAAGTGACCAAAATTCACAAACCAAAAGGTGCTTAATCTCCCCTCATATGAGGTGTACTTCTGTTGAAGGCAAGTTGGCAGAAATCAGTTTAGTTTGTGCCTTAGTGATGGAGAAGCCCACCATTGATTAATAGGGTCTGTTGAGCAGTGTAAGTGTAAAACAGTTCAGTGACTGTTAAATTGAGCAAGTAAGCACCAGAACCACCCGTGCTGCTAGGCTACACGGAGTTGTATTTTTATTTTCTGTGCTATTATTTCTATTGGAATTTTCTATGTCCTTGCTGTTTTGGTTAATTTTGAGAAAAGCTCTATTTAGCATACTTTTGTTTATGTCTGTTGTTCTTGGCCAGATCGTGGTTTCACACAACAATCCAACTATGTTCCGTTGCACCTAATCTAAATTGCCCTCACCTTAACAATCTGTTATGGAACCTGTTTTTAGAACGGAAGATATAGAAAACTGCACCATAACAACGAAAGATAAAATCCCTGGGATCCAGGGAAATGCAGCAAGGTGGATACAAAATTGGCTCAGTGGCAGGAAACAAAGGTTAATTGTTGATGGCTGTTTTAGCAACTGGAGGGCTGTTTCCAGTGGCGTTCCACAGGGCTCAGTACTGGGTCCCCTGCTTTTTGTGGTGTATATTAATGATTTGGACGGAAAGGTAGGGGGCACGATCAAGAAGTTTGTGGACGACATAAGGGTTAGCATTGTGGTAGATAGCGAGGAGGATATCTGAAGGCTGCAGGAAGATATTGATGGTCTGGTCAGATGGGCAGAAAAGTGGCAAATGGAATTCAAACTTGGAGAAGTGTGAGGTGAATACATTTGGGGAGGTCAACCAAGGCAAAGGAATACACAATTAATGGGAAAATACTGAGAAGTGTAGAGGAGTGAGGGACCTTGGAGTGAATGTCCACAGAGCCCTGAAGGTAGCAGGACAGGTCAATAAGATGGTTAAGAAGGCATATGGAATCCTTTCCTTTATTAGCCAAGGGATAGAATACAAGAGGAGGGAGGTTATGCTGGAACTGTATAACTCATTGGTTAGGCCATAACTTGAGTACTGTGTGCAATTCTGGTCGCCTCATTACAGAAAGGATGCAATTTTCATAGAGAGGGTACAGAGGAGATTTACGAGGATGTTGCCTGGACTGGAAACTGCAGCTATGAAGAAAGATTGGATAGGCTGGGGTTGTTCTCCTTGGAACAGAGGAGGCTGAGGGGCGATCTGATTGAAATGTACAAAACTTTGAGGGGTCGGATAGAGTGGAGGTGAAGGGTCTATTCACCTTAGCAGAGAGGTCAGTGGCAAGGGGGCATAGATTTAAAGTGATTGGTAGAAAGATTACAGGGGAGATGAGGAAAAACTTTTTCACCCAGAGGGTGGTGGGGGTCTGGAACTCACTGCCTGAAAGGGTGGTTGAGGCAGAGACCCTGAACTCATTCAAGAGGAGTCTGGATACGCACCTCAAGTGCCATGAGCTGCAGGGCTACGGACCAAATTCTGGAAGGTGGGATTAGAATAGGTGGATCGTTTTTCAGCCGGCACAGACATGATGGGCTAAATGGCCTCTTTCTGTGCTTTAAACTTTCTAAAGTCTCAGTAGACTATACAAACAACTTTGTTCCTGAGTGTCTTTTTTTTTTTACCCAATACAAATGACCAGCTAATCTATTTAAGTGGTGTTGGTTGAGGGATAAATCTTGGCCAGAACCAATATTCCCTCGAACCTGCGTGGCCACATCTGAAAGTTCCCATGCAGGCCACGCAGAAGTCGGACCCTTAAAGTTACTGCGGTATGCGGTCATTAAACAAATTGGCCACGCACGACAAAAAAATTTAGAAGGTACATTGTCCGGGACACCAGGAGAACTTGAATGTTCTTCATCATATGGTGTCATGGGATCTTTTACATCTACCTGAGACCAGACTGACCTCCAGTTAATGTCCCAGCATTCTGAAAGACAGCATTCTAGAAATTCGATCATGCCCACAAATGGGCATATAGGGATAGGGTGCACACAACGTATACCTGTTAGTGTTGTCCCAGATAGCAAGTAATATTCGTGCTGCTTCTTGTTATCATGACTCAGGCATGCAACCATTGCTCCCCATGTAATTCATTGGCTACATGCTGTTTGGGGGGCTGAATATTGGGCATCTCTAATGCTACTCAAAGGCAGTCAGCACCTATTAAAAGGGAGGCGAGACAGCCCTCCCCAACTAAACTTGCCATTCCTCTCACTCCCTTTGTCCTTTAATTGATGGCTATGCCTTCAACTGTCTATGCCCATCATACTTACCTGGCAGGGGAGAGACCATGATCAGAGGACTTTGATCCTGTTCCAGGTAGGTTTTTGAGTAAAATGACTGCAACCAATTCTAAGGCTCCAGGCCAGGGAGTGCGTAACACTGTTCGGGTGGTGGTGAAGGGTAATGAAAGAGGTGCACCAGTAGGCCATACCTTCTTCATTAAGAAAATCCTTATTGATTGTTGTGGATTCCAAGCTGCAGACATCTTCTGCCTGCAAGACTTCCCCAGCAGTGGATATTTTGATGTGACGTTCAAGAATATGGTGGGATGCATCAAGTTCCTGAAGGTGTTCAAGGAGAGGGGAAACCAGGCACCGCTGTCTATCCTCACAGTGGAGCCACTCTTCACACTGCCGTTGCAACGCAACCGGGTGGTGACAATCCACCTCTACAACCCCCATGTTCCTGTCATGGATGTAGTCACCTTCCTTGCCAGGTACGTCAAGGGGGACGGCAGCTGTACTGATGTCAAGGACCCTTTTGGGATTTGGACCAGCAAGCGGCAGGTCAAGATGACCTTGAAGGTCAATGCCAACGGAGCCATCATCCATTCCCCTCCAACTTCGCTATCAGGGGAAGTCGAGGCTTCTTGGTCTAGGGGCAGCCCAGAGTTTGTCGTACCTGTGGCAAATCTGGTCATATGGCGGCCAACTGCAGCACAGTCGTCTGCAAGAACTGCAAGAAGGAAGGCCATCAGACCAAGGACTGTAAACAGAGTAAGTGCTGCAATCTGTGCGGTGGGGCAGGCCACCTCTACAAAACCTGCCGCAAAAGGCACAGGCGGCAAGATCCAAGGAAAGGCCGGGAGAAGGAACAGTGAATGCATCTGGTGCTGGGAGGGAGACAAGCAATCCTCCCCGCAGCGAGGAAAGTCTATCTGAGAAAGAGAAGAAAGGGAAGGCAGCTACAACCAGTGACCCAACACCTACCCCATGCCTGGAAACTCCTCCTCTACAGACAGAATCAATGGAGGAGGAGGCAGCAGATGGACAAACTGATCAGTGGCAAGTGGTAAAAAGGAAAACAACAAAGAAGAAGCCTCCAAAAAAGGAACTGGTCTCCACCCAAACCAGTGGCAAGAGGAGGCTACCATCTGAGACAGACTACAGAAGTTCCTCCTCATTGGACGAGGAAGGGCCAGAAAGATGGCATTTACAAAAGAAGCAGCAGAACCCAAAGAAGCTGGAAGAGCAAGCCCCCCAGCTCCAGGGCACTGGAAGCTGTGACAGGCCCAGCGCGCCCCAACCTCAAAGAGCTGAATCCAGCGAGAGGCCCAGCGCACCCCAGCTCTGGGAGACCGAGAGCAGCGAAGCATCTGGCACATTCCAGCTCTGGGAAGCCGGGAGCAGTGATGTCTTCGAGGAGGGACAGAGGGGAAAAACACCACCAGCAGAGGACAGCCCAAGTCTTGCTGTCTACAAGACCACCCCCCCTCCCCCCACCCCCCCCCCCCCCCCCCCCGTCACCCCAGGAGAACAAAACCCTCATGAGTAACCAAGAGGGGTTTCTGAGCCCAACGAATGTGAAGCAGCTTGTGTACACTATGGGTATGTAAGAACATACCCAAGGACTGGGACTAGCAAGGACACCTGGTGTGGTAAGCAACACCCAACTTTAAAATGGGTATAAAGATTGCTTTGATTAACGTGTGTAGCGTTAAATCCACTACGCAATGTGTTTCGACCTTGGACTACCTCATCAAGGTCAAAGCCGACCTGCTGTTTCTGCGGGACAGTGGAATCCCGCACCTCAGCACTTACAGGCAACGGTCGTGATGGTGGTCCCATGGACCATCGATCTGGTCCGAGAGAAATGATTCCCGTTCCTCCGGCCTGGGTATTCTGCTGCAGGGAGGCAACCTCACCATCTCCGAAGTTAAGGAGGTGGTGGGCGGTCACCTCCTCATAGCAGATGTAATGTATAACAATGCAGCGCTCTGGTTAATCAACGTGTACACCCTGGTTCAATGCAGCATGCGACTGACTGTCCTCCAGCAGCTCCCACTGCTGCTGGCGACATTCAGGCCGGTTATTCTTGGCGGTGACTTCAACTGCATCATTGTTGCAACTGGACAATCCGGCAATGACGATGGCAAACTGGACACTCCTAATGGAAACAGTAAAAGATGCCAAGCTGCATGACGTCTTCAGCAAACCTGCAGATGGAGCGCAGCATAGATACACCTGGTCAAGTCTGCCCGTTCCAGGATGGACTTCCTGTTTGTATCCCAGTCAGATCCCTCGACGTCAAGCCAGCATTCTTCTCTGACCATTGCCTCTTACTGACCGATTGTCACTTACAGGACGGCCAGCAGGTTGGCAGGGGGACATGGAAGCTGAATGTTACACTGCTAACCCCAGAGAACATTGAGGAACTCAAAAGGGATTACAAAAGTTGGAGAACCGTGAAACCCCACTTTGACTCTCCGGTGCACTGATGGGAAGCGATCAAGGCGAACATCAAGAGGTTCTTTATCTTCAAAGGTGTTCAGAGGGCAAGAGAGGGGGAAATGTCCCAACTCCAGAAAAGAATGCAAAATCTGCTCCGGCTGCAGTCAATGGGGGTCAAGGTCAAGGAGGATCTCCAAGAGGTGAAGAGCCAGCAGGCCTCATCTTTGCCACAGAGGCCTCCAAGATCATCTTCCGGTCCAGAGTCCGCTCCGTTGAGCAGGATGAGATGTGCTCACATTTCTTTTTTCAAATGGTCCACACAGACCAGTGATCTGCAGCCTGAAGGAAGAGGATGGCTCAGTAACGTCTTCGCAGTCCAACATACTAAGGATCAGCAAATCCTTTTCTGCTGGGCTGTACAAGTGAAGCCCATGGACAGCATGGCCTCCCAGTCCTTCCTGTCATCTATCACGGAGGTCTTAGATGACAGCATGCGGGAGAGTCTGGACAAACCGCTAACTCTGGATGAGCTGACAAAGGCCATCAGGTCCTTCGAGACGAGTAGAACTCCCAGAAGCGACGGCTTACCGGTTGAGTTGTATTCGGCTCTGTGGGACTGGGACGGCCCGGACCTTCTGGAAGTATACGATTGTATGCTTCTGTCTGGCAGCATGTCAGAATCCATGAGGAAGGGCATCATCACCCTCATCTACAAGCGGAAGGGGGAGAGGGTGGAAATCAGAAATTGGCGGCCCATCTCACTACTGAATGTAGACTACAAGATTCTGTCCAAAGTCATCGCTGGTCAGGTCAAGTCTGCTCTGGAGTTGGTGATTCACCCTGACCAGACCTGTACTGTACCCGGCAGGAAGATCTCTGATAGTCTCGCGCTACTCAGGGATATGATCACCTGTGTACAGTACGGGGGGGCGGGAGGGTGGTGGACACCTGCCTCATCAGCTTGGACCAGGAGAAGGCTTTTGGCAAGATATCACACACATACATGATGGACGTGCTCTCCAAAATGGGGTTTGGGGAGGGAATCCGCAATTGGATCAAACTGCTCTACACAAACATCAGTAGCGCAGTCTCAATCAATGGGTGCAAATCAGAAAGTTTCCCGTTCAAATCTGGAGTCAGACAGGGCTGACCTCTCTCCTGCCTTGTTTGTTTGCTGTATCGAGCCTTTTGCTGAGTCCATTAGGAAGGATGCAGGCTGGTGGTGAGAAGGGAGCTCCCCGTCAGATCCTTCCTGCATGCCCAGAATCTCACCCCCTCCGCACACTGCCCACCTCCTTCTTAAATGTGCCTTTGCAAAGCAGGTGTGGAAAGAGATGCAGTGGTTTTTGTCAAGGTTCATCCCAAGCAGCTCTGTAACACAGGAATCTATGTTGTATGGGCTGTTCCCAGGGACGCACACTGAGATAAACGTCAAATGCTGCTGGAGGACCATCAAATCGGTGAACAAAGTGATTCCTGACAACGCACCGGCCTGCTGACATCGTCAGAGTGCGCCAAGCTCACACAAGCGCAGCTATATCTTGCCAGGACTTAGTGGCGCATGCGCGGGATGATGTCATCGCTTTTCCACGCCAGGTCCATCTTTGCGCATGCACGATAAAGCGTCATCGGATATCCAGCCCCCCACTCGGCTGGAGGAAGCGGCTGAATTGGGAGACTATGAGGCTGCAGCTTGATCCCTGTCACTCGCTCCCGCCCCACTCGCCGCTCTCCCCCGTCAGCTGCTCGCTCCAAACCTCGCTGCTCTCCCCCCCACCTCCCCTGACCGCTTGTTGTTCACTTCGTTCCACCCCACTCTCTGGCCACTCGCTCCCCGCTTCCCCACCACCCCCACCACCCCCCCCGGCTCCTCCGTCGCCCCGTCTCCCCTTGCGGCCTGCCTTGGCCTCAAGTGGCCAAGAGGAGGGAAGCAGCGCGGCCTAGAGCTAGTGGCTGGAGGGGGTGGGGCGGGGAAGTGGGAGCCAGAGAACGGGTTGGTGCGAGCGGGGCACAATTGGCAGGGAAGTGGCGGGGTGGGGGGGGAGCAGCGAGGTCTAGGGGGAGCAGCGAGGTCTGGGGGGAGCAGCGAGGTCTGGAGCAAGCAGCTAAGGGGGGGAAGTGGCCAGTGGAGAGGAGGGGGAGAAAGCGAGTTGCCGAGGAGGAGAGCAGCCAGTGAGGTGGGAGCTAGTAGCTGCGTTCGGGTGAAATCAGCCCTGGTTAGTCATATAAACAAATCACAACAATGAATTGGCAGCACATTTTATACTCTGCCCAATTTTCTTTCCCATTGATCAGGGTGCCAATTCACTATTTTCCAATGGAAATTCAATCATAAAATTCCTTTTGTATTTAATAGGGTTACTGGAATATTAAATGGAACTGAGGATTACAGTTAGTATCCAAGAACTACATAGTAGAATATTACTGGGCTTCCATCCAACTTAATGTAAAGTTAGTTTGCTAGAACGATCTAACCATAAGCATTTCCTGTGATAAATTGAGCAGCGCCATCTTTAATCCTTGAAGCTGCCTGAATGCCGCAGATACTGATGTTCCAGTTGAAGAGCCTGCATTTGCGCATGTGCAAGTACTGCTCCACCTAGTAGCTGTGTTGTCAGAAAACGCAGCCTTTGGTGAAAGATGCTCTTTGGTCTGCCCAAAACATGCTGGTCTTCCAGTGCAAAGAGTTGTCCACAACTGAGTGTTGCAGACTGGTACAGTCCAAGGTCCAGGACTACGTGTTGAGGGACACACTAAAGCTTGGAGCAGCCACTGCAAAGGCTCAATGGGGAAAGACCACTGTGTAAGGTCCTTCTGCCATAGCGAACCGAGGGGCTGGACCCATGGAAAACCCCTCGGGCTGTATACACCACATATGGTTTTGCTGTAAAATGTACATTAGATGTAAAATGAGGCAACTCACTCCTGTATTGAAGAAAACTGATTTCATTTGCACTTTCTGGAATGTCAACTTGGTGCTGCTTTGAACTGTTTGTAATGTATTATTTTTACAGCTTTTTCTGAATAAAATATATTTTTGAGAGAAAAAAATTGTGTGCCCCTCATATCGTGGTGTAGCGGTATTGTCACTGGACTAGTAACCCAGAGACCCAGGGTATTCCCTTGGGGACATGGGTTCGTATCCCACCATGGCAGAAGGTGGAATTTGAATTCAATTAATAAAACAATCTGGAATTAAAATTTGCTGTCCTTACCTGGTCTGGCCTACATGTGACTCCAGACCCACAGCAATGTGGTTGACTCTTAAAATGCCCTCTGAAATGGCCTAGCAAGCCACTCAGTTATACCTAACTGCTAAAAAATTGATAAGGAATGAAACTGGCCAGACCATCTAGCATTGATCTAGGCACCGGAAACGACAATGGCAAACCCAGCCCCAGTCGAAGTACTTCTTACAAACATCTGGGGCCTGTGCCAAAGTTGGGAAAGCTGGCCCACAGACTAGTCAAACAACAGCCTGACATAGTAATACTCACCAAATCATACCTTACAGACAATGTCCCAGACACTGCCATCACCATCCCCGGGTATGTCCTGTACCACCGCGGCAGGACAGACCCAGCAGAAATGGCGGCACAGTGGTATACAGCCAGGAGGGAGTTGCTCTGGGAGTCCTCAACATCGACTCTGGACCCCATGAAGTCTTATGGCATCAGGTCAAACTTGGGCAAGGAAACCTCCTGCTGATTACCACCTACCTCCCTCCCCCCTCATCTGATGAAGCATTGCTCCTCCATGTTGAGCACTTCTTGGAGGAAGCACTGAGGGTGGCAAGGGCGGAGAATGTGCATGGGGTGGGGACTTTCAATGTCCATCACCAAGAGTGGCTCAGTAGCAACTCTCGTGACCAAGCTGGCTGAGTCCTAAAGGAAATAGCTGCTAGACTGGGTCTGCGGCAGGTGGTGAGTGAACCAACAAGAGGGAAAAACATACTTGACCTCATTCTCACCAACCTGCCTGCCACCGATGCATCTGTCCATGACAGTATTGGTAGAAATGACCACCGCACAGTCCTTGTGGAGACAAAGTCCCATCTTCACATTGAGGATACCCTCCATCGTGTTGTGTGGCACTACCACTGTGCTAAATGGGATAGATTTCGAACAGATCTAGCAATGCAAAACTGGGCATCCAACAGGCGCTGTGACCATCAGCAGCAGCGGAATTGTACTCAACCACAATCTGTAACCTCATGGTCTGGCATATCCCCCACTCTACCATTACCATCAAGACGAGAGATCAACCCTGGTTCAATGAAGAGTGCAGGAGGGCAAGCCAGGTGCAGCACCAGGCATACCTCAAAATGAGGTGTCAACCTGGTGAAGCTACAAGCCAGGACTACTATGCCAGACAGCATAAGCAGCATGCGATAGATACAGCTAAGCAAATCCCACAACCAACGGATCAGATCTAAGCTCTGTAGTCCTGCACATCCAGTCGTGAATGGTGGTGGACAATTAAACAACTAACAGGAGGTGGTGCCTCCACAAATTACCCATCCTCAATGATGGGGGAGCTCAACACATCAAAAAATAAGGTTGAAGCATTTGCAATAATCTTCAGCCAGAAGTGCCAAGTGGAGGATCCATCTCGGCCTCCTCCTGAAGTCCCCAGCATCACAGCCAATTTGATTTACTCCATGTGATATCAAAAAACAGCTGAAGGCGCTGGATACTGCAAAGGCTATAGGCCCTGACAACATTCTGGCAATAGTACTGAAGACCTGTGCTCCAGAACTTGCCATGCCCCTAGCCAAGCTGTTCCAGTACAGCTACAACACTGACATCTACCCAGCAATATGGAAAATTGCCCAGGTATGTACACAAAAAGTAGGACAAATCCAACCGAGCCAATTACCGCCCCGTCAGTCGACTCTCGATCATCAGTGAAGTGATGGAAGGTGTCATTGATAGTGCTATCAAGCAGCACGTGCTTAGCAATAACCTGCTCAGTGCGTTTAGTTAGTGTTCCACCAGGGCCACACAGCTCCTGACATCATTACAGCCTTGGTTCAAACATGGACAAAAGAGCTGAACTCCAGAGGTGAGGTGAGAGTGACTGCCCTTGACATTAAGGCAGTATTTGACCAACTATGTCATCAAGGAGCCCCAGCAAAACTGGAGTCAATGGGAATCAAAGGGAATATTCTCCATTAGTTGGAATCAAACCTACCGCAAAGGAAGATGGTTATGGTTGGTGGAGGTCAATCATCTGAGCTCCAGGACATCACTGCAGGAGTTCCTCAGGGTAGTGTCCTAGGCCCAACCATCTTCAGCTGCTTCTTCAATGACCTTCCTCCAATCATAAGATCGGAAGTGGGGATGTTTGCTGATGATTGCACAATGTTCAGTGCCATTAGCAACCTCAGATACTGAAGCAGTCCGTGTAGAAATGCAGTGAGACCTGAACAATATCCAGGCTTGGGCTGATAAATGGCAAGTAGCATTCGCGCCACACAAGTGCCAGGCAATGACCATCTCCAACAAGAGTGAATCTAGCCATCTCCCCTTGACATTCAACGGCATTACGATCGCTGAATCCCCCACTATCGACATCCTGGGGATCACCATTGACCAGAAACTGAACTGGAGTAGCCATATAAATACCGTGGCTACAAGAGCAGGTCAGAGGCTTGGAATCCTGTGGCGAGTAACTCACCTCTTGACTCCCCAAATCCTTTCCACCGTCTACAAGGCACAAGTCAGGTGTGTGATGGAATACTCTCCACTTGTCTGGATGTGTGCAGCTCCAACAACATTCAAGAAGCTCAACACCATCCAGGACAAAGCAGCCCGCTTGATTGGCACCCTGTCCACAAACATTCACTCCCTCCACCACCAATGCACAGTGGCAGCTGTGTGTACCATCTACAAGATGCACTGCAGCAACGCACTGAGGCTACTCAGGCAGCACCTTCCAAACCCACAACCTCTACCACCTAGAATGCCAAGGGCAGCAGATGTGTGGGAACACTACCACCTGCAAGTTCCCCTCCAAGCCACACACCATCCTGACTTGGAACTATATCGCCATTCCTTCACTGTCGCTGGGTCAAAATCCTGGAACTCCCTTCCTAACAGCACTGTGGGTGTACCTACCCCACATGGACTGCAGCAGTTCACCACCTTCTTAAGGGCAGTTAGGGATGGGCAATAAATGCTGGCCTGGCCAGCAATGCCCACATCCCATGAAATGAATAAAAAACATACTGGAATACCTTCCCTAGCCCCACTGCCATGACCCTTAGTCAGTTGCATTTTTGAATATGGATCTTTTAAAATTTATTCTCAGGATGATTATTTTCCCATTTCCAGTCATCCTGAGAAGGCATTGGTGGGCCTTCTCCTGGAAGCACTACAGCCGTTGTTGTGCTCCTACATTGGTCCTGAGTAGAGAACTCCAAGGTATTTACCCAGCAATGATGAAAAACAATGATAAATGCCATCTTCCCTTGACCTTCAATGGCATCATCGGTTTTGATTTCCCCACCATCAACACACAAACATACAAATTAGGAGCAGGAGTCGGCCACTCAGCCCCTCAAGCCTGCTCTGCCATTCAATAAGATCACGACTGATTTGATTGTAACCTTGACTCCACATTCCTGCCTACCTCCGATAACCTCTCACCCCCTTGCTTATCAAGAATCTATCTCCCTCTGCCTTAAAAATATTCAAAGACTCTGCTTCCACTGCTTTTTGAGGAAGAGAGTTCTGGAAGTTGAGGGGAGGGTGGAGGTGGCGGAGTGGGAGGTGGTGGGGTCCACCACTGACCAGAAGCTGAACTGGACCAGCCATATAAACACTGAGGCTATAAAAACAGGACAGAGGGTGTATATTCTGCAATGAGTGGCTCACCTCCTGACCCCACCCCCCCCAAAGCCCGTGTATATTCTGCAATGAGTGGCTCACCTCCTGACCCCACCCCCCCAAAGCCATCTGTAAGCCTCGAGTCAGGCCGATGTTGGAACACTCATCACTCACCTAGCTCAATTATTACGTCATAGAGTATTCGAGACTGAAATGTGTCCTGCAGCCAGGTGATGGCTATTTTCCACATTAGATCTTACAAAAAATTAAATAAGAATTTATGCAGAATTGCTTTAGTCCCAATTACTAAACCAACTCCAATACTGGTTTGTTAATTATATATTCATTTACACCATCAGGAATAGCCTTTATGGAATGTTCACCTTAAGGACATGTTAACATTGAATACGAACTGGCACATCAGTAATGATATCTTTCTGAGTTCCATCCAATTCCAAAAAACACTTTTCAATACATTCTGATATCTGAAGGTCAGAGACAATTGGGTGGACAGATTTAACTAAGACGATATGCTTCTTATCCAGATTTAATTTGGGATGTGATAACAACAGTTTGTCATCAAGTACCCTGTTATTGGCTGCTGAAGTGGCAGCAACTGTAATTTAATTCAGTGGAAGACTGAAATCCTTTGTTCACATTCTGTTGGGCCTCTTATCTCTGCTACAAAAAACAGATAAGACCAGCGGTGGGGGGAACTGATAAGGCCGGGGGAAAACACATCAAGAACAATGCAATCTGGCCAACTGATCTCTCAGACCATAGGATAGAATATAAATCAAAATTTTTAATCTCTGGAATCAAATATACCTTTATTTACACCCAGCCCAGTGGTCAGTCAGTTCTCTGAAGTTCTGTGCAAGTCTGACTCTGGAGGCTGTTCACATCAGAGATTCTGAGCGCAATACCTTCAATATTGGTCTGTGTTATGCTTTCGTACAAAATGAAGCCAGACTCACGGGGCTGGATTTTAAGAGCCGCACGATGGCAAGCTCAAAAAATAGCAGGCCACACACCGAAGAGCCGCTGCGATCTCCCGCACAGTGGTTCATTTAAATAGCCAGGGTGGCCCGCCTCCCCGAATCACATGGAGGGAGCGGGCTGTTCATTGCCAGCAATGACGTCAGTTGCCTGTGCACAGGCACTGGCGACATTTTTAAAGGGCAGCCAGCCCTCCCAGCAAATTTGAATTTTGAAAGTAAACACCCCCCAAAATTTACAAAATAAAATTGTAATGCCCCTTTCCAACCTCCAAATAAAAATTACAGTAAGTATTTGCCCTTTCCCTGCAAAACACGTACCTTTTAATTCTGATCTTCCCCCTCCCCACAGACTGCACAAAGTTGAAAGTTCACCCCCTTCCCGCCATCCCCTACACTGATAATGCTAATTTGACCCCGTTTTCCTTGTCGCCAATGAGAGGATCAGGCCAGGCCCTTCCGTCGTCAAGCTCCGCGGCGGGCCTCTGCCGCAAACCATCTTCTAGCCCACCCCTTTCCCCCCGTCCCCCCTGCCACGGAGCCCGATGTCATAGGCTTGGTAAAATCCAGCCCATGGACAGTAGTATTGAAGCTCAGTTGAAGAGAAACTTTTGGGGTAGTCTGCCCTATGCTGTTTTGAAATTGATACTATCCTGAAAACTACCCTTGTGACAGGTGTGCCTTATTTGCTATGGCAACCAAATTGAGCTCAGCGGGTAGATTTTCCAATGAGGGCGTATTTTACTCCTGACTGGTTAGAAATGAAACCAAAGTTCACCTAAACTTATAGCCAATTTTCCATTGACAGCTTACAATTATAAGCAGACTTAACAACATTAAATTTGCTATACCCTATAACATATAAATATCCCAAGGTGCTTCCCAAATAAATGTATGGAAAAATATCCTGAACCATGAAGGTAGAAATTAGGAGGCATGATTGAAACCTTGGTTAAAGTGTTGGATTTTCAGAAAATTTGTAAAGGTGAAAAGAAAGGTGGTGAGGCAGAGAGGTTGAGGGAGCAGGTTCTGTTGAGAAAAAATGCTTCTTTTTCCTGTCGTGAGTCAAGGTACAGTGATTATTTCTACACAATATCTGTGAATTGCAGGGAAAAATAAAAGGACAAAAGCAGATAACCCATTTGCTCAGATATTGTCCTAATTGTCTTCATGGACCCAATAATGCACACATGACAATTTTAGACACTGGGCTTGGGTAAACATTGAATTTGACCTTGAAACTATGGAACAACATCTAGAAACGTTACGTCGGCGGAGTGGGAGCAGATCTGAGGAAATTACTGGCCAATACTGTTGTCAGTCCTGTGCCTGAAAGTCCAGTCGGGTGCTTGAGGGGATGAATCTGATGGGTGAAGTCATAAATCTTGACTGATTTGTGAGCATCCAAGGACAAACACAATGAAGACAACAATTAATCTCAAATTATTTTATTGGTAAAAGCTTTATTAAAATTCTTCAATTGAGTAATATGCAGCTGTTAAAGAGGTATATATAACAACCTGTTTAACAGCAACAGGTAAAAATTCTAGTATAAAATACAACAATACCACAATGAGAATATAAAAACGGTTAGGATACACTTCCAGTTATTTAAAAGACAATATATTAATACTAATTGGTGAATCTAGAAATCATGCACTGCATCGGAATACCATTTTGTGCAATTTAACAGTTACAAAAAGTTACAAGACTTTTCCTTTCCTATGAAATGGTCTTTTGACACTGTTGGTATATCCAGGAGCTGTACACCCAGAAATGCTGGTCAGATGTGAGATTCTGAATAAACAAATACTGTTTCACCAAAACAACATCACTCTCCTTCAAGTATCAATCCTCCACCACCAAAACAACTGATGCCACTTTCAAACACCAATTTATCCTTCATTTATGCTACATGTGTCTTGTCAACCAGTTTTCTCATTGTTATGAAACCACTTCTTGTTTTGTTTCTTTGTAACATTTTAAAAAGATTTGCATTCTGGCTGGGTTTTTTGTGAGGAATGCAGGTTCTGGGGAATCAAACATTTTGCACTTTAGGTGTCAATTAACAGCATGCTTAAATTTCCAGAACAGCATAAGTCAGTTGCAGGATAAAGCTTCTTCCAATTTGCCTGCAAAATGTCCTTTAACCTCAACTCAAAGGGCAGGATTTTCGGACCCCGCCGAGTCGGGAACAGAGGCGGGCAGGGCCTGAAAATTAGGAGGCTGGCCGGCATGCCAATTTCCCAACCCCGTTCCCGACGTTGGCCAACGTGAGTTCAAGGCTTGACAAGGCTGCCCACCCCTAAGAGGTGGGCAGGCAATTAGGCTCGTTAAGAGTCTTGTAAAGGGTAGATGATGGAGGCCAACTGGGGTTTTCCCCAGTTTCCCGATGTGACGAGGGGCAGGTTAACTGCCTGGAGGCGGGCACCCAGTAGCAAGCCGGCATGCCAACGTTCCAGGCAAGGCTGGAGGCCCTCCTTGCCTGCCTGGGTGGTGCTGCAGCCAAAGGCTGCCCCCTGTAGAGGGGCTCCCACCACTCCCCCTCCACCAACAGTGGTGGCCTAGCTGCTTTCCATACTTTCTAATTTTTTTAAAATGTGGCTTAGAGGGCACCTTTCTGGTGAAGCGACCTCCCAGTTTCTTACTATCTACTGCTGCCAGCTGCTCCTCTGAAGCTGGAAGGCCTCTGAATGGCCCTCCAGTTTCAAGAGCTCATCCGCCACCCTTAATTGGGCAGCGAACCCATCAATTAAGAGGCTGCCCTGGGACCCAGAAACAGTCACGTCTCCTGTTTACTGCCCCAAACGAAAATTCAGCCCAAAGGGTTTATTCTTGGGAGCCTGGACATTTTTCTGGTTTGTATGGCTCAAAGTCACCAAGGCCTCAAATTCAAATCCAAACATCGAATGACAGCCAGATTTCAGTTTCCCTAAAGAGAGGGGAATAATGTCAGTTAAATCTGAGGGATGGAGTTAGTGATCGAGGATTAAAGTGTTCATTGGGCAGTCTGCAGGCCAAATCCAGCTTCCAACCCCAGCTTTTCCTCAATGCTCAAAGCAGGTTTCGACTATGTTGCGTTTTATTGGCAGCCAAAACTAACTACATTGAAATAGGCTTTATGCATTTTATAAGGTAAGTGAGGCGAAGCGTACATTACAGATACAGTCCTTTAAAAACTCCCCTGGCCTGGAGAATGGAAATTCACCTGATTGGTGCATTTAGATCAATAAGGGAGCAGCCTTTTTGCACCAATCGGTACTCTAACCTGGCACGTATAAAGACCTAACTTTGAAATTTCCCAGTTTTCAAGCTTTGATAAGAGGAAGGCTTGGAGTGAGAGGGAGAAATTAATTTTTCAATTTTCATTTATTTTTAGGAGCATGGAACTTTTTCCATTTTTGTGTCAGGGGTCTGGCTTTTTGTGTGAGCAATGTCATGTTTTTGCATATAAGGCTCTTGCAATTTTTATGTAGGGGACATTGGTTTTATCCTTTTTGCCTATGGGAGTCTTAATTTTTGCATGCAGGAGGTGCCACTTTTTACGTATGGGCAGCTACACCACTTCTTTCCCTATGGAGTCCTGCAAGTTTTGTGCATGGAGGTTGGATTTTTGGGTGAGGAAAAAAATTGTTGCAAAAAGGGGAGGGGTACCAGAAATTGGGGCCAAAATTTACCTGCCCCTTAGCAATGGGCTGGGAGGCAGGAAGGCTGGCAAAATAGCATGGGAAGGCTTTAGAGGGGGGGGGCGGGTATACTTGCTGCCATGCCATTTTGCCAGCTGTGGGAAAGCTGGCAGACGTGCTGCCTGCCAGGAGGCCAATTGAACCACTTAAGTGGCCAGTTATGAGCCTCTTCTCACTACGTGGGCATTTTGCCAGCAGTGGGGAGGCCCATCGCCACAAGGGGAGACCATGCAGTGGAACCTGGCAGCCTCCCAGTGGGCTCCAGGGAGAGGGGCAGGGCCCTCACTTTTTGGGCACTCCATGGCCCACAGAGAGACTGCCCAGTGACAATGGCCTCCCCCACGATGGGGGGCAGTTTAACTGCCTGGAGGCAGGCACCCAGCAGCAGGCTGGAGTCCAGCACTCCAGGCAAGCCTGTTAGCTCTCCCTACCTGCCTGGGTGTGGGTGCAGCCAAAGGCCACCCTGTAGAGGGATTCCCCCGCCCACACTGGTGGCCTGCCTGCTTTCATTACTTCTTATTTGAATTTTTAAAAAAGTCAGTGGGAGAGTACCTTCTCCAGCCTGCCACTCCTCTCAAGTTGGAAGGCCTCTGATCGGCCTTTCAGCTTCAAGAGACCATCTGCCGCCCTTATTTGGACAGGGAACTTGTCTCCATGCCAATTAAGGGCATACCCCCTGGTCAAAATCCCAGGTCAGTGACTGTTTCCCCCAGTGATGGGTTTGAGACCCAGAAACAGACCTGTTCCCAACCTCCAAAGCTAAAATTCTGCCTCAAAGCTTCTTGGACTTACACGGTCAAGGTCAGGACAGTTTGTTGCCCACCTCATCCTCTGCCTATATGACTGCCGCCTAAGTTAAAATCAGGCTTTAATAGGTTCATCTGAAATTCTTTTATCTATTATTCTAGTGGAGGTATTGACATATCAAAAATAGGCAATAGTCAGAATTTTAGCAACAAATAAACAAACATATATTGTGTGATATACACCAGATTCAGGAGTGAAATCTCAATAATTATTAGGATGTTAGTTTAGCCATCATCCAGATTCATTCTAAGCACATTTGGGTAGGAAGTGGAACATCTATGTTGCCTTTTAACAACACACCTTGATCTGTATTGCTGTGCAAACACTGGTACATGTTTCAGTTTTGTCCAAAACCAATGTAAGCAAAAGATGTTAATAGTAAGCAAGCTGAACAGAAAAAGACATAGATCGACCTCGTGTCAAAAGATTAGTGTGAACCAAGTAAATGTTAGTTTCAAGCGATGAGCCTCCAGTATCCCTCTGCCTAATACAATGAAAGCTTAGGCATTAATAAATATTAATACTGTGCCGGTGCAGTAGTAAGCCAGGAAGCCTAAGATCGTGAGTATTTGCTTAACAAGGCAATGACCAGCGTCCTTTTAAAGTAGCCATACATCTTTGTCTAATAAGCCAGTCCCATGTGGGACACATCCAATTGAAATACAGAAGTTATTAGTGATAAGTGAATTACAAAAAAACAGACACAAAGTCTGGAATACTTTTGTCAGAATGCTGTTATCATCTTGGAGATTCTTAAAATGCTGCACCTCAATTTTGCCTGTACAATGGGGACTTGGGATTCTTGAGGCCATCAAGAGTCTCTCTTCTGCGCCCCAAGTGCAGTGATGAATACGTTCATGAGGAGAGTGGCCCCCACGAGAAAAATGGCAATTTTGTTCCACAAGTTCAACTTTTTCTGGTTGTCAACTTCATTCACATCAGTTTTCGCTGCACAAAAATCAGCAGCATTAAGACATGAATCAAATTTTTGGCTAAAAATACTAACTCTTGCCATAACCATTTATTACACACATAACTTATAATGTAGCACATACTACATAGATCTACGTCATTGAGTGAGAATCGTAATATAAATCACCATTTCTAATTTGCCAAACCTTTATTGCAATGTATCAGTTCAGAAACAGAAAAACCCTATATTTGCCTCTGTCACTGATTAAGCTGCATGAAATGCTTTATTTACCCTCAATGTAAACAGACATCTGGCTTCCAAATTCCAAAGACATCAACCTGGAGAGGGTCCATTGTGCAGGGTATCTTAAGATAAAAGCTTGTTATCACTCCTCTTTCATGAAGTAGTAATGAACGAGGGCACATTAATAAAGGATTGCCTGGTATGATGTTCTTTTTATTCTATAATAGTATAGGTTTGGAATTAATTCCAGAAAATGGTGAAGACCAATGGACCGATTTTAACTTTTGGCACAAAATGGATGGTCAGCATGTGAAGTGCATCTGCCACCTGCCCATGGTTACTGTTGTGAGGCCCAAAACATTTTGCATGCTTCTAACAAGCTGCATGTGCAAACTAGCACCCAAGTGGAGCTTGTCAGTTGGGGAGGGTGGAAAATCATCCAGCTCCTACTCAGAGTCAGCTGACAGTCAAGGTCTCTGGAGGCACTAGCAATTTGCTACAATAACTATCATGAGGGCCAAAGCCCCATTTTGGATGAACTTTGGGCCACCAGCTCTGGCACCAGAAAACAGGCCTAAAACAATTTTGAGGATGATGATGCTGGATTATGTAACTGCTCAATCGCCATGAAGTTAATAGCTCCATCTCTGCTGATAATATTGCAGGATCCTCACACAGTAAGGCTTGGTAAACTCAGGTAGTTCTTTAATGAGATTATCAGCTGTCAGTATATGGAAACAAATAAAAGAAATAGATTTACTTACCAATAAAAACAAGCAGGAGAAAGATAACAACCTGAAGTGTGAGTGAGAAACAAATCAGGACAATAAGAGCAATGTAGTAATTAAATTTTGGCCCTTGGTCGATAACTGTGAACAGCTGTGTTGCATTAGACATGAGTAAGGCAGCATCCAGCATGCCCTCTGCCATGCTCTTTATTGTGGCATAGTGGTTGAAGTTGAGTGAAGACATCAGTCTTGTAATAGTATTTTCACCCTATGGAACATAAATTTAAAAAAAAGGTTATGTTAGGCAAATTATCTTTAAACAATGAAACAGCCCAGTGACCAGAGTGATTCTCTGGACTAGAAATTGGTCCACACAGCACCTGTTCTTCAGGACCAGGAGCAGGGTCATCGGGGGTTAGGGCCAAGACAAAATAATGCATCTTTTACCCACGCAGTTTGAGGCCTCTTTTCCAGTACTAGTTGTCTCTGAGGCAGCTGGCGCCAGCCAAAACTAGGCCTATGGGTCACCAGCTAGACCCAATCTACCACTAAAGCACCATAGCAACAGCCAACAGCAGATCACATCACAACTCAGTAACCCTTCCACCTGTGCGGGTATAGCAACCCACATTAACTTAAAAATACTACACACGTGCATTAAGGAAAACCAGCAATTACACAGTATATTATTATAGAATCATAGAATGGTTGCAGCATAAAGGAGGCTACTTGGCCCATTGAGTCCACGTCATGTCTCTGCAAGAGCAATTCAGCTAGTCCCACTCCCCTGCCCTTTTCCCGTAACCCTGCAAATTTTTTAATCTTCAGCTGCTTATCCAATTCCTTTTTGAAAGCCACAGTTGAATCTGCCTCCACCACACTCTCAGGCAGTGCATTTCAGAGCCTAACAACTCGCTGCATAAAAGATTGTTTTCTCATGTTGCCTTTGGTTCTTTTGTTAATCACCTTAAATCGGTGGCTTCTGATTCGCAATCCCTCCACCAAAGGGAACAGTTTCTCTCTATCTACTCTGTCAAGGCCCCTCATGATTTTGAATGCCTCTCTCAAATCTCCCCTCAACCTTCTCTTCTCTGTGGAGAACAACCCCAGTGTAATGTCTCCTGGTTGCCATAAGATAGAAATAATCACACTTTAAACTTGGAAATGCTGGAGCTCTTTATTCTATTCAGCTTCCATGCTGCCTGGTAGGAACTGCTTTTGACCAGTGTCGTGGTATGCGTCACATGACTCCACTGCAGCAGTGAATCTGGCACATTGGAATACACTTACACATGAGAATTAGTTCCTAGCTCTTTACAAATGATATAACAATATATAACACCCAACTTCTCCAATCTATCTTCGTAACTGAAGTCCCTTATCCTTGAAACAATTCTATTAAATCTTTTCTGCACCCTCTCTAAAGCTTTCACATCCTTCCTAAAATGCAGTGCTCAGAATTGGATACAGTACTCCAGTAGAGACCAAACCAGTGTTTTATAACAATTCATCATAACTTCCTTTCTTTTGTACTCTATGCCTTGATTTATAAAGCCCTGGATCCCATATGCCTTTTCAAACACTCTAAACCTGCCCCGCCACATTCAACTATTTGTCTACATATACTGCCAGGTCCTTCTGTTCCTGCAGCCCCTTTATTATTATACCCTGTAGTTTATATTGCCTCTCCTTGTTCTTCCTACAGAAATGTATCACTTCACACTTCTCTGCATTAAATTTCATCTGCCACATGTCTGCCCATTCCACCAGCCTGTGTCCTTTTGAAGTCTATCACTATCCTCCTCACAATTCACAATACTTCCAAGTTTTGCGTCATCTGCAAATTTTGAAATTTTGCCCTGTACACCCAAGTCTAATTCATTAATGTACATCAGGAAAAGCAGTGGTTGGAGAACTGACACCTGGGGAACACAACTGCACACCTTCCTCTGGTTCAAAAAACAATCGTTTACCACTACTCTCTGTTTTCTGTCACTCAGCCAACTTAGCCAAATTACAACAGGGAATGATTTAACCCAAGTGGGTACTGAGTTTGTGCAGTTTTCCAGGGTTCTTGCAGCCCTTCAGCAAAGTTATGATGGATGAGCGGAAGAACCCCTTTGAAAAGTTACCCCTCCGGTACCAACACTGGCACAATGACTCAAATGGTCTCCTTTGCTATAAGTTCTAAGATTTTATGTAAGAAAGAAAGAGGAAAGAAGAAAGGACTTGTATTTATCTAGCACCATATTATATCTTCAGGACATCCCAAAGCACTCCACAACTGAACTACTTTTCACATACAGTTATGTCGCCCAGCAATTCAATCTATCAGTATAAAATCAGTATGCCTGTCAGTACTTCCTACCTGCCACACTTTGGATGTCACAATTCCTGTGGCATAATCTGGCACTATACTTTGTTAATTGGCTGAAAATTAGGCAATAAAACACACCTGAACGCGTTCCAAAGTGGAAAATTCAAATATGCAGTTTATTCAAACATTTTCTAAACTGTTAGTGGGGGTTACTATGGATGAGAAATGGAGTCAGGAGGGGAAATGAAGCAAGGTAATGGTAGCCTGCGAAGGGTAACTGCAGCCAGTGAAGAGTTGAGTGGAAGGTAATGGAAACCAGTGATGGGTTAAAATGGTAAATGAAGCTGGTGGGGTGGGAGTGGTGGGGAACAGTATGGAAGAGGGTCAAAATCATGTTCATGGGGTTGGGGAGGGCGGAGCGAGCTGAACTGTTGCTGCAGGTGGGGAAGGAGGTTGAAATCTTGCTCCCGGTGTGGGAAGGGGATTCAGGGATGAATTTGTGTTCCATAGCATGGGGCTCAGAATCAAAATCTTGTTCATGGGGTGCAAGGGAGCTGAATTCTTGCTCCTCGGGGAGAAGGAGGTTGAAATCTTGCTCACCTGTGTGGGAAGGGGATTAAGAGACAAACTCTTGCTCAGTGGAGGGGGGCAGGGACAGGTGAGTGGTTCACAATAAAAATCTTGTTTGGTGGCAGGTGTGAGAGCTGGCAATGCAATGGAAGTATGCAACATTAAGTCTGTTGTCCAACTTCAGTATCTTCAAAGTGCGAGGATCTGTGGAGAAGAGCGTTGCCTATTGTAGAGTCCAAAGTGGGCCGCCTTAGAAGTAACCGTCATGCTACATGTCTTGGATGGAGGGGAGGGGAGATCATTCTTCGAAGACTCAATCAGATGTGATGTAAATATATGTGTGTCAGGAAAGTGCAACAGGAAACGTTACTGAATAGGATCATTTTACATAATATAAATATGTATATAAGCTAGACTCAGTTTGGGTTCACCACTCGGCTCCAGGCCACATTACAGCCAAACATGGACAAAAGAGCTGAATTGCTGAGATAAAGTGAGAATGAATGCCCTTGACATCAAGGCAGCATCTGACCAAGTGTGACATCAGGAGCCCTTGTAAAATTGATATCAATGGAAAGCAGGGAAAACGCTCCACTGATTGGATTCATGCCTAGCAAAAAGGAAGATGGTTGTGGTTGCTGAAGGCCTCTCATCTCAGCCTCAGTACATTGCTGCAGGAATTCCTCAGGGTAGTGTGCTGAGCCCAGCCACTTTCAGCTGCTTCATCAATGACCTCTCCATCATAAGATCAGAAGTGGGGATGTTTGCTGATGATTGCAGAGAGTCAGTTCCATTCGCAACTCCTCAGATAATGAAGCAGTCCGTGCCCACTAGCAGCTAGACCTCGACAGCAGGCAGACATCATCTGATAAGTGACATGTAACATATGCGCCACACAAGTGCCAGGAAGTAACCATCTCCACAAGAGAATGTCTGACCTCCCCTTCTCATTCAATGGTATTACCACTATCAAATCCCCCACCATCAACATCTTCGGGTTCACCTTTGACCAGGAACTTAACTGGACCAGCCACTTAAATACTGTGGCTACAAGTGTAGGTCAGAGGCTGGATATTCTGTGACAAGTGGCTCACCTCCTGACTCCCCAAAGCCCATCGACAATCTACAAGACACAAGTCTGGAGTGTAATGGAATACTCTGCACTTGCCTGGATGAGTGCAGCTCCAACAACGCTCAAGAAGCTCAACACCATCCAGAACAAAGCAGCCTGCTTGATTGGCACCCCATTCACAACCTTAAGCACTAACTCCCTCCACTACCAACACACAGTGGCAGCAACAACAACAACTTCTAGTAAGAATACATCCCCAGGCTCTTCACAGAGGCATATAAAACAAGATATGACACTGAACCACATTAGGAGATATTAGGGCAGATGAGCAAAAGCTTAGTCAAAGATGTAGGTTTTCAAGGAGTCTCTTAAAGGAGGAGAGCAAGGTCGCGAGATGGAGAGATCTAGAGAGGGAATTCCAGAGTTTAGATCTTAGGCAACTGAAGGCACCACCACCAATGATGGAGTGATTAAAATTGGGGATGTTCAAGATGCTGGAATTAGAGGAGCACAGATATCTCTGAGGGTTGTAGGGCTGGAGGAGACTACAGAGATAGGGACGGGGTGAGGCCATGGACAGATTTGAAAACAAGGATGAGAATTTTAAAATTGAGGCATTGCTTAACTGGGAGCCACTGCAGTTCAGCAAGCACAGAGGTGATAGGTGAATGGGATTTGGTGCAGGTTAGGACACGGGCAGCAGAGTTTTGGATGACCTCATGTTTACAGCAGGTAGAATCAGGGAGGCTTGCTAGGAGTGCATTGGAATAATCAAGTCTGGCGGTTACAAAGGCATGGCTGAGGGTTTCAGCAACAAAAGAGCTGAGACAAGGGTGGAGTCAGACGATATTATGGAGGTGGAAATAGGTGGTCTTATTGATGCCACGGCTATATGGTTGAAAGCTCATCTTGGGGGCAAATGTGACACCGAGATTGTGAACACTGATTCTATCTCAGACAGTTGACAGGGAAAGGGATGGAGCCAGTAGCTAGGGAATGGAGTTTCTGGCGAGGACCGACAACCAAGGCCCAAAGCAATGTTTACCATCTACAAGATGCACTGCAGCAACTCACCAAAGCTTCTTCGGCAGCACCCCCAAAACCTGCAACCTCTACCACTTAGCAGGACAAGGTCAGCAGGTGCATGGGAACACCACCACCTCCAAGTTCTCCTTCAAGTCACGCACCATTCTGACTTGGAAATATGTCACTGTCCTCTATTGTCACTGGGTCACAATCCTGGAAGACTGTAACTTATAGCACTGTAGAAGCACCTTTACCACATGAACTTCAGTGGTTCAAGAATGTGGTTCACCAACATCTTCTCAAGGGCAATTAGAGATGCGGAATTAATGCTGGTCTTGCCAGCAATGATGACATCCCATGAATGAATAAAAAAAACTGATATAAACTAGCTGAATCCCGTAACTCAATTACAGGTATCCGTTATATTTTAATTAAACTATCTGAATTATCACAATTAGAGTATTGTATGTATCAGATGAATCCATTCTTCCCAGTATATTATTTGTTCCACACTTTTTTTTCTCATTGTGAACTGACAGCTTTTAAAGTGAGTTTGGATACTTATTTGAGAACAGAAGTATTTTCAATTTTGCATTCAATGACCGCTTTGAGTTCTCCAGGTCAGGCTACAGCATGTGACAGGTGCAATTCACCTCTGGCTGAAATCTACCTTCAGCCTTACCTGAAAAAAGCCCCCCTTTACTTTACCAGTGGGACATTGTGCATTTTTCAGAACAAAAATAAAAAGCATCAGGAAGTGGAAAGACACCTTTCTAGAAACGTCACGTTTTTCTGCTGCTTCTGTCTTTGAAGATCTGTCTGTCCACTGGTTGCCTGTGGCTACAGAAGCTAGGCACCACTTGTAATATTTCCAGAAGTTAATGGGGGATGAATAATTATGGAAATATTTTTACAAACAATTTATCTACAGTCTCCCTGCTTGTTAATAAACACTAATAGTAACTCCTGAGCTTTCTGACAATGGTTTTATTTAGCTGAGAGCTTAAAGGTCACAATGTTTTTGAAGTATTTACCAGCAAGTAGATAGTGATGATATGACATCAACAGAGGACCATGCTTTTTATATGTTACATTCCTTTTATGACATCTCTCCGTTCAACATCCTTTCAGTTTCTGTGACTGAGAATTGTCCGTTTAGTACCAATTAATGCTGAACTGTGAACTGATATCAACTTCAAAACATAAAGATTCACCTTATTTGAGAAGCACATAAGCCACCTCCCTCCCAAAACTAAAATGCTCTTCATAATCTTACATTTTTGTGTAGTTACATGTTATTTTGTTACAGATACCGAAAAATACATTTATCTGATTCTGCTTGCAGGAATGGGCAAGGTTTATCAGCTTGCTTCTGCTGAAGTGCTATTTCAGGAATGTGAAATTCACATCAGTTAATCTGAAATAACTCAAGAATAATAGATAAAAAGAAAAACTCTGAATACTGAAAATCAGGAATAAAAACATAAAATACTGGAAATGCACAGTCATTTAGTCAGTATTCATTTGAATTGAATGTAACATTTTCATCGGATTCTCATCCGAGACTTTAACATGTTGGTTTTCTTGCAGATAGTAAATTGAACTACTATTTCAGGCATTTACTGTTTTTATTTTAGAGAGCAAAATTCTGTTTTTCATTGGGAATGCAATGCATATAAGATGCCATTTAAAAAAAATTAACAAAGAAAAATGAATCTGCTACATTCTAATCCCATTGCTTCCATTTCAGCTGAAATGACAAACACATCAATAATCTTATCATGCCAGCTGCGGTTTCATGTGGTGCTAGAGGATGGTATAAGTCTGCAGGCAGCTGGAGATATGCAATGATATGTCTAGATTCAAAATACTGGCACTCTGCAAGGCAGAAACAACTATTTTGGTTCAAACTTGAAATACATTCTTTTTCTTCTTGATTGTATTTGCTCATTTCCCCAAACATTTCTCTGTTTCATTCCTGAAGGTGTTTGACTCTTTGCTGGGTACATTTCCACACTGCTGGGTGCCTTTCAATGCCCTGGACAAGTGCATTATGTATGAACCTTGGTTGGCCAGACTGCTGCGAGACAACTTTGGCTACAATCCATAGAATGACAATGTATGAATGTGGGCACTGACTGTTCCCAGTGAATTTTCCACAAAGGCCCCACAACCAAGCCCAGACCTGTCCTCACATGATGTTCACACATTCGTACTTTGAGCAGGGGTTATTAGACAGCATTCAAGAGTTGGAACACTGGATGACTTTCCAGTGTCTGACCTAGAGACCAACTGCAGTGACCCTCATTTCGCCCTGGCTGAGCTAGGCTAACTCAGCTTAGGCCAAGAATCA